>NC_143557.1:104319791-104641250 GCF_054136105.1 Typopeltis vanoorti
AAAAGCGAAAAGACCGTTCCGGTAGTTTTTTCTTTAGAATTGCTCATAATATAGAGTGACGGTGCAGAACCGTGGTTTCCGCCTACGGAAGCAAGTGTTGACGACAGCTCTAAAACTACGATAGTGTCTTTATCGCGTGCTTTTCCAATGCCACTTTCTCCACGCTTCGTCTGTCTCCTGAAGCACTCATAAATCGTGTAAAATAATTACCGGTATTTTCTACGTTTATGTGCATAATGACTCACTGTGGTGGTCTTTTGTGGGTCACTTGCCATAGCTCTCTCCGTGTGTTAGCCAACCGCTCGTGACCTTACTTTTCCTGATGGCCTCGCGTCTTATCGTTTCTGATGTGACATTTGGGCAAACCCATCCTCCTAATATTCTCTGTTTCCAAACTGGTCTTGCCGAACCAATAATCCACGGCAATAATTGGGTATGCAAGGCCGTTATGACGTCAACTTCCGACCAATTCGGGAATATATAAAGTGGGTTCCTTTCACAGGTCGAGTACTGGATCACTTCAATCAGTGAACAACCATGAGGGTCCTAGTGAGTATTCGCTTTTCTCCTTAATATTTCCAATGCAGTCTTGCACGTGATGTTTGTGTATGTGTGTGTATATGTAGTCTGGTATTCTCTTAGTCTCTCTCTCTCTCTCTCTCTCTCGAATATCATATTCAAGTTTGCATGAATCTATAGCATTATCCATCTTGTGTCTATCTGCTGTTTTCTATTGCCACTCTCTCTCTCTCTCTCTCTCTCTCTCTCTCTCTCTTTAGTATTTTTAAATCTAGTAAAAGGAAACATAAGTGGTTATATTTATAGACTGAATAACAACCGAAATATATCTAAATTAACGCAAGAATATTTATCAAGTGGTATTACCCGACAGTATATATCTATCTAATATCACCAATGTCTAGGAAGACTGACCATCGTGAATCTTCACGTAATCTTACCTTGGACTGTTCTTTCGCTCTTTATATATTTTATGCTGATATGGCATTTCTTCCACTTTCCTCTATTGTTCCCTTTAATAAACCTTTTTGGACTTTCATGTCTCACAATATAGCCCATGTATTCTAGTTTATTTTTCTGTATGTTCTTTATTGCATCTACACTAATTTAAAATAGACAATCGCCACTCTCTAGATGCCAAAATACTGATATATATATATATGCCATCTAGACAGTGGTGATTGTCTGTTTTACTTACTGATATATTAATATGCTTGATAAGTATTTCGTTAACAAATCATGAATGAGACTCCTGTCTGCTAATAGGAATATAGAGGAGGGTAAAATTCGCCTTGGGGTCATTGTTTATAATAATCGGAAAAAAAATGGTTTATTTTGTTATAAATCAGATTTTATTTCATATTCTGCACAGCAGAAGATGTGATAAATTCTGTTAAAACCGAGTTTAACAGAATAATCTTATTAAAAACAAATAGGTCTGAAATCAATCGGACCGACTGAATAGCATACTTGATCTCCAGCTAACGGGGAAGAGTTGAATTTCCGCTTTGGGAGCAGTTGGACTGTTTCTTTTGCTCTTTATATATTTTATTTATTTTGCTCTTTATGATTTATTCTCTTGCAATGTAAGGCTATCAACTCTTCTCACTGTAAGTTTGAATTAACTATAGAGTGTTCTATATTTCGTCTTTAAAGTAGGGGGAAACAGCATTATTTCATTCTTATATTACCCACAGCACTAATGTAGTTTTCGATCTTTTAGATGGATTCAAATAGAATAAACTCAGGTGTTCAAAAAATATTTATTTTTTCTGTCTTTCTTGTTATTGATGTGTGTGTGTGTGTGTGTGTGTGTGTGTGTGTGTGTGTGTGTGTGTGTGTGTGTGTGTGTGTGTGTGTGTGTGTGTGTGTGTGTGTGTGTGTGTGTGTGTGTGTGTGTGTGTGTGTGTGTGTGTGTGTGTGTGTGTGTGTGTTCATTTCTCTTTCTTCTTCTAAATTTAACTACAGTATTCATTTTTCCTACATGAACATCCAGAAAAAGAAACTTATTCTCCATATTTTTCTCTTTAACAGGCCGTGATTTCCCTTCTAGTTGTGGCCATATCGGCGGCGTATGCCATTGGAGGTTTTGGCGGTGGCGGATATGGCGGCTACGGAGGAGGCGGATATGGTGGATATGGTGGCGGTGGTGGTAAAGGAGGCTATGGTGGTGGAGGATATGGAGGATACGGAGGTGGAAAGGGAGGCTACGGAGGTGGAGGAGGATGGGGTGGCGGAGGATACGGAGGAGGAGGATACGGAGGTGGTGGCAAAGGTGGCTTTGGCGGTGGTGGATGGGGTGGTCGTGGTGGTTGGGGAGGAGGAGGAGGTAAAGGTGGATACGGTGGTGGCTTTGGAGGATACGGCGGTGGAGGATACGGAGGAGGCGGCAAAGGTGGATATGGTGGAGGCGGATACGGAGGATATGGTGGAGGTGGATACGGAGGATATGGTGGCGGTGGCGGAAAGTACAAAGGCTAAATGGTTGATTTACGCTCAAGGTAAGTTAAGATACTTTTGTACGAATTCCCTGAAAAATATTGTTATTACTCTTACTTATAACTGTATAAGAGCATCAATTATGCATTAGGTAATATTCAAACAAATTCCTAACTCTCCGGCTTTCATAATTTATTTAAAATAACTGAAAGCTATTTCTCTTCCTACTTGTTATATTTTAGAAATACTGATTACCCACATTTGTTTAAATGAAATTATCGAGGCTTGCTTTTATTCAAAGTTTGCTGTTATCACTAATAGTATACCATTCCTTAACTTAACATTTCAGTGCCACCTACCTTACTTGCTTGGTTTTCGTATTAAATCAAAAGCAAAGTTAAATTTATTATATAAATATCGAATTTATAAGCAACGATTATTAATTAAAAATGCTATCAATTATCCTATAATAATATTTGATAATTAACACTTATAAATATAATCTATACACTTCATTATTTTTAAATCTTTTCTGATAAGTGATCTGGTGTTTGTTTCAGCATGAAAAAGTATTGTGATGCAGTTCGTCATCTGAAGTCATGAACAGGTCCAAATACCGCTACCTGGCTACGTGTATAAATGTACTAAAATCCTTATCATTGTGCTCGCTGCATATTTTGTAATTAAACTTTGACATTGAATGTTGAAATAAAAATCATTATTTAATTGAAGTTATTTTATTCGTTTTCTTTCATTTTAACGCTACGCGACAAACATAATAAAAGTTATTGTTAAAATTAATATCATGCATATTCTCTCAAAAGTAATATTTTATAGAACATTTCTGATTTAAATAACATAAAGAAGAGAAGAACTTCCATATTTTACAAGCTATTCTAATACATATACACAACTTTGTACTGGAACTATTACCAAGTTACACCTTCACCCATTTGCAATTGCATGAAAACAAAAATCGGCACTCCTCGAAAACGAACGCTTCTGTAAATTTACTTTTTAGTTAATTTATAATAAAAAATCTGTTATTTATAAAAGGTGTATTACTGATTTTCAACTATCACAAAATGACTTCCAGTAAAAATATATCTTTTGACTTTTATCGCAATACTACAATAAAAACAAAGATTTTTGTTAAGGTATAATTCTGTTTTAAGAAATTTTAATTTTGTATATTTTATCAAACGATAATAGCATCTTCATTTCTGACACATCATTATCACAGTTATTGTTGTAAAGCTGAACATTCTTCACCATTAAATACATTTTTGCTAATGCAATATTTTATATTTTTACAATAATATAGTAGAAAATAGAAAGGAAAAAAGAGTTCGACTGATAGTAGCTGAACATTCAAGAACATAGATGCCTGGAAATAACGGTGAAATTTATCCCTTTAAATTACAAATTCATTCAAGATTATCACTATATCGGTGCGCATTTTGGAAAATTAGTTCTTGGAATGACGAGGAAACTGGAAAAGCGCAAGATAAGTAATACCAAGACTTTGGAAATTAAAAAGACAGTTTAAGAGAAAGAAATATCAGCGGATAAGTAAAACACAGACAATATATATATATATATCTGATGAAAGTCTATATATATATATGGACTTTCATCAGTTATCTTTTGATTTCATAGAATAATAATAATATTGCATGCTTGTGCAGTACTTAGATCATTGTGAATAGATATTATACCTGTGGAACTCCATGGGTTACCACTCTAACCCATGGAGTTCCACCTGTAGTAATTCTGTACTGTGACATGATTGTATGCCGTTTGTTTTCAGTTTTGGAAGTAATTTCTGAACCACATGTCCAGACGCCATCTATTCCAATGTCTTAACATTATTATTATTACTATTATTAAAAGAGAAGCGTTATAAACTCAAGGAGCCATACAAGCTCGTCCAGAGCAGACTTATACAAACATCAATGCCCGCGGTTGAACTCGAACCCACGACCTGTTGATTGGAGAACGGGTATGCTATGAACGAGTGTATCAAAAATACTTCAAACATGTCAATAAAAATGACCAAGAGAATTTTATTTTTATTTTTATCTAAGATAGTATTGATTAGGTCTTTAAAATTATGTAGGGAAAGATGTGTTTTTGGAATGATACGATATTGTTCTGAACATATATTAGTTTTTTTTTATTTATTTATTTATTTATTTTTTAAGAACAATGCGCTTAGCAATTTGATCGAGTAGCGTAGTTATGGGTAGTAAATGCACTGCTCAAAACAAATAGGGGATATTTTAGTTTCTGTCGAATAATTATAATTTTTTGCAAATAATTATAACTATTGGGTCCTTTATACATGAATAAATATTTCTTACTTATGGATAGAGTGTAACTGATGTGATGTTGCTTAAATAATCGACATTTATTACAAATTTAACAAATCATACATTTTAGTGCGAAATAATTTTAACAAGAATAACAACAAGAAGAGCCAAAAACTCTTTTGTTAATTTTTAATAGCGCTTATGGTCTCCATTAACAGCCAAACAGCTGTACATCTTGATTGCATGGACCGGATAAGATGATCAAGCAGTTCTTGTGTGATATTTCCCCACTCTTCTGTGAGAGCAATTTCCAGCTCTTGAAGAGATCGTGGAGGCACCAGTCGAGCAGAAACGCGCCTACCTAAAGCATCACAGGCACGTTCGATTGGATTGGCACGTTCTCTGGCAAGTAATGACAAATACTGATCGTCTCTTGGTTGTTGATGATGGGACCCTAACCTTGTCTTCGGCAAGCATTTCCCGTCTCCAGAAAGCGATTCCAAAGTCTCGAAATTACGCTATGAGATACACGATACACGACACGGTTAAGCGACAACTTGCTGCGTTTGTCCAGCTTCTAATCGACCAATGGCTATCCAAGCCATGGATTCCGGGATATCATGTTGGTCTGCCATTTTTATCAAAATAGTGGGTGTTAGGTGACATAAGTTTACAATTTAACTGATAATTATGAACTGTGGAAGTGAGCGCAACAAGCCACTCTTTTATATCCTCCCCCCCACATGCTAATACGGCTACGACACATTTCGAAACGTCTTAACATGATTTTGTAGACAGTTGCGTGTTCTACACTGTTGTATATTAAGAATATTTTAAAATAAATGTGTTACATTTGTAAATTGTTTTTATAACTTTATAATTTACAAGAAAACCAAAATATCCCCCAATTTTTTTGAGCAGTATAATTGAATGTGTTTTCCTGTATTTGTATATACGTGTGATTACTATTGGTATTCAATATGCTGAGCATACGTCCAGTTTCACATATTTTATTCATTAATTTTAGGATAATGAGACCCTGGCTAGTTGCGTGTTGTTTAATATCTTCGGATCGGATGCCATTGATTCCTCGACTTTTGCTTGGATTGAGTGGAACCAATCCACTCAATCCAAGCAATTGGAGGCCATAATGTCTGATTTTCCTGTGGTCCAATTAAAAGAACGCTTTGTGAACGGATGGCTCCTCTTTTTTTCTAGGATGGAATCTACAAAGTACTAATTGAAGTCATTTGCTAACTGGTGAAAAGATTTGGTCTATTTCATGAAGTTATGAATTAATATTTTAAAGGCAGTAGTTTCAGGAGTACAATCCAGCATCTGGTTAATCAGATGCCACGTCTGTTTCACATCATTTTGTGCAGAAGTGAATTTGTCTCTATAGAAGTTGCTTTTTGCTTTCTTTATCTTCGCTGTAAAGATGTTTCTTGTTCTTTTGTTTTCCATTTCTAAAGTTACCTTACTGGAATTTCGCTTTAGTTGTTTTCTTAAAGCATCTTTTCTTTTTACATCTAAAGTTACCATCTTTTGTATAACAGACGAGATTTTGGCATATTTCTTATATGTTTTCTCTGTTGAGAGTTTAATATGAAGCTAATCGGCTATCTGAATGGCTTATATATGGGAAGATAGCATGAATGTACTTTTATATTGATATTTTATCCCGGTTTTAACGTTGATATTTGAGCAGATTTTGCTATCTCATTAGACCCATAGTCAACAGCAGGTATATATTACGTTTAATTGAATTTTTTTTTCCTTCATGGACAATATTGATACGAGTGCTTACAAACAAATACTAAAAAGAGAATTCGCTTTTCTGAAAGTCTGAATAAAAAATAATATTTGATCACATGCTAATCTCAAAAGTACCTAACGCGCTTGGTACAAATTTCACACTTTGCAGTGAAGTTGAGTGTGTTTTTAGGACACGATTAATAGCCTAAGGTAACAAAATTTCCTTGTAAAATTGCTTATCACTGAGTTACTTTTGCTTTTATATGCAAAAGGCAATTAGTTATTTTAAAAGGCAATGAGCATTTTAAAGATGAGGTTGAAGTCTCATTAATAATGTGATTTAAAAATATCCAACAGAGCAGTTAATTGAAAGTGAATGCAAATTTAAAATAATGATGTCACGTCCAAAGGACAGTCTGGTGTTTTGGTTCTGAATCATGTCATTATTTTCTTCTTCACACTGTCGCTTTTATTAAGCAAAGGAGTCTAGACAGTTTGATTGCAACAGTACCTAATGATAAAGCTGACCTGGGATCATTGTACTTTGCCTTCCAGTGACTGTTTGGTTTAATTTCCATACCATTACTAATCACACCGTACTTAATGACAAATTTGATTTTTTTTTCCTTTAGAAAGACTTGGATTGAAATCTGGTCAAGGATTTAAGAATATTTTCTGTATTTTTTCAGTCCGAGTTAACTGTTCTTAGACGAATATTGAAAGATTTCCCCAATGAAATGAGTGATTGAACACATACATTGAATAATACTGTACATATCATACACTTACCTCAGAGCCTGGGAACAATTCTAAATAACTGCACTCTAATTCAGATCTTTTGATCTGAATGACATCCAAGATAATTAAAAACAAGATCGAAAATATGTTAATTATCTTGGACATTAAGAAGTTTGCTAGTAGTGATTTTTGGCAAGCCTTCTTAAAATAATATCAAGAAATAGCCTTCCTCGTTTACTCCTAATGAGAGATCAAATCCCGAAACACACTTGGGGGAAGACGGACAGTAGGAGACATGGTCCTTCTGGTCTGGCTAGCAAGTGGATGGCGTTCATATGGTGGACAACCTTTCCTTTGTGGATTACTACTTGCATAAAGTGACACTAGTCGATCTCATTACGTCTGGTATATGATAGCTGATTTTACCTAAAGATAATTGAATTTCTTCAGCAATTTTAATTTCTTTTAACAAAATTTTGTACATTAAAAACTTCTGGAGTAATCTGTTGAAATCCATCTCTACATATTTAAAATCATAATTAAATTTGACTAAGATTCCACCAAGGTTGTTTTCCAAGTGGAAGAATATTCATTGTATGTTTTTTAATTAATGGTACTATCAAAGTCTTAAGCAAATGTTCTTTTTAATTTAGTTGTAAATTACATCTTAAAAGACCAAATTATTGAGATGAATTACATCATCGCCTTAAGCTGAATAGCATCTAATGGTGAAATAACTTTATTTTCTTAATCCAAAGTTTTACTACAAAGAAAAGTTACTCCCTTTCTCCTCTTTAAAAGTACTTAAAATATTTCAAATCTTTGATGAAATCATATGAGAATAACACCCTAATGAATGTTTCCACTAATACAGAGATACGGTTTTAGCTCCATGCTTTTATTATTTTATTATTATTATTTTTTTCTTAAAAGAGAGAGAGCTAAACAAATAACATCAAAGAATAAGCACTCCAATTTTATCCACAGGTAAGAAAGGATATTCTCTGCCCCCCAAAAGTTATGAAATTGTTTATCAATCAGTTAAACATCATTTGCTTCACAACACCAGTCATGAAAGAATAGTATCACCAAAATAATCTCTATAACATTCTAAGAAAATTTTAGCTGATGTAAATTCACTATAATTTTATTGTTCTTAATAGAGCTGGGAGATGGACTGAGTCCTTGACTCTTTATCCCGTCATCTGAATGAAGAAAATCTGTGTGGATGGCTGTTATTGAGCTAAACGCTCTAGTCGTGGCTGGGTAACGGCAATAGCCGAGCCGCAGTTAAAACTTCATTGGCTACAGCATTGCCATTCGTTACCCTGGAAGTCCTAAGAAGGATTGATATTTCCTTCTTCTTCCATTGTAATTTTATAGTTCTTAAGAGAACTGGGCGATGGACCGAGTCCTTGACTCTTTATCCCTTCATCTGAATGAAGAAAATCTGTGTGGATAGAGTGATACTGAACTAAAAAGCTCTTGTCATGGCTGGGTAACGGCAATAGCCGAGCCTCAGTTAAAACTTCATTGGCTACAGCATTGCCATTTGTTACCCTGGAAGTCCTTAAATGGACTTACTCAGGCTCTGTAATAATCTGTAATTTTATAGTCCTTATCCTTATAAGGACTGGCTTAAAGGGGCGAAGCAAGAATGCTTTTCATCTTCCCCGTTATCTGTAGAGGACAGTGTATGGATAAGGTGTTATTCAGCAATTAAAGCTCTGATCATGGCAGGAGGATAACAGCAATAGCCGAGCCTCAGTTAGAACTTCATTGGCTATAGCATTGCCATTCATTACCCTCCAAGCGGTATTGGATTGAATGAATCAATCATCACACCTCACCCTGTAATAATAATAATTTTATCCTTATCCTTATAAGGACTGGCTTAAAGGGGCGAAGCAATATTGCTTTTCATATTCCCCGTTGTCTGTAGAGGACAGTGTAAGGATAAGGTGTTATTGAGCTATAAAGCTCTGATCATGGCAGGAGGGTAACAGCAATAGCCGAGCCTCAGTTAGAACTTCATTGGCTACAGCATTGCCATCCGTTACTCTCCAAGGGTACCAATTTTAGTCGCCTCGTACGACATGCATTAGCTACATTGGTGCTATTCTTATCCCGGCAGCCACACGGGGAAATTTTTTCATAATAATTTTATAGTCCTTATAAGGACTGGCTTAAAGGGGCGAAGCAAGAATGCTTTTCATATTCCCCGTTATCTGTAGAGGACAGTGTAGGGATAAGGTGTTATTGAGCTATTAAAGCTCTGATCATGGCAGGAGGGTAACAGCAATAGCCGAGCCTCAGTTAGAACTTCATTGACTGCAGCATTGCCATCCTTTACCCTCCAAGGGTACCAATTTTAGTCGCCTCGTACGACATGCATTAGCTACATTGGTGCTATTCTTATCCCGGCAGCCACACGGGGAAATTTTTTCATAATAATTTTATAGTCCTTATAAGGACTGGCTTAAAGGGGCGAAGCAAGAATGCTTTTCATCTTCCCCGTTATCTGTAGAGGACAGTGTAGGGATAAGGTGTTATTGAGCTATTAAAGCTCTGATCATGGCAGGAGGGTAACAGCAATAGCCGAGCCTCAGTTAGAACTTCATTGACTGCAGCATTGCCATCCTTTACCCTCCAAGGGTACCAATTTTAGTCGCCTCGTACGACATGCATTAGCTACATTGGTGCTATTCTTATCCCGGCAGCCACACGGGGAAATTTTTTCATAATAATTTTATAGTCCTTATAAGGACTGGCTTAAAGGGGCGAAGCAAGAATGCTTTTCATATTCCCCGTTATCTGTAGAGGACAGTGTAGGGATAAGGTGTTATTGAGCTATTAAAGCTCTGATCATGGCAGGAGGGTAACAGCAATAGCCGAGCCTCAGCTAGAACTTCATTGGCTACAGCATTGCCATTCATTACCCTCCACGGATATTGGATCGAATGAATCAATCATCACTGCATCTGACGGTCGATTGATTCCTCTCCCATAATTTTATATAAATTAACTGTAACTTATATAACCTACACTATTAAGTTAAAATATGGTGTAGGAAATCTTTTTAGCACTCTAAAAGTAGGATGATAATATTGACAGAGTAAAGAAAGATGAAAACGAATTCAAACAACAGAAATAAAATTTCTTAGAAAAATATCTGAATAGATCAATGGAATTAAAACAAATGAAGAAATTTTTGCAATATCTGAATATAAATCAATTAATTATTACATAAGTAAATATAACCAAAAATGTATAGAATATCTAAATCGAATGGACAATAGCAGACTAGATAAATTACTGTACCGATAAAGAATGTGTAGAACAGTTTTTTCATTTCATGAGTGATTTTTTGGTCCTGGCATAGTCAAGATGAAATCATTCTCTGATTAAGAGAATGATTCCTAAACGAAGTACCTTAGCATTTCTTTTAGACACTCTTGAAATAAGTAATATATCATCCAATAGTTATATAAATGATTTCTGGTTTATTGTTTTTATGTGGATTTTTCTATTCATAATAATATTTGAATGCTATTCCTTTTATATGAAAAATCACATGAACTTTCTGAATCAACTCGGTGAAGTTTTAGTTGTGGGTGGTCCATTTTTATTTTGGAAAGTGTTGTAGTATACAGGTGTATGCATTTTAGTGACACTCGTAAATTATAAGTTATGAACTCGAGGATAACAAATATTAACGCCTTCCTGCATTAAAATCCAAAACTGTAGTGTTAGTTGATTCATGTTGTCTATTCTCAATGCAATAATCGAGTACTATAAAATTTAACAGTCATATTTGAGGTTACACTAAAAACTAGCAACAAATACCCTGTTGGAGTGGTGTTCTTCTGATGATAACGACACACAACTGTGGGTCTTGATCCTAGCATCGTAAGGTACATCTGATAACTCGTCGAGTGACATTTCCTTATCTGATTCTTTGCTTTCTGACTTGCCCACCTGTCTTAACAGCAGGACATCATTAACAACGTGATCACCATTCCAATCGCGAGTGGCCTTGCCATTATAAGAAATGTGCCAACAGTCGAGAGGGTTTTTCCTCTAGCTGCTCACAGTGAGCTCTTTCTCTCAGTGTCTCTCTCTTTCTCTCTCTCTCACACACAACACAGCACACACGTGCTTTCTTTAGGGCAACTGGCCACTTCGTCTGCGTGCTTTGCGAACGCCCAAAGAGGATCTATAAGTGAGTCCTTGACCCACTCCGTAGGGAAAAGGGAAATATTGTGGAGGAGAGGGGGGGGGTTGTTTGCTGCAAGGCTTTAGCGTAAGTCGTCTTGTCTACGAGTGGTTCACTTACTTTCGTCTGCCGTAAACAACGCTAGCGTAGGGCACGCACTGACCCATGCCATGCTGGAACGATTGTTCGAAGAGAAGTCCTGAATACATTTATTATTTCACGATCGTTGAGACCAGTAACATTTTAATATATATATATATATATATATATATATATATATATATATATATATATATATATATATATATATATATATATATATATATATATATATATATATATATATATATATATATATATATATATATATATATATAAAGATAAACATAAAGATAAAGTAACATTTGAAAATCCTCTACACCTTTTATTTACATTATAGGATGTACGCACATTTGGAGACTGAGTGAATAAATCGAATTCTAAATTTTATATGTAAATTAAAATAAAACCCAAACTAAATTATTATAAAATCTAAAACTTATTAAGATAAAGAATAATAATACCACAACATAAATAACAAATTTAAATTAATTAATATTTTAAAAGTAACAAATAATGTAAATCCAAAATCAGACACATTCGAAATTCACGATTCATATCTCTTCCCCATTTCGATTTTTATTTTTATTTATTTATTATTTATTTATTTATTTATTTGATATGTGGGATAGCAGTGACATTTCTCATTATCTCGCTTTACCGATGTTCCTGTTGATGATGTATTAAACCTTCCTTCGAACACTTTTCCATCATGTGTCACTGACTAATATGAACATTATCTCCATTCCAATTTTTGTCAGTGGAACAATACGTTTTATAAATCAAATATTTGGACTTTTTCCATCGGATATTCTCATCTCATTCAACTGACCATTTCAAGGAGAATTTTGAAAAGACTTTCCTTACAGAAATAAGTATGAAACTAGCAGTATGGTGGAGATGTGTGGATGACATCTTTATTATTTAGAAACATGGTCTCCCAAGCCTATATTAATTTTGACATTCTCTTAACTCTAACAAACCCGTTACCAAAGAGCTTTCTCAAGCTCTAATGGAAATTAGAGCCTTGAGAAAGTCGAAAAAAAACTTTTTATTTCTTGATATTCCCATCGCTAATAACCTCGAAAGTGCTATTTCTCTTGATGCGTATCGTAAACCTTCACAAACAGGACATTATCTTGATCCCTCATCTCTTCATCATCCTTTTCAGATAGGCATAATCCACGCAATAAAGAATATAGCAGTTTCTATTATATGAATGACTCAAGATACAATTGTAGACCATCTTTAAAGTCATCAGCATTTTATGCCCGTGTGGCGTGGCATATATAGGAAAGATAATCCGTGGATTTGATCTGAGAAAGAAGAATCATGTTGTAGATGTTGGCCACAAAAGAAAAGACATATCTGATTTGGCCAACCATACTTCTAATAACAACCATGCAGTTGATTGGAACATTTCAACCATTCCTTATTATGAAGCGGACTTTTATTCCAGAGTTCTGAAGGAATCTGTTACAGTCATCTATTTCCACGAATCAGTGCATAAAAACTAAGGACTGACATTAACGCGATATATGGAAATCTCTCATCAAATCATTCAACATTTGAGATTTCAATTTCGCCAACAATCACCATCAATCACTAACAGAGCTAATGCAGGCCACGCATTTTTGACGTTTGCTATCTAGCATAAACTTATTTACTTATTTGCATCGTAGCAAATAGATAAATTACAGCGTTTAATCAACTTTGAGATCTTTGTATTTATATTTGTTTTGATGCGTCCAGCCCTGAAGAAGCCACCAATACTCTTTTAGATGGTGAAATTAGTGGTATATTTTATTTATTTAGGTAACGTCTAATAATTTACTGTTTTTATGAACAATCATAGGTGGCGCTGCGCTCTCCAATATTTGTAAAACGTTGACGAAGCAAGGTGTAAACCTGTATAAACCTTTGATCAATGAAGGTAATGAAAAACAAAGTATCGAATTTTCATTATTTCTGAATAGGACATTGCATATTTAAAGTCCCTAATTATTGCTAACTAATATTCGTGTAAAATTCTTTTTCTTTCAATCGCCGTTGTTTTTCTCTTATCGTTCGTAATTCAATTCCTGTGTTATCTAGATAAAGATTGGAATCAAACATTAATAGCTATTTTCTTGCAAATATTAGTTTGCATGATTAAAAATGTCTAGAATAAATTGAAATTATAAAACTTTAATGCAATAATCTAAAATATATCATTGTATTTGGCTTATTAGCATAATATAGTTGAAATATTTTCAGGCACCATTTAATTTTATATATATATATATATATTATGATATTCTTTCCTCTAAGAAGTTTTCGATGTTAGGATATCTCATTGAAAATTATTCTACAAAAATCCAGACACAGACAAATACGCTATTTTTGAACGTATTTTACCTTCATATCATATAAATTCTCTACTACAAAACAAGCGTTCAAAAATTAATCAGAAATCTCAACTTTTTCATCTAGATAATCAACACACAGCACATATCATCTTGCGCACTTTATTATAGCCCATTTTTTAAAAAGAATTTTACTGATTCGGCTAATCCAATGTTAAGTTTCAGCACTAATCTTGTCTAATTTATTCGCTGATTTGTTCTCATTTACCTATGAACTTTCTTATGGAAATCACCAGTTGTGATTTTTGACCGTCGATTTCGTGCTCAGTCATTAATCTAAATTCTGCTATCCTTGTAACTGACGAAGAATTTCAATAGAACTCACTGATTTATGAGTAACAAAAGGTTCATTAATGCATCTTGTTTTACTCTCGGACCAACTTGTAAAAATCTGGCTCATGTATAGGCAATATGAAAAATAGAACTATCATCATACACCACTGTATATTAAACTGCAACAATGCTCTATATAATATAATATAATATAATATAATATAATATAATATAATATAATATAATATAATATAATATAATATAATATAATATAATATTCCAATTAACACACATCCAACTATCGTCCCAATGCTCTATATCATGATTTTCAACCGGTGTGCAGCGAGAGGTCTTCAGGTGTGCCGCGAGATTTGTGAAAACAAATTAATTGTTTATTTATATTTTACGAGACTTACGGTTGGTGAATCGGTTTAAAATTGTGTGTTAGTTAGCTTTAATCTTTTGATAAGTGTGTTCACAAATAACTTCATTTAATTCTCTTATTTTTAAGGTAACTAGTAAGAGTTCTTTTATTATTATTATTTATTTCATTCCGTTAATTTTATTTAATAGTATTCCTTTAACATAGATATTAAAAAATAATTTTAAAAATAATTTTGAACATTGTTTTTCTTAATCAAAATGTCAAAAAATATAGTTTAAATTTATTTGGAGCAAAACAGAAAAGTAATTACTATTATTAATATCTTGTGTGTGTAAATCTATCAAATTTATGCCTATTTGTTTTTGCCAGATCGTCAAAAAAATTAAAAGAATATATTTTTAGTGTGCCGCAGAATTTTAATAATTAGTCTAGGTGTGCCATATTATGAAAAAGGTTGAAAATCACTGCTCTATATAACAACAACAACAACAACAACAACAACAATAATAATAATAATAATAATAATAATAATAATAATAATTATTATTATTATTATTATTATTATTATTATTATTATTATTATACATACATACATACATACATACATACATACATACATCTTCAAGGCCCACCTTTCCTAATTGAGTTGTGGAGGCAACAGCTGCAAGAGGAACTTCCAATGGTCACGATCCTCTACCACCAAGCTCAAGTGTTCTGGTGGGATTCCCAAACGTGTCCACCCAAGGATTTGGATATAATCTATCCAGCGAGTCGTTGGCCTTCCACGTGGCCTCCCATCCTCTGGCTTGGCGAAGACGGCCTGCTGAGGTAGCCTCTCTTTGGCATTCTGACCAGGTGCCCGTACCAACGTAACTGTGATCTCTCAACACGGAGAAGCAGCGGTTGAGTATTGAGGGTTTCTCAAATTGCAGAGCTTCTGAATCTGTCGAGTCTTGTCAGCCCGCATCCCCTCGAAGGAACCTCATTTCAGCCGCTTTGATGTCCGCATTCTTTCGGTCATTACCGAACTCTCGTGACCATAGGTGAGGATGGGGACATAGACTGTATTGAAGACAGCCAGCTTTGCCTTCTGGCTTGACTCCTGCTTCAATGCTACCGAACGGCCAAGTTCCCCATTATTGAGCTTGCTAAGCCAATTCGAGTATATAGCTCTACGTCCCATTTTCAATCATTCGTGAATATGGACCTAAGGTATTTAAACTTCTTCACCTGCCTCACTGGGACTCCGCTTACATGCAGAGTGCACTGGGATGGTTGTCTTGAGACCACAAATGTTTCAGTTTTGGCCACACTGATCTTCATTCCGGCATCTGCACAAACAGCTAGAAACCTATCCAGGGTATGCTGGAGGTCATCTGTGGAAGAGCTAAGCAGAGCTAGGTCATCTGCAAAAAACAGACGTCCAATCCTACATCTTCCAATTCTGACACACTCACTGCCTTGGCTGTGCCTGTCAATCCAGTCCATAAATATCATGAAAAGGAGGGGTGACAGAACACACCCTTGGTGGAGGCCAACAGAGACTGTGAAAGGTTTAGACTTTGTGCTGTTTACCTGACACAAAACTCTTGACATTCATGCAAGGACTTGATGGCAGCTAATAGTTGGCCATCCACTCCATACTCCTGTACTACTTGCCAAAGCTTATCCCGAGGAACCCGGTTGCCTTCTCCAAGTCCACAAAATATGTGTAGATATTCTTGGCATATTCCCAAGATTTCTCAAAGACTTGCCTTAAAGTGAAGATTTCGTCATTTGTGCTTCTACCAGGACAAAAGCCACATTGTTCTTCCTGGAACTTGGACTCAACTATGCTCCTGCACCGTCTTTCCAAGCACCTAGCATACACTTTCCAAGGCAGGCTGAGCAGAGAGATGCCACGATAGTTACTGCAATCCTTCTGGTCTCCCTTCTTGAAGACTGGTATTATTATGCCTGTCTGCCATTGCTATACCCATCCCCCCAATGGGATCCACTCATCCCCATCCACACATACCCATCCCCCCAATGGGATCCACTCAGCAACACAGCTGGAGGCTTGTGAGTATCCCCCACACCCCCCTGAGCAGACATTGTCGGGTTCACACCAGAGTAGTACAGCTTCCACCCCTTATCCAGGTCGACAGTTCTAGAGCCTCTCCTCTTGGTCAAAGAAGGCCCCACTAAGTCTAGCTGGTAGCGCTTGGCTTCCTCGACCAGTTCCAACTCCTCACCTCTCAGAGAGAGAAGATGTTCCAGTTGCCTAAAGCCATAGTCTGGTGCCGTTGTCGTTGCTATTTCTGTCCTTTTGCAGAACCATTTCTTTGCGCTGCCCCTAACCACCTCCCCAAACGGGTTGCGGGCCCATTGATGGAGTTTCCTCTAGCAGAGTGCTGAGGAGTGGTGTCTAAGGGAGACTGTAACATATTTTTCGAACGGGTCCCTCTGCCTAAAACCCGAATGCGTCCCTTGGTATTCCGCGCGACGAACGATACGGTATGAACATTTTTTGATGGCCTGATAATGTTACAGTGTTTGATAATGTCCTGTTAGCTTAAGACGAAATGACACAGTAAAATAGGAAAGATTCCCCTCGAATACTCTAACAGCATTCGGGGGAAGTAGCAAGAAGAGAAGGAAGAAAGAAAGAAGCAAGGGAGGAAGAGGAGAGACCAGTCTGCAGATAATATAACAGATGTATATTACATGAAGTAAGGCATGGTCCAGCATCAAGTGCCTCGGGTTTGCACGCCCATACTCACTAAAGTGAGCCCCTGAGACTATAATAATAATAATAATAATAATAATAATAATAATAATAATAATAATAATAATAATAATAATAATAATAATAATAATAATAATAATAATAATAATAATAATAATAATAATTATTATTATTATTATTATTATTATTATTATTATTATTATTATTATTATTATTATTATTAAGGTGAAACACTTACGCCACTACACAATCATGTTAAAACACTACTACAGCCCAACATATAGAGTAACCAGAACAACATATCAAATAACAAGACCACAGTCAACAAACTACATAACATATAAGTACAACAATCACAACGGCAAAGCCACCCGAAACTTCTACGTACCTGACATGATAAACAAACTGCCGTTCGACAACAGAAACCTAGGAACATACAGAGAGCTGAAACAGGCACTATATAAATATTATAGCGAGAATGAAAATTAGAGAAATTCCTGTTTCTCTCTCCCCCACCACACGCACACAAACCTACGACAACCCCCCCCCTCTCAAAAAACTACCACTACTAGAACGCAAAGAAACAAACACACCTTGTCTAAATCCAACCCTAATTTCACACACAAAAAAAAAGTTAAACTGTAATAGCAGTCGAAGTCTTTCAAGCACGTACCAACAAACAGTAAAATCAACACCTGGCTTGTGACCACTACAGGAACACAACCATGAAACCACCACCCTCTGTCATCTATTATCTTCCTCAGATAAGCTCTGCTAAGCTTCGAGGAAGAAAATTACTAACTTGCAAGTATCTGTTATACACACTTGTAATGCGTTATAAATATTATATACATATAATTACTACAGCAACTATGTATGCAATTCATCTGAGACATCAAAAAAAAAATTCTGTATAATCCTTATTGTAAATATTATTATTGTATGTAACTTATACTGAGATGTAAAAAAAAAATTATTATTATTATTATTGAATTGTGTGTGTATGATGCATTACTGCATTGTATCGTGAATTGTGTGCACATTGGTGCCAATCCATATTTAGCTAGTTTAAAAAAATGTATATTCATATTTATAAAATGTACTCTGCATTTTGTATATCGAATTTTCGTACTGTACAGAAAAGATAAGTTTTTCATTGTGTGTGTAGATACTCTGTGTGATAGTAAACCTTATCATTTTCATTGTAAAAACAAATAAGTCGTTTATAAAAAAAAAAAAAAATTATTATTATTATTATTATATTCTAAATTTTGTATATCGAATTTTCGTACTGTACAGAAAAGATAATAAGTTTTTCATTGTGTGTGCAGATACTCTGTGTGATAGTAAACCTTATCATTTTCATTGTAAAAACAAATAAGTCGTTCATAAAAAAAAAAAAAATATTATTATTATTATTATTATTATATTCTAAATTCAAAAATTCTGTATAAACCTTTTTAAATATTGTAAATATTATTATTGTATGTAATTTATACTGAGACATAATAAAATGTTTTTTTAAAAAAATTATTATTATTATTATTATTATTATTATTATTATTATTATTATTATTATTATTATTATTATTATTATTATTATTAATGTACGAAGCGACGGCTTTCCAAATTCCAGGCTTCCAACAACATAGCTCATGCCGCCAAACAAAAAGAGGGGGTGGAATATTAATATTTATCAAACAAAAATTAATAACAAAAGAAATGGCCAATCAGTTTGAGCATGCTGAAACCCTTTGCCTCGAAATAACTAATACCACCAATAGACAGCATCCCATAATAATAAATGCTATTTACAGGCCACCAAACTTAAACATGATAAAATTCTTGCACGAACTCAATTACTGGCTTTCAAGCCAAGAAATATGCTCAACCGAATACCTAATGATAATTGGCGACATAAACATAGATATTGCAAACGAAAACCAGAACAACACTGTACAATACCTAGATACGCTATCCATGTTTAATCTAATACCAACAATAACATCACGTACTAGAGAAGAAACATTCGGAAATACTATCACTGCCTCCTGTCTAGATCATATAAACGTCCGAGCACCACCAAACAGTTACACTGCATCAGTCATAAAGTGCAAAGTAGCAGACCATTACTTCACTGCTCTAAACCTGCACACCAAGACAATATCCATGCAATGTCCCACAGAAGAAAAGCGACAGAATACAATAATAGACGAAGAAATATTCAACCACGAAATAAGAAAAACAGACTGGGGACACCTGTCATCAGATTCAGCAGATATCTTATACAACATTAAACTCACACTGGAGGAAATATATAAGAAAGTTACAAAGAAAGTCAGAATTCGTTCAAAAACAACACAAGGATTTTGTGTTGTTTTTGAACGAATTTTGGATAACACAAAACTTAATCCTAGAAATACACAGAAAGGACGCTTTATGGAAAGAATTAAACAGATATCCAAATAACACAGCTTTAAAAACTGAATATAAGATAACAAGGAATCGCCTTACAACACAAATCAGAAATGAAAAAAGAAGCTATTGCAGAGACAAACTAACCTCTGCACAAAACAACATGAAACAAACCTGGCATCTGATCAATGAGATGCTAGATTTTGTTCCCAACACCACCGCCTCCGAAACCATAAAACACAGCTTCATGAAAGACGCAAAACCTACCAACAACTAGCAAATGACTTTAACCAATTCTTTGCAGACTCCATCCAAGAACTGCACAGAAATATTCCCCCAATCACAAAACGAGACCCTCCAC
The DNA here is from genome assembly GCF_054136105.1 of Typopeltis vanoorti. NCBI lineage: Eukaryota > Metazoa > Arthropoda > Arachnida > Uropygi > Thelyphonidae > Typopeltis > Typopeltis vanoorti. The sequence continues at coordinate 104,339,936 of NC_143557.1, forward strand.
TTGGACTACAATCAAAACAGACGTTATGGTTCCCAACCATAAAAGAAACAGAACTTCTCTCTACAATACATCAAATCAAACCAAACAAAAGGCCCAGGAATTGATGGTATAAGACCTAAAGATATAAAGCAACATGCAACTAGTTTAAGTCCCATCCTACTAAAATTAATAAATAAAATATTTAAAACAGGACAGATACCAAGTATGCTAAAGACCGCCATAATCACACCCATATACAAACATGGAAAAAGAAATTTAATCAGCAATTACAGACCCATAGCAACATTACCAATTATCAATCAAATTATGGAGCGGATCATACTGAAGAAACTCACAGCATATACTGAGATCTTTCATATTATCCACAAAACACAATATGGTTTTCAGAAAAATAAGGAAACAACATCTCTCTTGGAAGACTTTACAGACGTAATTAATACCGCCTTAGACAAAACAAAATTGCCATGGTGGTCTTTATTGATCTAACTAAAGCATTCGATACACTTACACATCAAACCTTGTTAGAAAAGCTGACGCATGTTGGAATAGACGGGACTCTTCACTGGTGGTTTACAAACTACCTTCAAAATAGAAAGTATATCACACGTATCGGGTCAAACCGAAGCAGAGAGCTACCAGTAACCTGTGGAGTGCCACAGGGAGCTGTACTCTCCTCAACTCTATTCAACATTTACACGCAAGATATTAATCAGCTACCACTCAAAGGTAAGATATTCCAATACGTAGACGATACAGCAATAATATCCATCCATAATCACGCAAGCATAGCCTAAACAAATATGCAACATGACATAAATCTGATCATAGACTGGCTCACGAAAAACTCCATACACTTAACCTCAGAAAAGACAAAATTAATGATATTCAGAAATCAACTGACTCGACCAGTTGATAACAAATATATAACCATCCAAAATCCACTTTCCAACATAAAAAACACACAGAACAGCAAAACTACTACAATCACTCAGGTTGAAACAATACGATACCTTGGAATTTACTTCGATGCAGATATGAACTGAATAGCCACATAAACGCCGAACAATAAGTGGCAAACTGTACAGGTTAAAAGACAGTTCCGATACGCCTAAAAACACTAATATACAAAGCACTATGCCAAAATATACTAAGATGTGCTATAATAACGTATGCTTTCTGTGCACCCTACAAATTAAATAGATTAATGTCGCTACAGTACAAAATGATAAAACTGATCTTTTGGGAACAAAGAGAAAATAACGACCTTATATACATTGCAATGTCAGAACACAAAACACTGACAGCAAAACATTTATGTCACTATGCAGCCTTGCTAAAATATGATTTCGATGCCAACTACAGGACAGTCAGAAATACATACTGTATAACAAGACCTCAGACTACTAATTATATCACATATAAATTTCTCAATCATAGATTTCGTAGCTTCCCAACACAGCAAAAAAAAACACACCAATAAATAATAACCAACTAGTGTCATCTTTCATTCTCAGATAAGCTTACATATAAGCTTCGAGGATGAAAGCAGAGAAATTATTTCTCTTTCAAGATGTATCACATGTAACCAAGTGCATGTATGTAATGTAAGTATCATATGTAAACATGTGTAAGTAATGTGTCATATGTAAACATGTGTAAGTAATGTGTCATATGTAATCAAATGTATGTAATGTACTGTATGTAATAACTGTAACAAAAGTATGCAAATATAGAGTAATTATATCCATTGATATTTTATATATAGAGTGTAAAATTGCAAAGAAACATCTGTAATAATCATCATTATGAATATTATAATAATATTCATAATGTAAACTATATGTTGGAATATACTGGAAAACAATGAACTGGAATAGCCACATAAACCATCTACACAACGAATTCCGAACAATAAGTGGCAAACTCTACAGGTTAAAAGACCTAGTTCCCACTCGCTTAAAAGCACTAATATACAAAGCACTATGCCAAAATATACTAAGATACGCTATAACAACGTATGTTTTCTGCTCACCCTACAAATTAAATAGATTAATGTCGCTACAACACAAAATGACAAAACTGATCTTTTCGGAACAAATAGAAAATCACGACCTTATAAACATTGCAATGTCAGAACACAAAATACTGACGGCAAAACATTTATGTCACTATGCAGCTTTGCTAAAATATTATTTCGATGCCAACTACAGGACAGTCAGAAATACTTAGCGTATAACAAGACATCAGACTACTAATTATATCACATATAAATACAATAATCACTATAGTAAGGCCACGCGAAACTTCTACGTCCCAGACATGATAAACAGATTACCTTTTGAATACAGAAACCGTACAAAGTACAATAGCCTGAAAAGAGCTCTAAGGACATACTACGAACAAGAAACACGCACCCAAAATACCATACAAATTTAAGGAAACACAATATATTCGTTCAGGCTTCCAGTTCAGCGATGCATCAATGCATTCCAAGTTATTGTGCGTGCGTGCGTGTGTGTATGTGTGAGTGCGCGCGCGCGCGCGAATTTCTCAATCACAGATTTCGCAGCTTCCCAACACAGCAAAAAAAAAAAAATCATAATAACCAACTGGTGTCATCCTCAGATAAGCTTACATATAAGCTTCGAGGATAAAAGCAAAGAAATTAGTTCTCATCCAAGATGTATCATATGTAACCAAATGCATGTAATGTACGTATCACATGAAAACCAATGTATGTAACGTATGTATTATATGTAAACCAATGTATGTAATGTAAGTAACATATGTAAACAAATGTAAGTAATGTATCATATGTAATCAAATGTATGTAGTGTATATAATAACTGTAAAAAATGTATGCAATGTAATAAAAAAATTCGTTTAAATGTAAATCATGAGTTTACACTGTATGTTTGTGAGAATTAGGAAATATAATATTTAGATTGCATATGTGTAAATACTGTTGTATAATCACACCTTTTCAAACTTGAAAAAAAATAGTAAACTACAACATGTAATATAATACTACTTATGTAACTCTGAACAATATAATTATAAATTATTATTATGATTGTTATTTTAAAAAAAACTGTTATCAGCATTAAAATTGAATGTAAATATTTGAAAGAACAATAAAAAATAAAATAAAATAAAAATTATTATTATTATTATTATTATTATTATTATCTAAGACCTCCAGGTGTCAAGGACTCGTCGAGGGAGGCTGTAAATTACCCAACCCAGCTATCATACCTACCCTCGAATTCATTCACACTAGATGCACTCACTACTACCCGTAAGGGCAAATTATTCCACTCACTGACTCACTGCTCTTTGGAAGAAAAACCTAGCTCTTACCACCCATTTCTTGACTGCAAACAAATTTAACTTCCATGAATGCCCCCGTGTTCTCTCCCCACCTTCCACATAACAAAAAATTTCATCAGTTGAAATGCTATAACACCCATTCAGAAGTTTACAGACCTCTATGATATCATCCCTCTTTCTCCTGTTAACCAGAGTCTGTAATCCACATACTCGCAATCTTTCCTCATAATCTAAATCCCATAATCCGGGTATAATCTTTGTAACTCTTTATCCACAGCTACTTTATCCCCTTGGAACCCGGGAGACCAAATCTGCGCGCAGTAATCCACGTGTGGTCTTATCAAAGCCTTATAAAGAGGCAAAAAGACTTCCTTATCCTTACATGTCAGGGTTCGCTTCAACATAGAAATTATCCTCTGAGTTGTATTTGCAAATTTTACTATGTGACTTTTGAACTTTAAATTCCTATCCACCAATACCAAGATCCCTTGCCTCTTCAGTTTCTTGTAGCATAACCCCGCTAATATAATATGGCGCTGGAACTCTAATCACGCCAAAGCGCATAACTTGACACTTACTAACGTTAAACTCACAGCCATTTTCGTTTGCCCAGATTTCCAGTCTATTCAAATCATTTTGTAATTGCTGAATATCAGTAGCATCCCTGATTCACCTGCCTATCTTCGCATCATCAGCAAATAATTGCAAATCTGATGATAGACCCTGCTTAATGTCATTAATGTATAGATTGAACAATAATAGCCCAAGGACTGAACCCTGAGGCACACTACTTGTTACCTTAAATCTGGCAGATTCACATCCACTGTATACCACTTTTTGACATCTGTCTGTCAACCATCCCCTGATCCAAGTCAATAGATTATGTTGCAATCCCATATTCTCCAGTTTACATAACATCCTATCGTGTGGTATCCTACAAATACCTTAGAAAAAATCCAACATTATCATAGTGTATCCTTTCCCTTTATCCAACTCGGCCGTAACATTGTTATAAAATATGAGCAAATTGCTAAAACATGGCCTTCCTTTAATAAACCCATGCTGTTCCCTGAAGAGTATACAATGCCTGTCTACCCATTTATGTATGGGTGTTCTTACCAACTTCTCTAAAATCTTCACTATCACACCAGAGATACTAATAGGTCGGTAGTTAGACACATCCGTTTATGCACCACCCTTGTGCAATGGAACTATCATACATTCCTTCCATTCCTGTGGTATCATTCCTGAGCTGAGACTCAAGTTATACGATTGTGTGAAGGGCCTAGCCAATTCAGCTGAACATTCCTTTAACAAACGGGCAGATACCCATCTGTCCCTATTGACAAATTGTTATCCAGGTTATGCAAGAGCTCTTCAACCTCATTTTCATGAACCTCTAACTCTTCATCCAACGTAGCAGTAGCACTATGCGCCATGCCACATACACCCGGTTGATATATCTTTGCAAAGTGAGCACTCATTAACTGAACAATCACCTTAGCTTCCGACACTCGTGTACCATCTGCATTCAATAAAGTTATTCTTCCACATTCATTCTTTCTTTTGATTGCGACATAACGATAAAATTCTTTTGGATTGCCTTTAGCTTGCATGGCCAATTTCTTTTCATACCCGGTTTTAGCTTTTCTAAAAAACTCGTTACTTTTCTGGCCTTAGCTTTATAGATTTCATAACTCTTCTCACTCTTATTCTCACGATATTCTTTCCACATCATCTTCTTCTTGTAGATCTCTAGGTTAATAAGGTTGCACATCCGTTTCACTTCCAACCTATTTATTCTTCGAACACTAGGGATACATTCAGTTACCGCCTCATTCAAGCACGTTTTCAAAGATTCCCATGCATTGCTGACATTTTTTCCATTCAGCAACTGATACCATGGGACCATAGATAATATTCTTCTAAGTTGATCATAATTTCCAGCTTTGTAATTCAGCATGTAACCTGATTTAATCGGAGCTTCAATACAAGTAGGTACTTCCCAAGAAAGAACAGCATGATCACTGTCGCCAATTGGTGGTAAAATAGCCATATTCTTGACACAGATCCATTCTGATGCTATGAGCAAATCCAACACTCTTTGACCTCGAGTTCCTTCTTTCACATGCTGCTTGAGAAAGTTATCCCGCAACAATTCAGTAAATTCCTGTTCTTTCTGATCACGAGATTTCTTTTCTAACCATTTAATGTTTGGAAAATTAAAATCACCCATAATGATCATTCACTTTGTACCCATAAGGCTAAATTGACGATGCATTTCTTCGTCCCCTACAACTGAGCTGCCAGGTCTGTAGCAACACCCACCATGTATTGCATTATGTTAACCTCCACGTCACACCAAATAGACTCAAACTCGTCGTTACATGGGACATTGTTACCATCATTGTTTTCTTGTATTTCTACCCTAACTGGACTTAAGTCATTTGATATTATTAGCAGCACTCCTCCTCCTCCTCTCCTATCTCTTCTGTCATTCCTAAAAATAGTATATCCGTTACACTCGATCCCACTTACCATATCTGATTCTGATAGTCAGGTTTCACTAATGGCAACAATCTTAGGCCACATCTTATTCAACAAAGCAACAAACTCAACCCCTTTGTTTCTAATGCTCCTGGCATTTGTGTATAGACATAATAAATTACGACCTAGCCTATTCTTATAATTAGACATGCAATGTATTTGGTCTTGTTCTAGAATTTTCTCTTTTCCCTCCCCAGACATACATAAAAGGTCCGAACCCAAAGCATATTTTTCTACTCCTTCGCCACATACATAACCATGTTCAAAAGCATTTATATCTTTATCACCTTTGTATACCATAGCTAAACTGTCACACACATTTTCCCCATTCCTCCTTTGATGATCTACTTTCCCCGACTCTCTGCATTAAGTTTCATATCAAGAAGTAATTCCTCCAGGCTTCTTATGCCAAATGAATTCAAGTGCAGGCCATCATTCTTATACAAATCTTTTCTGCCATCAAACACACCCCACACGTCTAAAAACTCACATCCTTATCTTCTACATAGCCTGAGCATGAAATCATTTGCTATCATCGCCTCCTTCTTAACTCAGTACTATCATGTCTAGGTGGTAATCCTACAATTTTTACTCTTTCACATTTTTTTTCTCGCTTCTTCCAACAGACCTTTCATATCTTCTTTCATACTGTTTGTCAGCACTTAAATTATTAGTACCTACCAACACTACCATTTATTTTACATTTCTTTTTTGGTTTTCAATTACGTTTGTCATATTTTTAATTTTCGCTCCAGGGAAACTAAAAGTGGTGACTCCCTCGGAAAGCGCAAATTTTAAAATTGAGTCATCATACCATATTGCCTCTTTTTTCTTAGATATTAACTAACTTACCTTGTTGTTATTAATATTTTGATTACCAAGTTCAATATTTTCCTGCCTGTTGTTGTTCTCATCCTTTTTCTTATCCTGTCGAAGTTTGAACAAACGTTTTTCCACCTTTTCCAATTCCCTGGTGGATTTCCTAATAATTTCTTTTAACCGAGCTATTTCTAATGTGGGCATATCCTCAGATAAATTATTATCATCACTGCAGCAGTGTTTTTGTTCAAGACAAACGCTCTTCTCAGTAGCAACTTTAGCTTTAGTCACTGCCTTGTTACGACGAGTTTTTGGTGCCATTTTCAAGAGTAGTAAAAACTAATAATTTATCTAAAATTATGCTATAAAACACTTTAGTACAATAATTACACCAAGAAAACTACAATAATATACTAAAAATACACAATTAAATCTAAGAAAACACTTAATAAATAAAAAAAAATATAATATAATATATATAACATAATATATAATATATAACATAATATAATGATGTAACGTTTAATATATTATTACAAGGTACAAGTAACTGTACGTTATCTCCGCAAAGATTGATTTCATTTTCTTATAACGTTCTTAAAAGAACTGGGCGATGGACTGAGTCCTTGACTCTTTATCCCGTCATCTGAATGAAGAAAATCTGTGTGGATGGATTGTTATTGAGCTAAAAGCTCTAGTCATGGCTGGGTAACGGCAATAGCCGAGCCTCAGTTAAAACTTCATTGGCTACAGCATTGAGACGTCTTCTCCTCTTATGACGTTCAAATGAAACTTTTATTTTAAATAACATACTTAAAAAATTAAAAAGGTGTACTGGCATAATTTTAATTTAATTCATATACATTATTGACATTTAAATAAAATAACATAACAAAGCATTAAATAATTTCCTTTTATTTATATTATAGAATAAATATAAGCAAAAATTTGCAATATACTTATGTAGTAACTACTCATTTCTAAGCACTCAAGTTGCTGATAGCGGAAAGATAGAGAGAGAAATATTCATTCTTTTATATTATGTTTTGATGTTTTTTATTATCAGTTAATTCAATTATCACTAGTTCTTGTTCCTGGTCTACTTGCATGAAAACTGAACCTGATTTGAAGTCTATTAATTCTAATACCATATAATTGCACTTTGTTTTCACAAATGTTAGTTTCCACATTTGATGACAGTACACTAATGAAAATTGCACGATCAAAACTTTGCTTGCGCAAATGGACAAAAACTAAAAGGAAATTTCGAGATTTCACATTATAAATTTCAGTAAAACCATCCATAGAGAGGCAACAAATAAATATTATACAAATGAATAATTAATTTAATAAAGTTAACATTTTAAGATAAAAATCAAACATTTCATTTTTTTGGGGGTTATAGAATTTGAATGTACACATATCTTCTTCATTTTATATATGAAATAATAAATTAAAAAGTATTGATTTTGAAAGTTTAATTCAGTTGCGGTTTAATTCATTTAGCATTTCTTTTTATAGCGTTTTGAACTTAATTTTTAATGATTGAGGAACAGGTCATTCAGCAGTACTTCCAAGTGATCTTATAACTTAGTAGCATAATTTTCTCATCAGTACTTTTGAATGATGCACTGTACATTTTGCAACCTCTCGTGTGTTGGAATAATATAAATAATAATAAAACATATTAGATGTATTGCAAGTGTCCTTTTTCAAGAGTCCTTGACTCACTAGGTGAGCCACCCTCATTTAAAGCAAGTGCATTTTTATGAGTACCAAAGTATATTAAAGGTGGGTTAAATATCTTAAACTAGGACACAAAAATGAAACTTGGATCATTATAAGCATTAAGATACCTTTTATAACAATGGAACGATTAGCACGTTCATCTACCAGTGATTTATAACACATTCATTTTTCATCAATTTCGACAAAGAAGTGTTGAAAGTTGCACCTGGTGTCATATCGACTGAAAGTATACTCCGATTAACTTCATCAATGCTTTGGATTAAACAAAGCGAGAAATAATAGTATTAAAATGTTTTTTTTATATATATATATAATAAGAAAAGTATCAGAACAAAATTGTTTTGATGTTCTGTACAATTGAAAAAGTGCTTTTAATCGTCTGTATTTTTGCAAAAATAAATAGCTTAATAAATATCTCTTCTGGTGAGACTTTTTTAAAAATGCCCTTCTCTTTCAGCAATCTCTATTCGATATAATCCTTATGATTTCCTGTTGATATTATCAAAACTACTATCAAAACAAATTTGTAATAACAATAAATTCGAGCATTTGGAAAGATATTTTCAACTCGCACCCGATCCAGTAATTCTACTGTATGATAAAGAAAAAAATAAATAAAATAAAATAAAAATTGCTAAGTCAGTTCAAAATAAACACAAATTTTAAATCCTTAATCATCGCTGGTGAACAATAATAGGATTTCGAATCTTAGTCAAGGTCTTGATATGTCGTTTTCCTATTTTTGTTTTGAATTCCCCTTAAAGTATTTATCTCCTTGTAACTAAGGAAATGAAATCAATAAAAAGTCCCTTTGGAAAACCCTCTACTGATTTTAAATTGTCTAATTATGTATTTATTTGAAAATATGTTTTCGACTTTGAATTATTTGTCATTTCCAACACGTATTTCGGAAACAAGTTCTTGCAGATTTTAATTTCCATTCAGAGTTGTAATCGTTTACATTCCACCTTGCTTATACATGGACTTCAGTTCAATTAAGTTTTTGCAGCATGAATAAGTGAATAAATATATTTCCATACGGTATAATCGAGTTCCAATATTTATGAGAATTAGAATATAAAGAATTTTCTTCTGCAAATAAAAAGAGAAAAAATTTAAAAAAAAAAGAAAACGATAAAAAATAAAAAAAAGGAAATTAAAAGATAAAAAAATAAATATTAAAGAAATACGAGAAATAACTTATTTATTAAAGAAACACCTTATTGTAATTTTCCTAGCATTGCTATTTATTTCAGTAGCGTTTTGATCGTTTACATTCAATACCCTTGGAGGGTAATGGTTGGCAATGCTTTAGCCAGTGAAATTCTAACTGGCGCTCGGCTATTGCTGTTACCCTCCTGCCATGATCAGAGCTTTAATAGTTCAATAATAATAGCTCAATAACACCTTATGCCTACACTGTCCTCTACGGATAACGGGGAATACGAAAAGCATTCTTGCTTCGCCCCTTTAAGCCAGTCTTTATTATAAGGATTACGATTAGGCTGGATGCGGTGATTAATACCCTTGGAGGGTAATGGATGGCAATACTGTAGCCAATGAAATTCTAACTGAGTCTCGGCTATTGCTGTTACTCTCCTGCCATGATCAGAGCTTTAATAGCTCAATAACACCTAATCCCCACACTGTCCTCTACAGATAACGGGGAATATGAAAAGCATTCTTGCTTCGCCCCTTTAAGCCAGTCCTTATAAGGAATTACGATTAGGGAGATGCGGTGATTAATGCCCTTGGAAGGTAATGGATGGCAATGCTGTAGCCAATGAAGTTCTAACTGAGTCTCGGCTATTGCTGTTACCCTTCTGCCACGATCAGAGCTTTAATAGCTTAATAACACCTATCCCTACACTGTCCTCTACAGATAACGGGGAAGATGAAAAGCATTATTGCTTCGCCTTTAAGCCAGTCCTTATAAGGATATAAGGATAAGGATTACGATTAGGGAATTCAATTAGGGGGATTGAGAGCTAATTGAATCGACCGTGAGATGCGGTGCTTAATGATTAATACCCTTGGAGGGTAATGGATGGCAATGCTGTAGCCAATGAAGTTCTAACTGAGGCTCTGCTATTGCTGTTACCCTCTTGCCATGATCAGAGCTTTAATAGCTCAATAACACCTTATCCCTACAATGTCCTCTACAGATAACGGGGAGGATGAAAAGCATTCTTGCTTCACCTTTAAGCCAGTCCTTATAGGGATAATAAATTACGATTACGGATTAAACCCTTGGAGGGTAATGGATGGCAATGTTGTAGCCAATGAAGTTTAACTGAGGTTTTGCTGTTGCTGTTACCCTCCTGTGGCGCTGAAATTCGAGAGTTTTGAGTTCGCTCTCTTATGGTTTTTGCCTTAAAGGAGCAATTTGAGTCTCTGGGGAAAGTGTTCTCTGGCACGGCCCGCTGAGGGGCTTTGTCGATGAATGTTTTTCTTCGGAATACGAGCGGTTCTGCTCGGTGGTGGTGGCGTGTGGGTGGAAGGCCATCACTGAGTGGAGCCAACGCTGAGATGGGCGGTCCTTCGCCCACGATTGAGTGGCCTAGGGATCGTCCGAATTTTTAGAGATGGCTTTACCTTTAAATATGGCAATGCTGTAGCGAATGAAGTTCTAACTGAGGCTCGGCTATTGCCGTTACCCTCCTGCCATGATGAGAGCTTTACAGCTCAATAACACCTTATCCCTACGCTGTCCTCTACAGATAATGGGGAAGATTAAAAGCATTCTTGCTTCGCCCTTTTAAGCCAGTCCTTATAAGAATTACGATTAGGGTTGGTGATGAGGATCAGTGTAAGAATATTTGAGACCTTCTTGAAAGATGGCTGCTTGTTTGTTTCTTATGTGATTTATAGTAAATTATGTAGTTCGATTATATTGTTTTGTTTATACTGTGATAGTTAGAAGTTATCCGAAGTGTTATAAGAAGAAAAAACAGTAATTTCTCAGGTAAGCCAATAAATATAAATATGAGTGAAAGTCATCCCGACGATTTCATTGAAACACTAGATAGGAAACTGGCATTAAAACCTGAAAAAGTTATTGAAAAAATTCGAAGTAGGGTGGTTGGTTTTCCTGAACCTGTATTCCATGACAGGAAATGACATCGAAGGAGATGACACAACTCCAGCAGAAGAAAAAATAGACTTGGTAATTTCCTCACAACAGATTATAATGAGGTTCATGTGCGCAAGAAGAGTAAACAGCAGAAACGTACAGGGACGACGGGATGGAGGAAGACGCCCCCATTACTGACTCCTCTCCCTCTCCCAAAGAAAAGGTTCCTCCGATTGTCCTTCGGAAAAAACACAGATGGACGGCTCTACGGTCGACTATGAAAGATCTGCAAATAGCTTACACGGAGCCTAAAAATGTGGACGATGGCATAAATATCCAGCCTGCCACAGTGGAAGATTATCGTAAACTAACTAAAACGTGGATAGCCTGGGTATGCAATACCACACATTCTTTCTCAGCTCTGAAAAAAAAAAAAAAAAGAAAACCCTAAAAGTGGTGCTTTGAGGTGTGACAGAGGACATCACCACGGAAGAGATAACAGCAGATCTCTGTTACCACGATCTATCACCAGTTAAGGTTAGCAGAATGTTAAGAGCTGACAAGAGTCAGATGCCATAGTTCTTGTGGAGACTCAAAACTCCTTCAAAAATATTTACGATCTAACATCAATCTGTGGGCTCAAAATCACACCCGAACCTTTAAGGAAAAAAGCTTCATCGGGCCAGTGCCACAGATGGCAGAAATGCGATCTTGCACAAAAGCTCTGTAAAGCTGACTAGAAATGTCTAAAATGTGGTGAAGGTCACCCCATTAACACCTGCACGAAGTCTAAAACCATTCCGGCCAAATGTGCCAACTGCAGTAGCCCTCACCCAACCAGTTACAGAGGATGGATTTACTATCCAAAAAAAACAAGATGTTAATTACAAATAATCAATCCACCTCTCTTTCTCACATTCAGGTATCTGAGGCTTCGTTTCCCCAGCCTCACAAAGCTCAACACGAGAAAGCAGAATCTCAAGCACAGGGCCGGACCTATACCAACGTGGCTACCCCCGATGAAGGTAACGCACCAGGATCGAGACCAATCACAATCACATCCAAATATGACTGCAATCATTACAGCTTCTCTCGTGAACATGCTTCAAGAATTTAGTAAATCCAACCCATCATTAAATTCTGCAAAAAAATTCCTTCAAGAAACACATTTTATTCTAACAGCTCTCAAATGATCAGAAATAGATTTCCGGATTCACTACAGATTATAGCTTGGAATGCCAACGCCTTAACTGGTAAGATCTTAGAACTTCAAGCATTCGCACAGGGATAACACCCAGATATTATTTTAATAAATGAAACTCTTTTAAGACCTGCAAATAATCCTGAACAACTGAAAGGATAGCAGCTCCACAGAAACGACAAGCTAGACTGCAGAGGTGGTGGCACTGTCATTTTCATTAAAAATTACATTAAATACCGTTTATTAACCTACCTTCCAACCACTAACTTTGAGAATACAGGCATTGAAGTTCACAGCTGGAAAACTTAAAATCTATGCTGCCTACAACTCACCAACAAGAAGGTTGCTATTTTCTGATTTGGATGCCATCCATGGCATAAGGGGGTCAATCACCATGCGGGAGATCTAAATTCCAAACGTACATCTTGGAACAGTAAGACTACCAACAAAAATAACCGCATCATTTTCAGTTACACAGGATTTAACTGTGCTCTTGTGACAGGGTCCCACTGAGACAACTCATCACAGTCCTACTGGCACAGCTGATATCCTAGATATTGCCATTCTATAGATTACAGGGCTATCGAACTTTAGGTAATCCGAGGGCCGCATTAGAAAAAAAATTATCCGAGGGCCGCGTATCTAGTAATTTGGTGAGCAGCAGCGACACAACCTCGAAAGCTAAACAAACGAACAACACTAATCGCGCGCTGACGTTTCCCGGGGCATGCGCGTTGGAACAAAACAGTGTAAGAACGCTTCTTCGACACATCTAATATTTGAAAAACACGTTGGTATATAGTGGTGTAAAAACACCAAATAAAATTATCAACATCAAGATTATCGATTAGTGATAGAATTAAAATATCTAAGACGCATTCGATTCAAATTGTTGTTTTATTTTTTCGCTCGTGAATATCAAAACCCACAGGCGGGCCGCATGCGGCCCGCGGGCAGTGCTTTGGACAGCCCTTCTATAGAATGATAAATATCAGTACAGCCTCGGAACATTAAATGAACCATCGTCAGACCATCCTATTCTACTTCATCTAGAAAAACAAGAACAACTGTCTCCTCCCCCACCCCATTTTTTCATAGCTTGGGAAAAATTACCTAAAGTACTCCCTGAATATATTGGCCCTGTTCTCTGTGTAAGATCAAAGGAAGAAGTTGACATTGCAATAAAAAATCTCACAAATCAAATTAATAAATTTGATCTTAGAAATTTGATCTGTAGCAGCAATCACCAAAACTACAGCTGTTCTCAGGACCAAATGTTTTCCAGAAGATATCATGAATTTAATAAGAGTGAAAAACAAAGCAAGGAAAAGATATCATAACACACGCGCCCCTCAAGACAAAAAAAATTCCTCAATAAGCTGAATAGCTCAGTCAGAGATGCTCTCAAAAATAATAGAAATCAACGATGGGAAAATAAGTTAACATCTATCACTCTTACAATCCTCAGAAACAAGATGTAAATCTCTTTCTCCTCTCCAATCAAATCTGGGCATTAACTCACGGGTGCTGAAAAAGCAGAAGCCATACCAAGGAATTTGGAAAAGCAGTGTAGACCAGCACAAGAAAACTTAAACATCAACTACTGTATATATAAAGAATTCATATTCATGTCAGATGCACACTAAAACAACCTGACAATAATTCCAGCCTGATCACACCTACTTCACCAGCTGAAATAATTGACATCATAAAGTACCTCAAGAATAAAAAAAAGCTCCAGGTCCTGATGGCATCACAAACAAAGTTATCAAATTATTACCCGTAAAGCTATAGTACATCTTACTAAGATAATAAATGCACTCCTCAGATTACAATATTTTCCTCTCTCTCTCTTGGAAAATTGCCCAAACCGGGCAAAGACCCACATCTACCTCAAAATTATCGTCCCATTTGCTTGCTTTCAAATCTAGGTAAAAATGCTGAAACAATGCAGACTCCAAGATTCAGTAGACAATCTAAAAATCATCCAACAAGAACAATTTGGCTTTCTTCGATATCATAGCACCATCCAACAAATTTACGGATTAATCGAATAATTAAGCACAGGATACAACTGGAGACAACATGCCGGTGCCGTATTCCTAGACATCACAACAGCTTTTGACAAAATTTGGCACTTTGGGCTGCTGTATAAACTCATTATTTCTAACATTCCATTGACTATTAATCAAATCTTATCTCATGAACAGAAAGAATGCAGGTCAAGATAAAAAAATAGTCTCAACCCATCGTCGTATTTTGGCTGGGATTCCGCAAGGATCTTTACTGGACCCGATTCTATTCTCAATCTACATGGCAGATATCCCTCATAACCCAATGCCATCCATTATGATCCTTTATGCAGATCACACGGCAATATTAGCTCGATCACTTCATCCACACCTTTTAATCAAAAAACTTCAAGAGAGCATTCTGAAACTAGAACAATGGTTCTCTGCTTGGAGATTGCATGTTAGCCCTCAGAAAAGTATAGCAATATTCTTCACTAGAAGATTAACATCTCCTAAAGAGGGACATCTTTCTGTTTTATACCAAACGTCCATGACAAATAGAAGCCAAATATCTCGGAATACTACTAGACAAAAGATTAAACTTCAACACCCATATTAGGAACATATATGCAAATGTATCTAAGGCCATCGCCCAACTCTACCACTTGATTAATAGACACAGCAAATTAAACACAAGGAACAAAATGCTACTCTATCAGATGGTGATTCGTCCTATAATTACCTATACCTCTCCAGCATGGAGCCATACCTCCATTGTTAATATTCTAAAATTGCAACGAGTGCAAACAAAATGTTTACGAATGATACTAAATGTCCATCGTTCGTCAGAAACGTCCAGATTCATCGGGTCACAAATATCCCATTTATCTCCTCATTCTTACACTCTATAACAACAAAGTTCTTGAAAGCGACTGCGCACCCTAATGAAATGATACAACAAGCTGCAAACTACGATGAAAAAGACCTCTAAAAACATAAAAAAAACTTAAAGCCATCGTAATATCAAGTAAAGCCACTGAAGCAATTGGATGTT
This sequence comes from Typopeltis vanoorti, assembly GCF_054136105.1. NCBI lineage: Eukaryota > Metazoa > Arthropoda > Arachnida > Uropygi > Thelyphonidae > Typopeltis > Typopeltis vanoorti. The sequence continues at coordinate 104,355,721 of NC_143557.1, forward strand.
GTGATTTTTGAAGAACCCTTTCACTTTATTTAATTTTGAAGTGTGGCATGGAGGCGAGATCCTGTTGGAAGATTAGTTATTTGTCTTTTTGGATCTGTGGGGCCACTCTTTTCTCCAATACTTTTATGTATTTGTCGCTTATCATCATACCGTCAACAGGACAAGTGATCCTGGACCGACATGTGTAAAACAACACCAGAACATCTTCTTAGCTCGGTTTAGGAGCTTGTTGAAGGTGGGTAAGAGAAGTCTTCTCAGCCGCTGATTTGCGAGAATAGGGTACTCGCTCTCCTTGGACAAAGAAATGGCTCTCATCTGAAAATATGATCTGCTTCCACTTCTTACAGTGAAAGTTTAGTAGCCTGGAGCCTCTATTTCTGAATAACTTTTGTCAGCAGTTGTTTTTTGGTCTGTGGGCAGTTCTTTCTGCTTTCAGCAATCTTCCATAACACAAACACAGTGTTTTGCTTCCATACGCGTGATTCTATGACTCATTGAATAGAACAGTTGGTATTTGGAATTCTTACAAATTTCGTCACCACCAAGTAGTCGAATAAACAGTGTGAAATGTGTTGTTATAAACTTACACATTGTGATTTCCTTTACTTATGGTATTTGCAATTGAATCTAAATTTCACATAAAAAATATTAATTACTTATAAAAAATAATATAATATATTATATCTTATAAGTAAATAATTTTATATTCTGCTAAATAAAAAATAAATTAAAATAATGCAATATTATATAATATACCTAATTATTTATTTAATAATAGAGATTATAAAGTCGATATTTAACGGTAATTATCGCATTAAATGAATATTGCTATTTCTTTTTCCTGCTATGAATATATAAATATATATGAATATAAATATATATAAATATATAATATAATGCAAATTCAGACGAATCAGCTTGTGGCGATTTCTGTAACTGATTATTTCGTGTAGAGAGCAGTAGCACATTCACATTTTCGAATAGCGCAAGAGGATCACGTGGTAGCACTCAATAGGATAAGAGGCAAAAGGTTGCACTAAGTGAATTGTGCTTGAAGGAAGCTCTTTTCGTGAAGGAACGAAGTTACAAACTTAGATGTTTTGCAATGTCTCAAAGACATCATCTAGATAATTTCAAGCGGTAAGAATCATTGGAAAGGTTAAAGAAGACCGCAGAATTGCTGATATTGCCGGAGTTTGGAATGTCACCATAGCATTGTATCCAGGCTCTGGTAAGCGTTTCAAACATTGGAATGTTTTACAGACGTTTGCTAAGAGGTTGACAACGGAGCATGATGAATTTTCTGTTTTCTTGTTATAACAGCAAAACGTAATCGTCGCATAACGGCAGGACAGCTTCATTAAAGCACAGATACGCAGATATCTTGACAAATTATCGCAAAACGTCAGCGAGAGATAGGCTACATACCCGAAGGCGTATAGCCCACTGCGTCCTTTTATCCACAGCTCATCTTAGAGCACATTTTAAGTGGGGTTGTATTTATAAAAATTGGAAAAGACACCAATGGGCAAATGTACTCTTCATTGATGACAGTCGTTTTAGTCTTACCTCCGATTCTAGACGACACTTGATCTGAGGTGAAAGTGTAATTGCTTACCATTGAGAGAATGTTCTTGAAAGGGATGGATGCTGGGGTCATGGTGTGGGGAGACATTATGCTTCATGGACGCACCGAGCTACAAGTACTGGAAAACGGGACTATGATTGGTGAACGATACTGAAACAAAGTCCTTCAAAACCTTATCGATTGTTCCGTGGTGCTGTAGCGAAGAATTCATTTTTATGGATAACAATGCCACACCACATCGTACACGAGCAGTGGAGATACTTCTGGAGATCAAGAATATTAATTGAATATTAAGCACGCTCCCCATATCTCAATCTCATAGAACACGTTTGGGACGCGATAGGGAGACGCATTGCTGGTCGAAATTCCTCTCCAGAAAACAAACAAGGCCTTATTCCTTGCTCTGAAGAAGGAGTGGGCCAGTTTACCCGAAGAACTCCTGAATCACTTGGTGCTCAGCATAGTATGACGTTGTAAGAAGTGCGTCGCAGTTCGGGGTGGACATATTCCATACTGAAATGCCTCTCTCTCTCTCTCCGCATAGTTTAATGTAAGTATAATACATAAATTCCTTAGGAAATTAATTACATATGTCTTAGGAAATTTGTCACTTTTGCCAAAAACGCATTACAATTTAATTTGTACGCAATTTATAATGCATTTTTGTGTAATATAACTTATTTATGTCTATGCGGATAATAAATTGAAGTCCACATTTGGCTGTAATCATGAAAATATTTTCATAACAAGTAAAAATGTAGTTTGTCCCTAGGTTTTGGACACCAGTGTACATACAATTTGATTTGCTAATTCCAAAATTGCTAGTTCATCCTTATTTTGCTGGCGTAGGTGGATATCCCTTACATGAACACAGTGAGGATTTCAAGGATTGACACATTACCTCAGCAGCCGTACACGATTTTTCTTACTCCTTAGAAGTCATCTGATGAATTTAGAAGAAATTGTTCTAACGAATTTTAGCTAATGAATCTGAAAATTACACTGGTATTTTGTTTAATATATACAAGAAGTTTTTTGCACTTGGCTATGCTACTAATTATATATTGCATTTTATCCTTTATCCAAGTGTTAGCAAACAATGTTTGCGCCCGAAGTACTTTCAAGACTGGGATAACTCGTGGTAAAGGTGGTATAAGTTCTCATCACTTGCCTTAGTATCTCCCATATTGCAAAGCACATCTCCTTGCGGACATGTATAATGCTATGCATTAAGGGAAGGGCCACTATCCAGACCGGTTTTGACCTTTATTGAGGGGCGGTCCCCCAGACCACTCCCTACGAGTCAATAACAGACTCACCGCACTACTAAACAGAGCCATAATCTCAGCGGTGCCCACTCAGAGACAGGCAAAAACCTACCCCCAAGCAGAGTCTCTCATATCTCGGGGAAAGCAACCACTTCTGCGTTTAATTGCTTAAGTACAGAGGATCTCCAAAAACTCGTGAGATCCCCCAATAATGAGCGCCGCGCAGGATGAAAGCTCAGCGTTGTTCCCCTCAGTAACAGGCTCACCCCATCACCGAGAAGAACTCTCAGCGTTGGCTCTACCCCGTCGCAGGCTCACCCCACCACTGAGCAGAACTGCTCATATGTCATCTGAGGGGTAACAGCAATAGCCGAACCTCAGTTATCTTCATGGGCCATCAGTTATCACCCCCCACCGCTCCAGGTGCAGCAACAACGCCCAGCCTCAGTTAAAACTTCATTGGCTTCAGCATTGCTACAACCACTTCAGCACAAAAGCCTTCAATGGGAGCCAGACCCAGAGGTGGTGATACTAATAGTCCTTATAAGGACTGGCTTAAAGGGGCGAAGCAAGAATGCTTTTCATCTTCCCCGTTATCTGTAGAGGACAGTGTAGGGATAAGGTGTTATTGAGCTATTAAAGCTCTGATCATGGCAGGAGGGTAACAGCAATAGCCCAGTCTCAGTTAGAACTTCATTGGCTAAAGCATTGCCATCCATTACCCTCCAAGAGTATGGTGTAGTCCTTATAAGGACTGGCTTAAAGGGGCGAAGCAAGAATGCTTTTCATCTTCCCCGTTATCTGTAGAGGACAGTGTAGGGATAAGGTGTTATTGAGCTATTAAAGCTCTGATCATAGCAGGAGGGTAACAGCAATAGCCGAGCCTCAGTTAGAACTTCATTGGCTACAGCATTGCCATCCATTACCCTCCAAGGGTATTGGATTGAATGAATCAATCACCGCATCTCACGGACTATGTAAGTAAAGGTGAAATCTCAAAAATACGGACGATCTCTAGGCCACTCCATAGTGGGCGAAAGACCGTCCTAATCTCAGCGTTGGTTCCACTCAGTGACGGGCTCCCCGACCACTGAGCGGAACCGCTCATATTCCGAAGAAAATAATTCACCGGCAAGTACCCCTCAGCGGGCCGTGCCGGAGAACACTTTCCCCGGAGACTCAAAGTGCTCTCTTAAGGCAAAACCTAAGAGAGCGAACTCATTAACCCAGGATAACAGCAACAGCCGAACCTCAGTTAAACTTCATTGGTTCAGCATTGCCATCCGTTACCCTATATGGGCATCTCATATAATAAAATCAATCACCGCATCTCACGGTCGATTGATTCACCTTATGGTGTACTGGCCTTCCCGTGATGTACTGGCTTTCCCCTGATACTAATATGGAAGTAATGGAGAAGTCATATTTACCTATACGAGTTGCCAAAGGGTGTCACACAATATTATTACAATTCTCTGGATTAGAGATAAGTTTATGGAAGTTTTTTCACTTAACAAAGTTTGCGCCTGAAGTTCAGGACTGGGGCTACTCGTGGTTGCCCCAGTCCTGAACTTCAGGCGTTTTACATTTCACATTTCATATTAAATTAAGCTAAATATTTAATTTAAAATGTTATTTAGTTAATACTTTCTTTAATTAAGTATATCATGTAATACTTAATTAATTTAAATTTCAACGTGCAGTCTATATGTTTTTTTACTTTTTATAATATTCAGTTTAGCATATGAAAAAGTGGCAAATATGAGTTGAGATTGCGCAGTCTGCTTTGTCTTAACCACAGTTTCATTAAGTGTTAAAAATAACCAGGGTGGAAAACACATTGGTTATTTTTGAAGATTCCTTTTAGAGATATGATAAAGTATTTCAAAAATAAATATATGCAAATTTTATTTTAATGTATTCTTCATATACTATTAAATTGGAAACTTAAACAAATTTTAAAAAAAGAAAAGTAAGAATTAAAGATTAGCCAAAATCTATAGAAAAATACATTAATCTTTATCCACCATATTATTTAATAAGATATTTAAACATATTAAATATTCCTTATTGGTTAAAAGTGACATATTTTACAGGTCTGTTGTCACGTTTTTATATTTTTATATTTTATACAAAGGTTGTTTTGTACTACAATATTATGTTTAAGAAAAACTCAACAGTCCTTCATCATCTTTAACTCCTACTCCTCTTCTAGAAAAAGCACTAGACGCTGGGGAAAAAAAAAAGAAAAATAAAGAGACATATTATCACGAAGCAGGTAAAATGAGTGAAAGTTCAAACTTTATTGGTGATGGTGATTTCATGGAAAAACAAGTATTTTTCAATATCTTATATGCAATAAGATGTTGTATGAATTATGTTGTATGAATTATGTCAGACGTTTTGATACTTTAATGGGTATAAAAACTAACAGCAATTAACTGAATGCGATTCTGCTTAGTTGTTTTTGGCAGCGATCCGAAGTCATGCGAGAGTTACAAATTTAATGGCTCCTACAATCATTACTTATCCTTCTCTAGTTTTATTTTCGCACTTAATGTCAAGGATTTCTTCTGCTGTTAGATTTCAGTGATTTGCAGTTCTCATTGCATATTCCAATACATAAACTTTTCCCTTTACGAGGATTAGAAGACTGTGTAATGAGTTGAAAATAGATGACAAAGATTAGATGTGATTTAGATAAGAACTAGGGTAAGTGAAGAAAACTCATAGTATAAGATGTCTAAATTATAGCAAAGAAATAGATGCTGATTTTATGTAAAGTATTCCTTTTTTTTTTTTTTTTTTAAATAATCAAAATTTTGGTTTCGAAATGCAGACTCATGTACGGTCCATTGCAATTTTTTTTTTTTTAAAGTTAATAAAATTGTCATAAAGGAAACTACACTGAAATTCTTACTCGGAAATCTTTACTAACATTCTTAAGATGTATGATATTTTTCATTTCACAACTAATAAATCCCTTTTTTAAGTATTCATGAAGAGAAGATCAGGGAAATGACATCTCTGGCAAAGTTGCATTTCCGGTGTTTATCATCCCTAGTGAAACAATACAATGCAATAATAATAATCTTCTCAGCATACTCATATGCGGAAATGTGCTAATTAAAGGATTACACACAGCGTGACTAAATAAATAATCTCATATAGCACGTAACTGGTTTTGCCTCTGACGTCATTGTCTTTCGTAATGAAATATGACAAAAGATTTTTTTATTATTATTCAGAAATCATTTGCAGATGTTCATTTTTTCCCTTAAGGGTAAATCCCCTTATTCTATCCCAGTAAGAGGCAGTAAACGTTTTTCTTTCACTACATTTTCCCTATATGACATCGCCAATATAAACTTTTTGTCTAGACGTCTTGAGATTGAAAAGTATTTCATATTTTCTTTCCAACCTATCACCGGTGAACTCAGTCTACGAGGAAAAGTCACTTAAAATATCAAACGAGAAGTCTGGGATTTTCACAAGCGTTTGTGTGACCTTTGATCCCGTTTGAACGATGCAGCAACGTCCATAAAGGTTAATAGAGGATTTTATTCGGTTTTTTTGACAATTTTGGAAATCTATGAACTTTAGTCTTCGCCAACTGTCATGTTTAAATGTACGTTAAACCAAAGGGCGTCCCTCACCGAAGGTAGTGACGTTTTTCTCTTTTTTGCCAACTTTCCTTATGTAACCTTGAGAGGATTACAAATTTAATACCATTATTACCTGACCCTTAATTTTATTCCATTATCCAATGTCAAGGATCGCTACCGTCATAAACTTATTAGCACGTTAATTAGCTCTCTCCTTGTTTTAACGATAGTAAGCAGGTTTAAAAAAAAAAAAAAAAAAAAAAAAAACATTGTGTTGGAACTAGGAAGTCATTTATAACATACTAGTTTATGAAAAATTATATTAACAATTAAAATAACGGAACGAAGCATTAATATATAGAGTGCGTACATTACTAACCACATATCAAATAATATGTGGTTAGTAATGTACATATGTATCATAAAATTAAGTTACTGCGCTTTTAAAGTATCTTAAATAGACATCAGTAATCATACATACAAATACCATTTTCAGTTTTTTTTTATTCAATTTACATGCATTTAGTATTGAATCAACATTCATATATTTCAAGAGCAATCTTCATTGGTGATCTGCGGAAAATTATGTGTTTAATATATTATGCCCTTTAGGATTAACCTTTTTTTTTTTTTTTTTATTAAGACCAACTACCTTAAGAATCATGTCTTAGTTTTTTTTTTTCTTCACAAACTTAGATAGGGATAAACAAGTTTCCCCTTTATTCCTCTTGGGGAATAAAACCAATTAGAAATGTTAATTTGTTATATATTATTCATAAAAAGCAAATCCTCTAACACTCAAATAAATTCTCTTAGACCCAATATGCCTTTTACTTACAGATAATAATGCGTGTTTTGAAAATATACTTAATATTCGATTATTTACAATAAGCGTTATATATATTTGAAATATAGATTTTATTTTAGTATCTCAATGTATATTATTTTCTCAATATCAGGATATAATTTTGCCAGTAAAGTAAATCGGTCTTAGAAGCATGTGGCTAGTTTAGTAAAATGTGAGACTTCACAAAACTAATATTTTTTTACTTTTATCGAAATTTGCTATATATTATTAGTCTGTAAAATATATTAGACTATTCCGAAATTAGTTATTACTGCGCATTGATATATATTAGACTATTCCGAAATTAGTTGCTACTATGCATTGATATTCGGAAATTAGTTATTACTACGCATTGATATATATATATATATTGTTAGTCTGCAATATATATATATATATATATATATATATATATATATATATATATATATATATATATATATATATATATATATATTGTTAGTCTGCAAAATATATATATTATATATATAATATATATTATATATATATTATTATATATATATATATATATATATATATATATATATATATATATATATATATATATATATATATATATATATATATATATATATATATATATATATATATATATAATATATATTATATATATATTATTATATATATATATATATATATAATATAATATATATTATATATATATTATTATATATATATATATATATATATATATATATATAATATATATATTATATATTATATTATATATTATACATATTAGGCTATTTTCCGAAATTAGTTATATTTTGAAATTAGTTATTACTATGCATTGATATAGTTATTACTATGCATTGAAAAAAATTATTGTAGCTAAATGTTGTATATGCTTTATGTCTGATTTTATATGGTCTATTATAGTTCATTATATTGTTGTTGTTCGTAAATGTGTTGTGGTGTTATGATAGTGTAGTGTCAAACATTTGCTGTAATCAGAAGTCGTTGGCATATATATATACATACACACATATACATATATATATACATACACACACACACACACACACACACACACACACACACACACACACACACACACACACACACACACACACACACATATATATATATATATATATATATAAACTAAAAGTTTCGGAGGATGCAAGCATAAGTAGTGCTGCAACTCGTAGCAAAGGTGGAGCAAGCTGAAGAGCGTTGTCCTCAGTATTATCGATAAATGTAAAGCACATCTCCTAGAAGATATGTATGATAAAAATAAGCCTTTGGCTTTCTATTTCAGTAATACATGATGGTTTATTTATTTTCAGTTACAATCTAGAAATTATTGAACAAAGAAGAAAAAACAACAACTAAACTATACTGTACTGACATCGGAGGTCGCGGTATCTCTCAGATAGCATTTACTGTCAAACATCATTAAACCTTTACATAACATGTGTTAAACCAAACTGACAGCAAAAAAAAAAGTGCGGAATATCACTCGTAACCTATACAATTAATGAATATTCATGTTAATAATCAGCATTTATCTGTCAGATCAGATGCGACCTCCCGAATCGAGTGCTTCGAGATATGTAAGTTTTCTTTTTCTATTTAGTGTTTTGTAGTAATATAGGTTTTCAGTTTTCTTTAGACATAAAGTATAATATATTACAGTAGAGTATATTATTGATCCAGCTATATTTTATAGCAAAATACAGAAAGAAACTTTAAAAAAGTTTTGGAAACTTATCAGAGTGCTTATGATAAGTTTCCAAATCATTATACGGACAAATCCATATCATTCAAATGGACTCTATACTTTTTAAATAGTGCAAATCAAGGCAACTCCGATACCGAAGTCAATATTCTTATCATCGCTCTGCTAAATTTCCGAAACTTTAAGCTTCTTTCTATATTCGATTATAAAATATGACTGAATCTATAATATCCTATATTATATTATCTACCTATGCCAAAATGAATCCTCTTGGCTATATAATTTAGTAAAACGAAATATAGCATTTAAGGGATATGTGTGTGCGATAATTAACATTTATCATTCAGAAGTTTCTGAAAATAACGAGAATAGATTTATTGCTGTTTCATATTCACAGAAATTCCAATCTGTAATTTGGCTAAAGTGTATGTGCATAAATGATGTATTACTAATGGCTGTTTTGTTTAGATATGAGAGTTTTATCTCATTTTTTAGATATGACTATTTAGGGTAGTTGATCGTTTATGAAAATGTTAAAATTCAAATTGTAATATTATTATTCCATGTGTGAAATGCCACAACCAACTTGTTGGTTGTTATGTTGCTATAGGTACCATGGGGATTGATAAGTACGTATGACGTCAGACACTTCAGATAGTCAAGGGCTCGTGGAAAGAAGAAATAGATCTTATCCAGAAGTGAATTAATGGCGTCATAGAGAATATCCACGTTGATGACTCCTTTATTTTTATGGAGTCCGTATTTTGTTGGATGTTACCCAGAATTTTTCTAGATACATAGAATTTGCTTTGATATTCTTTTCGTTAGGTAGAGCAGTTTGAGCATGGCTGGTGATAGAATGGATTAGTGAATTTTGATATCCGTATTATTTGATCAAATCCAGGGAACATTATAATTGTTTTCTCTAATTTTAGATGATTATATGTAGGTCTTTCTGAGCTATACGAAGGAATCGAAGAGAATAGTTGTTAATTCACTTTCCAAAAATTAACACATTAATGAAATGATATATTAATCATAGTTTTGCCAAAATAAATATAAAATAACTTTTTCTAGTTTTTTTTTTTTTAATTCATTAAAAGTGTCCAACATTTTATCAAATTTATTTAAATTTCTTGCTTTGGAACCACTTTGGGGTCATTTGGTCCAATTGGTTTAAGGCCGAATAACTGGTGTTTATTGACTACTTCATTTTATTGTCTATCAAGCGGTCACTTTAATTTTTTTTTCCTTCTTCATTTGCTTGGATTTTATTACTGTCAAAACGACTCTCATTTTGACGAATTTTGTTAGAAGTCTGTTTCCGTTCCATTCGTTTCTTGGTTGGGTTGAAGCTTTTTTTTTTTTTTATCTTTTCCACACACGACAAGCCTTAACGCCTATAGAAAAGCAATACCATCGATGAGCATGGATCCAGTGAAAAGTAATCTCTTAACATTCTTTTTAAAGAGCTGGAGATTGTAGGGGAAATATTTCATGGGGAAAGTCAACAATTCGACTGTAAAAGGATGTTGGCCTACTGTTGCTATTATTATTATTATTATTATTATTATTATTATTATTATTATTATTATTATTATTATTATTATTATTATTATTATTATTGTTGTTGTTGTTGTTGTTGTTGCTCTGATCACTATCCTTGGTATTTTCCCATAATATAAAACACATATCCTAGGAGATGTATGATGTTATAAATTATGGGGGGGGGGGGGTTGCTTACGCTTGGATCCGCCAAAACTTTTATAGTTTCTATTATATTCGGCATGAAACGCTTGTAGTTTCTTTATTCGGCTTTGAAATAATGTTGGATTCAATATCCATTAATTTGAATAAATAAGAACGAACATATCTTAAAACATCTTTCGTCAAATTTTAATAATTTTGTTCTTTTTCTTAGGATATATAAGAAGAGTGCTTTAATGTCATTTTTGTTCTATGATAGGTGTTTATCAGAATTTTTCAGCCTTACCCCCTCTTGTGTGTATGCATATATATGTACAAGTATGTATTTCAAGATTAGGAAATGCATTTTATCGTTTTGTTGAGAGGTATATGTGATTTCATCGAAATAATAGGTTTGATTATGTCCTGATTAGTACGTAATCAGAACCATAATCATTTTACTTTAAAAAATAAAAATAGTATTGTTCAAAGCTACATTAAGCAAATTAACCTGTTCAATTTCAGCTTCTTACATTCCGTGAAAGACTATTTAATAAATAATTCTGAGGAATGAAATTTGTTTATGAAATTTTTTTTCCCCTGTGACACTGTTGTATCAAACAGATGCTGAATGTAATTTATTTATTCTTTTTAACCTTTAACAGCTAAAGTTGTGGTAAATATAGAACAGCATCAAACACATGCGTATAGACTATTTGGACAATTTAGGAAATTACTGATTTGAAGAAAAACAAAAAATTCGCTTCTGATACAATAATATAATTATGCTATGCAGATATGTATTTAGTTTAGTGATTCGTACCAACGCCATCTATGTGTTAAGTAGCGAACTATCTTTCTCACTTCATGGTTTGTTTGTTTTTAACTAAATGCAATTAAGATTTTCATCAATGAGTTAACCGGAATAATATTACATGCTTTTTTTTTAAAAAAAAATAATAAATATGATATTAATCATGTTAACTCACGTGGTGAATGGTATGTAAATAAGATAGGTACAAAAACAATCATATTAAATCGACTGGATTGACAAACATTAATGAGGAGGACACAACCGTATTTTAAAAATAACTGAGGAAAGCGCCTGAAAACTCAAAACCTCAGAAGTGAATAAATGACTGTAAGAGTAGAATAACTGGAAATGCTTATGATAATAAAGTCGAATTTATGAAACAAGACCGTAAAGCAAAAGTCAGTTGCAACATATCCCACTCTGAAAAAATTCAACTGAATATTGTTTAGATTCGTGTATCTTCACACACATACACACACATTCTTGGAATCATTAAAGAAATGGCAGTGTCTATTTTTGTGTGGTAATAATACAGCGGGGAATAACAAAGGGGAAGAGGTTGAAAAGTAAAGGTTATATGACATCGCAACATAATAGCTCATTTGCAATCCGATGCTACTCTGTAGTTATATGTTGACATTTTGTAATAACTATTATTGTCAAACAAAGGCGATTGTCTAGGAGAACCAAAAAAAATCCTGGGGGGGGGCATTGAGATATATATCAGTTCATTCCCCGTAATTTAAAAATGTGTAACTGGAGTAGTTCAATCTTTCCATCAAGGTCTTATAAAGATAAAGAAAGGGTATTATTAAAATACTGAAAAAAATTATACCTTTCAAGTAGCATGCTTTGCGAATGTGATGCAACTCTTACTACAAGTAATAACAATTACCAGTTGATACGCCACTTGTTTATGCCTGAATCACGTGTTATGCTCTTGGACTACGTAGAGAATGTATTACTATAGGCAATTACTTCTTACTGATCTGATATTAATTGTAAAATCTAATTCTTATATATATATATATATATATATATATATATATATATATATATATTTTTTTTTTTTTTTTTTTTTAATTAGAAACACTACAAGTATGTTGATTATACCATTTACTTTAATAAAATCGGTTATATATGCCAAAGTTAATATATTTTTATTTGGCATTCTCATATGCTATTCTACACCTAATATATTCATAAATAAATACTCTTAATAAGCGGACTTATTGCTGTTTCTGAAGCTAAAGAAAAAAAGTCCTTTTTAGGACTTCCAGGGTAACAAATGGCAATGCTGTAGCCAATGAAGTTTTAACTGAGGCTCGGCTATTGCCGTTACCCAGCCATGACTAGAGCCTCTTAGCTCGATAACACTCCATCCACACAGATTCACTTCATTCAGATGACGGGATAAAGAGTCAAGGACTCAGTCCATCGCCCAGTTCTTATAAGAACTATAAGAACTACTCTTCTGCCATGATCAGAGCTTTAATTAATTAATTAAAATTCAGAATCCTTATAAGGACTAATTCAGAATTGAAAAATTCAAATAAATTTTTCATAATTTTTAATATTGCATAATTTCTTATATCTTATAAGGCATATTTCGATAACTGAACTTCATTATTTTATTAAACTAAAAACACATAATTTTTAATATTGCATAATTTCTTATATCTTATAAGGCGTATTTCGATAATTGAACTTCATTTTTTTTTGTTAAACTAAAAACACAATAAAGAAATAAAACTCGACAAGTTTCGTAAATCGTTTGACTTACATCTTCAGGGGTAAAAGGTAACTTAAAGTTTAAAACATAAAAAAAGAGACATTATTCAAAAATCGTTCATATTATACAGTTATAGCCGTCTGACTTCATAAAATTAAAAAATCAGAATGCAGATTCAAAGCAGTGCTAAGTTTAAACAATGCTGGATGATGCCACGTTCTGTTGTTCACACTCATAATGTCCGAGGTCTGACTTACGTATGTTTTTTATCAAAGCTGACCAAACTTGGTGCAGAATTAAGCCTTAGTTTTTATTGCATTGTGTTGGAATTCTAAACATGTTTGCAGCTTCTTTAAATTTCCTTATGTAACAGTTTTTTCTATGTAAGATATGTTTGTTTTCTGCCAGAATGCATTGCGGCCGGTGGAAGTGGTATGGAAAGCTAGACCTGATTTGTGTTCTCTTCTGTTTTGCACATCCTTTTGGTGTTTGTTCATGCGTATTTCTCCAGATCTTCCTGTCTGTCCTACGTAGCAGATGCCACAAGAACAATACATTTTATAAACACCTGGTTTTTTAAAAGGATGATGCAGAGGTTTCGGGGGGATATAGAAATCTTGAAATTTTTTCCAGCGGCAGAAAGGCTACTTTGATGTTATGTTTGTTTCGTAATTTAGCCCTCTTGTCTGTAACATTCTTGATATATGGAAGCGTTTTTGAAATCTTGTTTCTGTGAGATGCTTGTAGGAGGTGTGTGGAGGATTTTTTTGATAGTCTTGGGTTCATAGCCATTTTTATTTATTATTTTTTTTGAGGATATGTGTTAAATATTCTAATTCTTAATTTCTCTGTTTTTCTGTGCTGGAAATATTATAAGCTCTGTCCCTCAGGGTTTTTATTAGATCTATTTTTTGCGATGGGTGGTGAAATGAGGCCGTATTAAGAAATCTTCCTGTGTTGGTGGGTTTTCTATATATTGAGAAAGAAAATTTATTATCTTTTTCATTGACTTCTAATAGGATGTCAAGAAAAGGAAGTTTTCAAAGTTCTTCTTGTTCTAAAGTAAATTTTATATTCTTATGTAAATTATTCAGGTAATTTTTGAAAGCAATGAGTTCATCTGTTGTTCCTGGCTATATGATGAAAATATCGTCTACATAACGTAGCCAAAGTTTTGGTTTTTTATGATAATTGATTAAAGCATTATTTTCAAATTTTTCCATAAATAGGTTAGCTAAAGCCGGAAAGAGGGAAGAGCCCATAGCTAATCCTTCTTTTTGTTCCCAAAATTTGTCTTCTTGATACATGAAAAAACTATTATTTATACAATGTTTACAAAGATCTACGATGTCCGGAGGAAAAAGGTCTTCAAGGAGATTCACAGTTTCGTTTCTTGGAACATTTGTAAATAGGCTGATAACGTCCAAACTTGCTAAGATGTCTGAAGGTATCAGAATCTTCAAGAAGAGTTTTCATTTTATTGTGATAATCTTCAGAGTTCAAAACTACTGTTGCATTCCCTTTATGTGCTTTGATTATAACGATTTTTTGGTCAGATTTTAGTTCTTTGAGGGATGTGTATTCCGTGTAAGGAAGGTTCCTTTGAGGTAATTTGATTTGCAATAGTAATGCTATGCTCTGTATGCGGATGAGATCTGATGTATCACCAGGTAAATTTCTTATTCTTTTTTCTATTTGAGCGATTATGTCAATTTTTGGTAGGAAACGTGGCTTTAAGGCAAAGTTGAAACCTTTCAAGAGTAGATTTTTTTCGGTTCTGGATAGGATTCTTGAAGAAAGGTTAATACTACTTTGGAATAATCTAGGTGTTTTCATTGTTTTTGTTTTTATTGAAGAAGTAAGTTAAATTTTTTGATTAAAGTATGCTTCTTCTGATCAAATATTGCTGCAGCTTTGTTATATGTGATGGTGTCTATGTTGTTCCACAGGTCGGACGGAAGAGATGCGGCTAACTCATTATGTAGAGAAAATGTATCTCGGCTAATTTGTGCTAATTCTGATCTAGTGGCTGAAATCCTTTCTCTCAGAATCGTTAGTTCCATTCTTCGAAGAGGTAAATTCTGTTCGCTTTATTTGTATCGAATGCACGCTTAATTTGGATGAACGTAGTTTCGATTTCGTTATCTCTGCATCGAATTAAGAATATAAGACGGTTGATGAAATTCAGATGTTTAATACGTAATTTAATTGTAAGTGGAGGTTTCTGTGGTTTAGAAGTTCATAAGGCATATTCTGGTAATTGGACCACAATTTTTTATTAAGCTAAAAACACCATAAAGAAATAAAACCCGACAAGTTTCGTAAATCATTTGACTTACGAAATCTAATAATAACCCTGATGGACACAGCTTATAATATTTCCAGCACAGAAAAACAGAGAAATTAAGAATTAGAATATTTAACACATATCCTCAAAAAAAAAAAAAAAAAACGCTAATGAACCCAAGACTATCAAAAAAAAAAAAAAAAAAAAAATCCTCCACACACCTCCTACAAGCATCTCACAGAAACAAGATTTCAGAAACGCTTCCATATATCAAGAATGTTACAGACAAGATGGCTAAATTACTAAACAAACATAACATCAAAGTAGCCTTTCTGCCGCTGGAAAAAATTTCAAGATTTCTATATCCCCAGAAACCTCCACATCATCCTTTAAAAAACCATGTGTTTATAAAAGTTATTGTTCTTGCGGCATCTGCTAGGTAGGACAGACAGGAAGATCTGGGGAAATACGCATGAATGAACACCAAAAGGATGTGCAAAACAGAAGAGAACACAAATCAGGTCTAGTTTTCCATACCACTTCCACCGGCCGCAATGTGTTCTGGCAGAAAACAAACATATCTTACATAGAAAAAAACTGTTACATAACGGAATTTAAAGAAACTGCAAACATGCTTAGAATTCCAACACAATGCAATAAAAACTAAGGCTTAATTCTGCACCAAGTTTGGTCAGCTTTGATAAAAAACATACGTCAGTCAGACCTCGGACATTATGAACGTGAACAACAGAACGTGGCATCATCCAGCATTGTTTAAACTTAGCACTGCTTTGAATCTGCATTCTGATTTTTAATTTTATGAACAGTCAGACGGCTACAACTGTATGGTATGAACGATTTTTGAATAATTTCTCTTTTTTATATTTTAAACTTTAAGTTACGTTTTACCCCTGAAGATGTAAGTCAAACGACTTACGAAAGTTGTCGGGTTTTATTTCTTTATAATGTTTTTAGCTTAATAAAAATGTGGTCCAGTTACTGGAATATGCTTATGAACTTCTAAACCACAGAAACCTCCACTTACATTTGTGTTTTTCAAAATGTGAATATCAACGTGATACAAATTCATATTATTTTATTAATATCGATTAATATTAGTTAAATGAATGATATTTAAAGTTCAATCGTGCAGATTATTACATTTCTACCACTTTACATTTGTTATGGTTCATTCATAAGGCGTTTTCCACACAAACACTACACAACAGTGCTCTTGTATAGTGTAATAAAGTTTTATCATCAGGCAAACTAACAGAAACATACATATTTCTATTAGCTGATAATATTGCCTACAATTTATTTTCAATGATAAAGCATTTCAACAATATCATAAATGAATAGGCTACTCATACCACGTTCAATCATCTCCCCTGTCCTGTCAGGATAAACCTTGAAGTACATAAAGTAGGCTGAACAGACGGGCATTATAAAATCTGCTTTTTAAGATGGACACACCTCAGATCACGTATGAAGGAAGCCTTTTGAAAGTAACAGTACATGACAGTGGGCATACATGGGCTGATCTAATTAACATATCCTTGTTTAAGGCCCCGTGGAGCGCCACCAATGATTCAAATGCTACGAAGCTTTGCAGGAATATATTATGTGACATGCGAAGAGATATCTGAGAAACAAAAGAGTAGTTCCAAAATTCACCATCAGAGGCGTTGTGTAATGTACCGAATATAGATGTAGTAATTTTTCTGTGTTTGTAAGAGGGGGTAAAGTGACACAAGCATAAATAACACATTTTTATTCACTTCCATTATGCATTCACAAGCTGTGCTTTTCAATGTGCTGCCCTTCCCGGTATGCCACAAACTACGTGCTTTGCACAGTGTGTTCAACAGCAAAATGCAGCTGATCGGGATTGTGATGTTGTGCACATGCTGTGTTATGTCTTTCAGCTTTCGCAAGTTATCAAAATGATACCGATAAAGTCTGTCATTGAGAAATCCCCAGAGCCAGAAGCCACAGGGAATCAGATCAGGTGAACGAGGCGGCAAAGCAGTGGGAAACGTATACGCTGATCACTCTAACTTCTTGCGAAATGTTCTCGAAGAGCCTCCTGTATGGATCAACCGATAGGTGGAGTGGCTTGATCCTGCATGAAAATGACTGAAGCAAAGTGCAGGCGCTGCTGCAGCTGTTGCAAAACAGAATTGTTTATCGTATCGCGATACCTCTCAGCAGTGACTGAGCAGGACACAGGACCAGACTGGCAAATGCCCTCAAAGAATAATGGTCCAATGATAAATCGATCATTTATCATTGGACTGTAAACTGTAAACCCGCACCAGACAATAACGTTGGGTAAATGCAAAGGAATTTGTCGGATTACATGCGGATTTTGCGTAGCTCCTATCAGGCATTTGTGGCATTTCCAGCTCCGTTCAGGTGAAAGCGAACCTCATCTCCCCACAAAATTATCCACGGTGGCTCAGTGTCAGACTCCACTCGAGCAAGGAATGTTAAAGCGAATGTCAGTCGACCTTCAAAGTCCTGATAGCGTAATTCTTGTGTTAGGGTTTTCTTGAATGAGTAGAAATGCAGAATCTTCCGTAGAATTTCCCAGACAGTTGTGTAAGTCATGTCTACGTGTCTTGATACAGCAAGTTTACTGCAGGTACCACCAAGCGAATGAAGTAGAAACTTCATTCGCAAATCATTCGTCGCAAAGCACGTGGAGATAGTGGACCTCGTCAACATTTATTTACGCGACGAAATTCGCGAAGTGCAGCAACAACATTGTAATTATTTATGTAGCTCAGATCTTCACGAGCTGGGCACGTTGGGCAAGGTTAGTGCCATCGCTGTGGACGGTATTAACAACCAGAATGAAGGGGAAGATCCCGTGTCCATCTTCTTTAAACCCTGCTGGTACCTACCGATGCATTTAATGTTTATAGCGCTCCTGGTGGTGAATTTTGGAACTTTTTTTCAGATATCGCTTCCGCATGACGCAAGTATATTCCTGCTAAGTTTCGCAGCATTTGGATTGGTGGGTGGTGCTGCGAAACAGGATAGCTTAATTGTGATCACTCAATATATACTCCTTGGAAATGAGGTAAACTTGAATGACACAACTCCTCCAACATGTATAAGGTATACACGTCATAACAAGTAGTTTATTAGGGAATCCTTCACCATATCATGAAACACCCTTTAATTCCGTCTACTTTACTGGAGTTAGAACCACCAGATGCTGACATACATTCCAACACATTAGAGAAGAAAAGTTAAGACGTTCTTTGAGAGAGGTTTCCGACGATCTGCTAGGACCCTTCAAGAAGAAGGTAAGTGGACATGTTCTCTACCAAGACCACCACTGGAAGTACAGTATCCTTGATCTCTTCCATCAACACAGAATACCTGAATGAACAAGGCAATAGCACAAGTAAAGTCGCCGTCTATCTGATAATATAACTCATGAGAAAGAGAACATAAGATTGGCAGCTACAGGCTCTCCACTGAAACACGCAAAATAAATCGGCATCAGTCATTAAATTTCAGCAACATGTCTTGTAGAGCATGCGTAAAAAGCTAAAAAAAACGAGTGCAAATCTAGTAAGACGAATAACGGAACACAACACCTAGTACCTTCTTCGGCACTTCACAAACTACAAACTTTCATAAGCGTTGAAATGCCACCGAAAACTAGTTTCTAACTACAAAGGAGAAGCTGTTAACATAAATGTTCTTTCTTTCTTATTAGTGCCTCCTTCAGTTATTTGTGCGTGTGTGTGTGCGCGCGTGCGTGCGTGGAGATAATGGGGTCCTTATTGAAGGACATTCGGCACTTTTCTCACGGTGATCCCTCCCCCCCTTTTTTTTTCTGGCATTTCAAAGAAGGAATAAATGGTTATTTGCTTTCCTCCCCGTAGCTTTTCACGTCTCTAGCATGCACTACACGAACAAAGTTTATCACTTGCTCACTGCCTTGCTTCCGCTCAATAACATTTATATTAACAACATGTTTGATGACCTTCAGTTCATGGAATCGATTCGCATATATAAAACAAACCTCTAGAGTTTATTGTTGTCGCCTATAAAAGATAGGAAAACTTTGGGTTCATATAACCACCATATATTTTTTTGCAAGTCAAAACATCATGACTAACGTGCCATTTTGGTCGACCTCTATCTGAAACAAGTGATTTAAATAGAGTTGATATTGCCAAACTTTACATTTCGGATTTTTTTTTTTTTTTTTTTTAGCTGGAATCGATAATTCACATGAAGACGGGTCAAAAATGACTTGGTTAATGACTCCAGTCAGTTTTTTTTTTTTTCCCCAGAAATTGTTCGCTATACTATCAATCTGAGAAATATCGGAACTTTTGAAGGCATGATTCAAAATATCAAGTCACTTTGAAGCAAATATACATTGGGGAAAGAATAGGAGGAAGAAGCACTGGAAATGAGGGATCAGTGATATCATTGGACTGCCTGACAGTATCAACTAGGAATTAGAGACCTCACGAGACTGCCTGGAGGGATATATCAGCTGATGGTTTGAGTGGGGAGTAGTGGGGAAATCAAGGGGATTAGGATTAGTGACGTCAAGGGAATGCGCAGGTTGTAGTCACGTGATGAGTTTCGTATTAGGAACTGACGATGTTACTGATATCCTGGTGCATCAGCAGGATGTTACGTGCTGGGCCTTTGGTTTAAGTGATGGTAGTTAATACATCCTTCTCTGTGTTATTTCCCCCTCTCCTCACTATGTTGTTTACTGCAGTTATTTTACTTTATTGTCACCAAGTTTTTTTTCTAATTTTTTCTTGTCAATATATTTGACCACATTTTTTTCTAAAATAATCAGTGCGTTTCAGTGATTCTGTTCCCCATAACTTTTTTTCCGAAATAATTGCGATGACTCTAAGTCTAAGAAGAATTACGTTGCCGAACTTACAGATTGACACAAATGCCTATCATAACAACATTCTTGGATGTCATTATTTAATTAATTTCTATAGTATAAACTGAAAGGTGTATATGTTAAGGAACATGTATACTTTATCAAATTTAATATATTTTGATTTTTATACTCTTTATTACTTTATGTATATAAATTTTATATATATATATATATATATATATATATATATATATATATATATATATATATATATATATATATATATATATATATATATTTAAAGAAATAAGATATAACGTTTAAAATGAAATTTTATTACTTAAATATGTTCTACAAATCACTCTAGTTGTAGAATTCTACTCACTTTTCATTTTCAACACATTATATTAATTATTCTTAATTTTTTTTAAAACTCAAATATTTTATTGTTACTGTATGTGATGCGTGCAGCAACAGACGTTCCAAGTAATTGTAAAATTCAAACCATTGACAAATCCAGACCAGAAGAAAGAAAGAAAAATTTCTTCTTTCTTCTGGTCTGGAATAATAATTTTTTTTAAATATAATTTCCTCCCACTCACGAAAGGTTATTTGTAATTTTATAGAGGTATAAAAGTTCTGAAGTGGTTACACTGCATTATTCAGAGGTCCTGGTCAAAAGGTCGAATTCCAGATGATTGGGATAGAGGTATCATAATACACATCTATAAAAAAGGGAAATAAAACTAAATGATAATTTAGTTTTATTTCCCTTTTTATGTTATTTATTTTATTTTCTTATTTTACAAGAGGAATTTCTCTACTAAGTGTTCTAGGTAAAATGTATACAAGCATAATTGAAAAGACGTTGAGAAAGATTTTGGAAGAGAAACTTTTATAGAGAAGAATAAGCAGGATTCAGGCCAAATAGAAGTTGTTAAGATCAGATTTTCAATTTAAGACAAATAGTTGAGAAATCGTGGGAATATGACAAGTATCTGTACTTAAGTTTTGTAGATCTGGAAAAGGCATATGACAAGGTGCCCAGAGAAAAGTTTTTCAAAACAATACAATTATACGGGGTGAATGGAACTTTATACAGAGCAATGCCTCCTCTATATTCAAGTAACAAGTCATCAGTTAGAATTGAAGGAAATACAGGAAGATGGCATGATGTAAAATCGTGTCTACGACTAGCATCTAACCGGATATTAGAATTGGAGATGTCAAACTTAGCGCTTTGCTTTACGCAGATGATGTTATACTCCTAAACACATCTAGTGCAAATCTCCAGGATTCACTAACTAAACTGAATAATAGCTGTAACAAATTTGGCATGAAAATCAGCAATAAAAAAAAAAAAACCAAAACTGTTGAAATATGCTGGAGCATAGAAAAGGTAGTTGCATTCTGAATGGAACCAATAGAACAAGTAAAATATGTCAGCTATTTAGGAACAGGTTTTAGTGAAGATGGTGGGTTAAATCTGGAAATAGACAACAGAATAAGCTAAGCTGGTATGGTGGATTGCCAGCTGAATGAATCTATATGGAATAAGAGAGAAATTAGCCAAAACACTAAACTAGCACTATACAAGACAGTGTTCAAGCCAGTTTTAAGTTATGGATCTGAGAGGTGGGTTAGAAATAAAGCCTTGATCAAAGAATAGAGATATGAGAGTTCTGAGAAAAATTAGGGGAGTGAACCGATGGCATCAGTGGCAGAATCATATTAAAAATTAAGATAATAGAAAAGATCACACATAAATAGGAGGGTTTTTCTCCCGAAAAGCAGGCAATCCGGCCAGCCGGAGAACACCTCTGGTATGTAGGTGTGTTCTCTGGCTGACCGGATATCAATACACAGAAACACTGCGTAGGATACGATATGCAGTGCAGAGAGCGGAATGCATAGCGTACAGTAGCCTCCCACGTTTAGTCCTAGAACTCAATTAAGTAATAATAAAATAGAATATAACAGAATAATTAAAATTGCCAAACATTCTATTACATAACATATTAAAATTAAGAATAGCGCAAAAATTTACCAGTTTTTCCATCTCTACAGCTCATTAAATACTGTATATGTATAGAGAAATAGAAAGAATTTAGATTCGAAATGAAATTAAAATATTTTAGTTCCTAAAAATTAAAATAAAAAAAAATCAAATATTTCTCTAAATCTTCAGTTATGCGATGCGTCATTTGGTGATTGAATTTTTTTTTTTATTATTTATTATTATTTTTATTTTTTTTTTGAATAGAAACTAATTATATGATTTTTTGTTTGCAAAATATATAATGTTTTTAATATTTTTGTAGAAAGTATATACCAACGGATAAATGAATAACGATAAAATATTACAAGGGATAAACATAAGCAAACATCACAAAAAATGACGTAAGTTATCCGCCAGTTATTTATCCGTTTTCATCAAAATAATCATTTGACTATTTAGCCAAAATCTAATATTTTTAAAGGCATGCCATCTACCGTATGGTATTGCCATCTAGCGGACAAAACGAGTACTGTCAAATAACTACAGCAACCAAATCCGATTATCTTTTAACATTTATCAGTCGTATTATACAATTCTGGGATCAATTAAATTTAGTGTGTAAATTTATATAAAAATAAATAAATAAATCTGTATCAATAGTGGTTGATTAAATTAACTTGGAATTTTAAACATTCACTGAAAACATGAACAGTTATTGGATGAAATACTATGTTTTTCTCCTCCAAGAAACATTTAATGGAGTATTTCATCCTACATAAAAAAAATTAACGTGATAATCGCATAATAATTAGTGAACACTAAGGTTTCCATCGATCACAGCGTGCGTGCTTTCATCCAATCACAGTTTTCAAACACATGACGTCATCATCATTATTAATAACTTCAGAATTGAGTGTAATGAATTTGTAATCTAGTTTTTGGATTTTTCGTAACTCTTGAAAGAAGAGATACAATTAAATTCATTTCACTGCACGTGATATTTAACACATTGCAATACACGAAAGTAAAAGAGCATATGACGCGTTTGTTGCTTTGACTGGAATTTTGAAGACTCGACACTCAGGGTAACCCCTGAGCTTCAAAACTTTTCAAATAACTTGACTAAAACGTTACAAAAAACATTACATAAAAACGTTACAGACTACATCCGTTTCAAGCCGACGTCACATCCGTTTCCAATTTCAATTCATTTTATAGTATCGAGTAGATTTTAAAATTTTCTGATGTGTAAGAGACTGGCACTACGTGCGGATCACCCAGACTTGCACTACTTGCAGGCGCAAACTTGACTTCCTTGTCTGTTTGCTTACTTGGGAAATGGATTGAAACTAGGTTTGTATTTAAAATAGCTTGGTATCTTTAACGTATATTATACCCAAGGTAAAAAACTTTCTAAATCAAGTCATTTGTTTTAAAAACGTTTTATTTAACCTATATTATCCATTTGTAACTGTGTGATTATTATAAAATTTTTAAATAATAAGAGGATATCTTTTGAAATTTTAAATTTTAATAAGATATATTTATTACACCATATTTTGTTTAGTTATATATTACTACATAAGATTTCTAAAAAGAATATTACACGAATTATAAGAATTTATATTTTCCTACATGAATTCATCGATTCAAATAGATAGAAAACGCTGACGTGACGTCACGGCTTCCGAAAATAAAAAACATGTTTGCTGCTTCACATACGCAATTAGTTAATACACTAAGAAGCACTTCATTTTCAGATAGTGTTACTTGGTTCTTGCGATTCCGTTAGCATTTTCGGTAAATAAATATATACTTTAGAATCTGCAGGAAGGATCTAACTCTAAGCTTTGATGCCAGATGATATTGTCAAGATACACTTGCCAGATGATGAGTCGACTATTCAACACTGCAAGCATTTACAGATTAATTGCAATTGCCAACGTATTTATTAGACACGATTCATATTCTGGTTGAGAGACTTTTAAGTGAAATTGGTTTCTTGGAATACGGCATTAAAAGATAAAAATAATAAATAAAAAAGATAAGAAAACAGTATTTTAATTGTTATTTAAAGAATCATGAAAGGCAAATGAAGATACACACACATGTATGTTACAAAGCTGATCATGTAGTTTGAAGTTAGCCATGCAAGTTATTACGTCTATCAATCAGAAGGTACGTGCATGTAGATCGAACACGTATGTAGAATGAAAACAGGAATTAGATGGGTGGGCAGATAGATTAGTAATCTGAGATACTCTGGTAATACAGCTCTCCTCTCTCATGACAGAGGAAACACTAGAACTAGCCTTCAATGAGTTAATGAGATCACCAAGAACAGGGGACTTAAACTTAGCAAGATAATGATTATGGTTCTTGAAGGAAATAAACAAGCAATATATAAACGTATATCATCCCAGTGAATATGACATTATGCCATGCACATCTTGAGTGCAGTGGGAACAGACCAGGAGGAGATGCACTGATGATGAGTGACTAAACTTGATGTTAATAAGGCTGTAAGGCTTGATGATATATCACCTCGAGTTTGAGGGAATGTTCCAGGAAGAAGATTCCCTCAAAACTAAGGAATCTTCTTGTTTGTTAAAGGAAGATCGTGTTTAACAATATACAACAAGGCATTGGACAAGGTAGATGTATATAGTGGTATATTTATATTTTGTTAGGACTTTTTAAAAGATTGTCCCATGACATGCTAGTAATTAAACAAGAACGGATGCTTAGGTAGTAGATTAGTTGTCTGCTAGATATTACCAAATTACGTATTACTAAGTGATATCCCAGAAGAGGAAAATCACTAATGGTGTGCCTCAAAGATTTGTTTTGGGTCCCTTGATATAAAACTTGTATGTTAATAATACGGGGAAAGTTTGAATGGTGATGCACAGCTGTTTATAGATAATGCAAAGTTGAAATGAACTATGAGAAGTGGAGCAGATGCTGTAGCTTTGCAAGAGAACTTTAATAGACTGCACAAGTGAGTGGGTTTCCAGATCGGTATTACTACATATATGTTTTTAAAATCTGGGGGGTTTATGATGAACATTTCGGGACCTTGATAAATTTTGAGAATAGCACAGATCATCATCATCATCATCATCATCATTATGCATATCAAGGATTTAGGTCTGGAGTGGCCTGTTCCGGCCTTAGAAGTCATCGTTGAATCGTTTAATAGGACGTCCTGGTTTTCTTTTTCCTAATGGCTTGTACTTTAAAGCTAGTTTTGTTTTCATTCTTTCTACTTTCATTCTTTGAACGTGTTCCATCAATTTATGTTTATATTTTTTTAATATTTTTGTATTACTGATTCCTGTTTAATTCTTTCGTAATTTCTTTTGTGATCAAATAGGGTATACTTTGCAGTTTTTCTCATAAACTTCATTTCTGCTGTTGTTAATCTTTGTTTGTCTTTTTGTTTTATTGTCCAGATTTCGCTTCCATACAATAGGAGTGGTAGGGTTAATGTATTGTATACTTTTAGTCTGGTTTGTTTTTGAAGTAGGTTTGGTTTAAGTATAGAGTTAATTACACCTGTTATTTTTAAATATTTTGCTATTTTTACATTTATATCTTTTTCATTTTCATATGTGATCATACATGCTAAGTAGTTAAATGAATTCACCTGTTCTAAGATCTTGTTATCTATTACTATTTTAGTTCTTGCTGGATCTTGTCCTTTAAAGGCCATAGTTTTTGATTTTTTCTGTTGATATTATCCTACCATGATCTTTGGATATCTCATTTAGATCTAAAATAGTTTTCTGTAAGTTATCTTCATAATTTGTAATTATTATTTGGTCGTCGGCAAAAAGGAGAGTGTTTACGTTCACAGTAGGAGAAAGTTTAATACCTTGATGGAAATTTTTATTCCATTTTATTATTATTTCATTTAAGTAAATATTAAAAAAAGTTGCTGAAAGGGGAGAACCTTGTCGGACTCCTTGGTTTATCTCTCTCATACATGACAGTTCATAATTTAATCTTATTTGTATTTGATTATTTTCATATATACTTATGATAGCTTTTAGGATATTATTTGGTATTTGTATTTCTTTTAATATGTTAAATAATATGTTTCTTTTAACTTTGTCAAGTGCTTTTTCAGAATAGCACAGATGATTATGATAATTACGAGGAGGATACTGACGTGTAGAAGTAAGGGTGTTGTGGTTCCATTGTATAAGGCCATATGTGAACTACTGTGCACAGATTTGGTTATCAGGTTTTTAAAAGGATGATGAAATACGGCAAAGGGTCCAAAAACAATTGACTAAAGTGGTTTCTGGTCTCTGGAATGTTGAGTATGAAGGCAGATTGAGGGAATGCAATTTGTAGCTTGTTGGATAAGAGGAGGAGAAAGGGAATATGATTAAAAAATATAAGTTGGTGAGTGGATATTACTAGATTAATGTGAATGAGGTTTTTCATAGAACTGCTGACAGGAGGGTTTGATCAGGAGGATGAGTACTAGGTTTTTTGTATGGAGAGTGGTGGGTGATAATAACAATAGACAGGGAAGGCCCTGAGAAACATGTACACATTAACAGAGAAATAATTATGAAAGCCAGCGGATTTGTGTGCCGGGAATCCGTTATCAATGTAAAGAACTACTATTCAGAAAACATCAGAAGAATATCAGAAACGGCTAGAACAATCGCCAGAGACTTATTTAAAGTCTGAAATGACTGGTCTACCATTATGGGAATAAAGCTGAGGATTCTGGATGTAGTTCTATTTCAGTGACCTATTACAGTTGTGAAACTTGGAACCTAAAGAAGTATAATAGGAAAAGGATAGCTACTTTTGAGATACGGTTACAAGAGACAATTGGGGATCGAATTGGGGATCTAATACACCAAGCGGCGGACAAATGGATGGGTTCTAGAAAGGCTCGGCATAGCTTTAAGACATCCGGTGAGTACTAACAGAGGGAAAACTGAAATACTTTGGACAGAATGAAAAAGAAAGAATATAAAAAGAACTTTTCCAAATAGTGACAGAGAAGATAAAGTTTTCTTTTGGTTATTGATGTTACAATAGTACCATCTGGATGTTTTAAAAGGTGGAAAAATGGATGGATAGAAGTCGCATTCTAATGACCTGACCGCATTGAGGAACTAAAAACTTGTCTGGCATTTGGCAACTTTTCTGTATCCTATTAAAGTGATGATTTGGATTTGCTGATACTTTCTGCATCTATTGTGAGCTGCAGTCTATGCCTGGTGTGAAGTTGGAGTTTTTGGTTTTGAGCCACTTGTATTATGGTGAATTTTCCCTTGGACTGTTTTGGCATATTGGAAAAACCAAGGTCTGGTGATTTGCATCGAGATTGGAGAGTGTTTACACTAGAAGCTCAAAAACAACAAGTATTAATCCCAGGCAAGGATAAATAAAAAACAAACAAACATAAGTTAATTGACAGATAAAGGATGTTCAGTAGAAATTGTAAAGATGGATGTCTTTTTTTTTCTTTGGAATTAATTTTGTTGTTTATATTAAAAGTCTGCAAGAGATTTTTTTTAATTTCTCATATTATTTCTGATAAAGATTTTTATCTGATTTTTTCCATCATTAACTATATATTTTTATTTTATATATATATTTCATGTCTATAAAAGTTATATTAAATATCGTTAATAAAATAAGTAAGGCTTCTTGCTAAGTATTAATTATTTAAAATGATTGCGAAACATTTTATTCAATATAATACACTATGGAATTATTTAGATTAGTATTTCATGCAATTAAGAAGTGTTCAAGATGACACATAGATGGCGCTACAATCTAATCGTCCTATTTTGTCAAACATTTTTTGTCAAGAATATCAATAAGTTGCAGGAAAACCTCGCTTAATGCGATTAATTAATCCATCAATCAATGAGCGCTAAGCGAAATCGCGTTAATCGAATACAATAAACAATAAGAATAATTAGAATTCATCCATCAGTTAGCGTAAATATTTTACTGCAATTTTCATTTAATGTCTAAACATTTAATTGAGCTACTTTTTTACAAAACAAATTAAGTAAAGATGTTCGAATCCTGCTCGACTTTTTCATCTTGCATGCAGTTTGCGATAGCTGGCGATCACTTTATCAAGACTTCGGAGCTTAGTTCCACATCAGGATCATAATCAAACAAAATCTCCTTAGCATACTCAATGTGATTGAAAACTAGCTCAAGTTCTTTTGCAGGTAGCTTCTTAGTCTTAGCATTCTCTTCTTGTTCGCACTCCTTATCTTCTTCTTCATATGCACGCTGTTCTTCTAGTCAAAGGAGATCATTCTCGCTTAAATGTTCTGAATGAGAATCGAGCAAGTTTCTCACATCTTTATTATCCAGTTCATTAAATCCAAGTTCTTTTCCAATTGTGCTGATTTCTTCAATAATGTTAGATCTTGGATTTTGCCATGATAAACTAACATAGGTTTGAGTTCAAAGTCGCCTTCTGCATTGCCTCCTAATAAAAGCGTAAGACAATCTTTTGATATTTTGTATCCAAGTTGAGATGCTTCAGTTTTAGCTAGGAAAGTTTTTTTTTTGTTGGCATACGCTTCCAAAAGAGATCAGTTTCGTCGACGTTATTTTCCTATCGTCATAATCACCCTCCTGCGTTATCCTTTACAATTCTTCAGGAAACTTGACCACATAATTTTATACGCACTAGCAGATTCCCCAGTTGTTCTTACGTTATGCAGTCCAGCTCGATTTTTAAAACGGTCAAGCCATCCTAAACTTGCAGTAAAGTTTTCACATTCCTCTTGAAATTTTGTCTCTTTCAATGAGGTAAAAATATTAAGAGCTTTTGCCTGAATATTCCTTGTACTAAGAGGTATTTTTTTTTGTTTTGGTTATAATCCTCGATCCAGAGTGATAGAAGATGCTTCATCTCGATCATTAAATGGCTTCTATTTCGGGTGATTTGCATGCTTAAAGAACCAGTAGCAACTTTCCTTGTTCTTTGTATTCTTTGCTCTTATTTAATACAGTTCAAACTAGACTCGCTGTATCCCAGGTCTCGCATAATCATTGTATATTACTAGCTCCACTTCCATATCTCTTAATGAGACATGAAAGTGACGCTCGATGCAGATTGGCGACAAAACAAATTTCGCATAAGGTAAAAAAATCGCGTTTTAACTGATAAATCACTCTCTTAAAGTTGGAAATAGTATCATTTCACTCAATCGCGCTAATTGGTTATCGCGAATATCGAATTAGCGTTAAGTGGGGTTTTCCTGTATTCCACATTATTATTATCTGTAATATTTTTATAATGACAAACAATTTTCATTGCATGAAAACGGCAATACAATTCTAAAAACCTTTGATTACATTTTTAAATTATAATACAGAAATATGTTTAAATGGGGAAACACTAAATGAATTATTTAA
This sequence comes from Typopeltis vanoorti, assembly GCF_054136105.1. Lineage (NCBI taxonomy): Eukaryota > Metazoa > Arthropoda > Arachnida > Uropygi > Thelyphonidae > Typopeltis > Typopeltis vanoorti. Next base: position 104,385,553 of record NC_143557.1, read on the forward strand.
CATAAAAATCTTTCATCTACTGTACTAATAATCATTATAATTTAGACATTGCATAATGAAATCATTTGATGTCTTAGAGTCATTTTGGCAACGGATTATATTTTATAATTGACAAAGAACTATAATAATAATATTATTATTGATAGGAAAGCGACTATGAATTACAACCAACAGGCTTTTGGTTTGAATCGTGTTTTAAAGGGAGAATATTTAAAGAGACTAAATTATTGTCTTGCAAACAAGATTGGGATGCAAAACTTCCACTTCTCCCGGACCTAAATTATTATTATTATTATTATTATTATTATTATTATTATTATTAATATTATTATTATTATTATTATCTGAGACCTCCAGGGAGTCAAGAACTCATCGAGGGAGGCTGTAAATTACCCAACCCAGCTATCATACCTACCCTTGAATTCGTTCACACTAGATGCACTCACTACCCCCTAAGGGCAAATGATTCCACTCACTCACTGCTTTCTGGGAGAAAAACATAGCTCTTACCCCCTTTCTTGAGTGCAAATAAATTTAACTTCCATGGATGCCCCGTGTTTTCTCCCCACCTTCCATATAATGAAAAATTTCATCAGCTGAAATGCAATAACACCCATTCAAAAGTTTATAGACCTCTATCTTCTTGTTTCTCCTGTTAACCAGAGTCTGTAATCCACATACTCGCAATCTGTCCTCATAATCTAAATCCCATAATCCGGATATAATCTTTGTAACTCTTCTTTGCACCCCTTTCCACAGCTTCTTTATCCCCTTGGAACCCGGGAGATCAAATCTGCCCACAGTAACCCAAGTGTGGTCTTATCAAAGCCTTATAAAGAGGCAAAATTAATTAATTCTTTATCCTTACATGGTAAGGTTCGCTTCAACATACTAATTATCCTCTGAGTTGAATTTGCAACTTTTGCTATGGATTTTTATGCGATTTTTTTTTTTTTTTTTTTTTTTTTTCCTATGTAAATTTATCACAAATATTAGTTCTATTTTGCCATTTTTTGGCAAAACTAAGTTCCTTTAGGCTTAATTAGTTATACATATGACGCGTAATCGAATTTATTGAATTGTGTAGGTATAAATGTTTTGCTAAACTACATAACAACAATTGAATTGCACCAACTTGAAGACAAGGGAGAAGCAAACGAGGGGGTGATCCTATTTCTTCTTCGAAGCATCTTAATGTACTGAATACAGAAATGAGCAATGAGTGTACTAAACATGGACATACGCTATGTTGAAATACGTATTGGGCCATACTCGCTGTTTTAGAAGGAAGCATACTAATATTCCTCTTGTCATACATGGTTTATATTGCTTTGTAAGCAAACAGATATACGTCCACAGTCTACTGGAAATCTGTGCACTGAAAACTGTGAATCTAGATTATAGTTTATGCCCTTATATAGTTACAAGCTGGTCATTCATTCGATTTTTGCTAAATATGAAGAATAACTTCGTTATAATGCTCTGAGAAATCTGAAATTAGTACACGCATGCGCAAACACACACAATTCTGCATTCAATTTTTTCATATAAAATATTTTATAATAATTTTATAAAATTATTTTTATATACTAAAAATTATTATAAAATTATATAATTTTATAATTTTTTTTTACAAATTCCGGGTCAGTTTATTTTAGTAATTTTCATCTTTGCAGTTTAACCTCTCGAGATTTTTTTTTTCATTGGACACAAGGTCAGCATTTTAAAGGAGTTTTTATTCGGGATAATGGCCTCATAGCCGTTATCCCGAATAAAAACTAAGGCTATGAGATCAGTGATACTATACTGAGATGGAAGCGTAGGGATTCAACTGTAAGTGCTACCCGCAGTAGACGACAACCAAACTCACTGAATTTGACCGTACTGCGCTTCGAAGGATAATATGTAAAAACCTCCATTCGTCTGCCTATACGTTGAATGCTGAGTTCTAGGCATCGAAGGGAACGCGAATCTGCACAAAAACATTCAGAACCCAGGCTCACAACAGGAGTGTCCATGGTAAGATCGCAATATGCAAGCCCCCACGATAGCCGAACCAACATGCAGCGTCGTCTTCAGTGGTGGTGCAGAGAGCGTGTAGGGACGTGGTGGCTTGGAAAACTGCGTTATGCAGCGATGAATCACCATCTACCGAGCAGATCGACAGGTGTTGGTGTGACGGATGAATGTCTCTTACCAGAGTGCGCAATCCAAATGAAATTCGGAGGTAGTTGTATTACGGTACGTTCCTGTGTTTCCTGGTTTGGCCTCGGGCCTTAGTTTGTGGTGCCATGGACATTGAACTCCGACAGGTACTGAACATTCTGGACAATGCAATGCGTCATACACTGAAGCGTTTCTACAGAACTGGACATTGTCCCTTTCAGCAAGACAATGCACCGTGTCATAAAGTTGCTGCTGGAACTGTGTGGTTTGTGGACATGAACGTCAGCACACTTCATTGGCCTCCTCATAGCCCTGTTGAACATCCGTGGAATGAACTGGAGCGTCGAGTGAGGTTAAGGGACTTCCGCCGCACAACAGTCCAGAACCTCATTACATGGCTACAGGACAGGAAAAATGGTCTAAAATTCCATTCCCATTAATCGATATCGTTTGTGTACGGAAACTATGCTTTGTAGAGTTGCCATCATCGCAGAGAAAGGAGGACCAACAAGTTATTAAAGTGGGTGTCGTGGGTGTTTGTTCCTCACACTATGACGTTCGTTGACTTCTTTCCAAACAGTGTATTATCTCCAAGCAAACTTTTTTCACTGTTGCATGAGTCCGGTTAACTCCCCGTCAGTTGAAAAGTCATCAGTTAAAATCGCATTCTTTGCGCCCTAGATGGGATTGGAACCCAGGTCTTAAAACCCAGAGAGGGTTGACACCGACTAAGCTACGGAAGTCACCATTAAAAGAAATTTACAGCACGAGCTGAATTTGCAATAAACATGAAATAGGGAATGGTAAGATGAAAACTCTGACTTAAAAGAATCAAATTATTATTATTATTTAATGTCGAAAACTTAGTGAGAATTTGATCGTGGCTGTAGAAATTATTTTCATACGGCAGGAATTCGCTCAGAATCGTTCATATCTCATATCGCCATTAATACTCAAAAAAGCTTTAGAATTCTCCACCAATCTTTGGGAAAGGTTGGGGAATGAATGTCGAATGAAAATCTTTTAGAATAACAATATTTTAATCGTAATATTTTGACTGACAATAGCATCTGCGCAGATATTCAGAAACAATGATTCAAAACTGCGTTTAGTAGTTGCTTTCACATGGCATCATTCATTACCAAAACAGTTGAAATTAAAGTTATTGTTCAGCACGTGTCATGTAGGCATAATTTTATTTTGACAGATTTGGCCATTAAAATAGTTCAATGGGAACAAATGGATGAATTTTAGATCCTAAAACACTAATTAGTTTCCATTAAAAAAAAACGGTTTATTTATTGCTAAAGGTTGACTTCTCGGTATAACTAGAGGTTTCTGATGAACCAAGGGGCATTAATCGCCATTCTTAGGCATTTGTTCTGGATCGTTTGTAATCTGTGGCTGTTTCTTTTAGACGTGTGTCGCCATGCTGGTGAGGCGTAAGTTAGTTGAGGTCTTATCATTGATTTGTAGAGGAGAATTTTGTTGTTTGTGTTTAGGAAGCTGTTCCTATTCAGGAGTGGATATAGCTGTGGTATGGTCTGGTTGGCGTTAGTGGAGACATTATTTGTGTCTTGAAGTTTAGTCCTTTATCAAGCTGAACTCCTAGATATTTGGCTGAGTTGTGCCAAGGGATGATTTTTCCAAACATTGGTATGGTTGTGTTCGGTTCTGCTTTACTTCTTCTTCTCCATATACATATCAGATGTATATGGAGAAGAGTAAGGGAGATAGTAGAGAGCCTTGAGAGACTCCAGTCATGATTTTTCTTTCAGTGAATCTGATTCCATTGATTGTTATCCTAGTTTTCTGTTGTTCAGATAGTATTTGATGAGCAGAACTAGTGGTAATGGGATACCTACTTGTAGCTTGAAAATTAGTCCAATGCCAGATTCTGTCGAATGCTTGAGTCATGTCCAGGAAGACTGCGCCAGAGGTGTTGGTGCCATTCATATCCTTGGATGATGTATTCAATGACGCTATAGATTTGGAAAGTTGTGGAATGTTCTTTCCTAAAGCCGAATTGTTCTTCTTGTATGACCTGGTTGTTTTCTGCTGCTTCTTGAATCCGTGAAAGTGTAGCGCGTTCGGCTATCTTGCCTAGGCATGATAGTAGGCTGATGGGTCGATAATTCTGTGGAAATTGTGTGTTTTTTCCTGGTTTTGGAATTAGGAAGACATCTGTATGTTTCCACAGTTCTGGAAAGTAGTTTAGCTGTAGGATGGCATTGACAATGGCCATTAGATGCATAATTCCTTTATGTGGGAGCGGCTTGAGTGCCTTGTTCGTGATTCCATCCGGCCCCGGTGCCTTTTGTTATTTACTTTTCTTATGATTTAATATATTTCTGCTCACTTGGGTGTGGATTTTTCTTATGAAGTTTAAGTCTACGTGAGCATAATTGGGGGCTACACTGTCATTCCAAGCTAGCTGCAAATGCTTCCGCTTTTTCTTCATCTTTATCGACTATTCCGTATTCACCTTTGATTGTGAATATCATAATTGTGTATCTCATCATTTTCCATAATGATTGATCTTCTGTATTTAGGTGATGCATCTTGTTGTTCCAAAGTTTTTTTTTCGGTGGTCTTTTAGTGCATACCGAACCTGGTTCGTTTCTCTATTAACTGCCTATTTATCTGCGGGATCCATTGTTCTATGATATTGTCTTCATACCCTGTTTTTTTTTTTTTCTCGGATAAGTTGTTTTATGTCATCTGGGAGTCCGTTTGGCGATGCATGTGGTTATATTTGTTACATGCGATATTGCTGTTAATATTTGTTTTTCAAAGGTTGTCACTGCCTTTTCTATTTCTTCGGTTGGTTTGGAGTTGTGTCTTCTGGTTTTGGGGAAATGCTGCGCAGCCCCTGTAAGTGGTAGGGTGTGGACCTTCGCAGTTGGCACATTTGCTGGCAGCCTTGCAGCATCGCTGTGCGTGACCAAACTTTTGGCATCGATGGCAATGAGTTATTGTTGATTTATGCTTTACTGCTTCTACTTTTATAACTAGATCACAAATGGTCTGAAGGTTGTAGATGTGTTTTTGATCTTTACCCATTTCCACCAGAATTAGGGGATAGGGTTTGATCAGGTCTGCGCATTCGGCGACTTTAATTGGGCTAAATACCTTAAACTGGAGGACTGCTGTGACTTCTGCTATCTGTATTGTTTCTGTCACTCCTCTTAATACCACTTTTAGATTTTTCTCACTGTCGAGTGCAAATTTGTGGTACGATAGGTGGTTGTTGTCTAGGAGTTTGGTTATTTTCCTGTAGTCTGTCGAGGTTTTTGGCTGTATACGTATTCCTTTTTCTGTATTGGTGGCTTTTGCGAAGGTGATATCTGATGATTTTAGCGCGGCTGAGAAGGATATCCAGTGCTCTTTGGCCCTTAAGATGACTGAGGATATCCTTTCTTTGAGTTCATTGTCTGTTTCCATTTCCGTTATTTTGGGTGCATCTGTAGTGGTGGAGATTTTCCTCTTCCTTTGGACTGGAATTCTGTATGTGTTTCAGATGTCTGATGGACACTGTTTTGGGATGTAGCATCTTTCAGGTTTGGAGAGTGTTTTAAGTCTGTCGTGACTGCGTATTGTTTTCGTCGCTTGGGTCATCCATTTTGTCTTCTGTGACTGTTGTGTGTGTGTGTGTGGGGGGGTAGTATTGTTTTAAAGTTTTACTTTTTCCTGGGAATTTGCCGTTTAATAGTTTTCCTAGCCTTAGAAATTCTTTGTACACCTCTTCAAATTTGATTTCATTTAAAGGTTTGTAAGTTTCCTGTAGACATCCCTGCTGTCTGTTTTTGTAGACGTTGGATGCTTTCTTGGTGGTGGTTCTGTTATATAGCGTCAATGTTAAAAAAAAATATGGAGTTCTTTATCTGTCAAGTTGATGATCCCGAAGTACAGTCTTTTCTCTGACTATGGGACACGAAAAACAGGATTGCTCTGTTAACTGTTACATATGACTCGATCACTCATGAGCACTACAAACCTATCTCATTAACCCTAAACTTAAAATTCATAGGCGCAACTCCTTTATCCAAGTAATCACCCAATTAAATGAAGTCCTTAAAAGGACTGGCTTAAAGGGGTGATGCAAGAATGTTTTTCATCTTCCCAGTTATCTGTAGAGGACAGTGTAGGGATAAACTGTTATTGAGCTATTAAAGCTCTGATCATGGCAAGAGGGTAACAGCAATAGCCGAGCCTGAGTTAAAACTTCATTTGCTACAGTATTGCCATCCATTACCCTCCAAGGGTATTAATCATCGCATCTCACGGTCGATTAATTAAGATCACATCCAACCGGTAAATACTTATTCCTTATAAGGACTGGCTTAAAGGGGCAAAGCAGAATGCTTTTCATCATCCACGTTATCTGTAGAGGACATTGTAGGGATAAGGTGTTATTCAGCTATTAAAGCTCTGATCATGGCAGGAGGGTAACAGCAATAGCCGAACCTCAGTTAGAACTTCATTGGCTACAGCATTGCCATCCATTACCCTCCAAGGGTATCTATGTATCTATCCTCACGTAAATCACGTAAATGAATTGACAATTGACAATTGACATTTATGTCTTTAGGGGTGAAGCAAGATGCTTTTCATATTCCCCGCTATCTGTTGTGGTTGCAGTGAAGGTAACATTTATGAGCAGAATGCTCGCCCTGATTGCGCATGGAGATTATGCATCACTAAAGGAGGCCAATATAGCTTTTGGTCTTCTATATTTGAATATGTCCGTTGGATCGTATGCTGTAGCTTGTGGAACCAAATCGTTGGGATGTGTGGACGTCTTTAGGAAAAACTTGGTGGCTAAGGATCGTAGAAAAGAGAAAATATAGGGAATATTTGTATCTCTGTGGAGTTGAATGTTTCTAACATACCACGGGGCGTTCAAAATCATTCTCAGGCACTTGTTCTGCACTCGCTGTATTTTGATAATGTTAGCATTAGAGGTGTGGCTCCAGGCCGGAGAGGCATAGGTGATTATAGGACGAATTGTCATCTGGTATAGTTGTAATTTGATTCTGTTGCTGAGCTTGCTATTTCTATTAATTAGCGGATAGATCTGTGCTATGGCTTTAGATGCCTTTGTGCATGCAGACTTGGTGTGCTGATTGAAAGATAGCTTTTTGTCGAGAATTACACCCAGGTAATTTGTTTCTGACTGCCAGGGGATTTTAGTATTGAATAGTAACAAATCTCCTACAGGAGACATTGGCCTTTTTGAGAAAAGAACGGCTGAGCTTTTCTGGGGTTGACTTCCAATCTCCATTTAGAGAACCAACCCTCCAGCTTTAGAAGGTTTTCTTGAAGCGTTCTGGTAATGAAATGGGGGTAGGAGAGATCTGGTTAGAATAGCCGTATCGTCCGCATATAGGGCCAAAATGGAAGTCATCGGATTGTGTGGGATGTCTGACATGTATATAGAGAACAGTAATGGAGCCAGTAGAGATCCCTGCGGCACTCCCGCAAAGATGTGGCGCTGGGAGGATGTAGAACCGTTGATTTTTACTTGCATTGATCTATTTTGAAGATATGAGTGGATTAAATGAACCATTTTAGGTGAGATGCCGGCTGAGATAAGCTTGTGCAGGAATCCAAAATGCCAGATTTTGTCAAATGCTTTGGATAAGTCTAGGAAAACAGCGCCTGTGCACTGGCGCCAGTTGTAGCTGGTTGTAATGTATTCAACAATTCTGTGGATTTGCTGGGTAGTACTATGGTGTTGCCTAAAATCAAACTGTTCTTTTGGAAGGATGTTTAGGTCATTTATTGAGGTCTGAAGTCGTGAGAGGATGACCTTCTCTGCAACCTTACCCAGATTTGAGATGAGACTGATTGGACGATAATTTTCGGGTAGGTGTGAGTCTTTGCCTGGCTTATGTATGGGAATTACGTCATCCAGTTTCCAGGTGGAAGGAAAATAGTGAAATCTTAAAATTGCATTTATTATACTGGTCAGGTACACTACTGCCCTCCGGGGCAGAAGTTTAATCACATGATTAGTAATGCCGTCTGGTCCAGGAGCTTTTTTGTTCTTTAAATTTTTAATAATGTCATATATCTCAGCAGGTGATGTTGATGCAATATGGTCAGTGCTGGTGATAGGAAGTTTGAGTGAGTGTCTGACCTTGCTGTGAATCTTATGTATGTGGTCAAAGTCAAGGTTTCCATACGAAGGTCTGCATTGCTCTTCCAAGCTGTGCGCTATAACCTCTGCTTTGTCCACATCTGTGTGAGCAAGGCCCTGAACGTATCACGTAAATGAACATAACATAACATCATTGGCCAGAAGGGTGAAGCAAGATGCTTTTATTCCCCGTTGTCTGATAAGGAGGATGAATTGAAGGAAAGATTTATGAGAGCTCGCCCTGGGGGGCACGGAGATCAGTCATTGTTGCAAGTATTTAGGATGGCTTTTGGCCTCTTGTATTTGAAGAGGTCAGTCTCTTCATAGTCTGCTGCTTGTTTAACTAGATCGTTGGGGTGAGTAGAGATCTTTGAGAAAAATTTTTCTGCTGTAGTTAATAGGAAGGAGTAGATGTAAGGGATGTTCGTATCTCTATGCAGTTGCACGTTCCTTACGAACCACGGTGCGTCCAATATCATGCGTAAACACCTATTTTGCACTCTCTGCAGTCTGAGGATGTTGGAGTTGGATGTGTGGCTCCAGGCTGGAGAGGCATATGTCAACATTGGGCGGATCGTCAACAGGTAGAGGAGCACTTTGATTCTGGTATTCAGTCTACTTTTTCTATTTATTAGAGGGTAAAGTTGTGCAATAGTTTTAGATGCTTTCGTACATAAGGCTTTGGTGTGTGGGTTGAACGTTAATCTTTTGTCCAGAATTACTCCAAGATATTTTGTTTCTGTTTGCCAGGGGATTTTGGTGTTGAAAAGATAAAGGTCCCCCATGGGAGTTGCCATTCTTCTGGTGAAAAGTATTGCTACACTCTTCTGGGGATTCACTTGTAATCTCCATTTGGAGAACCAATGTTCTAGTTGTAGTAGGTTTTCTTGCAACTTTTTAGTGACAAGATGAGGTCGTAGAGATCTGGCAAGAACTGCTGTGTCGTCCGCATAAAGTGCTAAGATGGATGACATTGGGTTGTGCGGGATGTCTGCCATATATATTGAGAATAAGATCGGAGCCAATAGGGAACCTTGAGGAACTCCCGCAGAGATCCGTCGCTGACTTGAAACTGTACCATTTATTTTGACTTGTATGTGTCTGTCCTGGAGGTAAGATTTCATTAGGTGGACGATACTTGATGGTATACCTGCTGAAATGAGTTTGTGTAGCAGTCCCAAGTGCCATATCTTGTCAAAAGCTTTCGCTATGTCAAGGAAGACTGCTCCGGTGTGCTGGTGCCAATTGTATCCGGTGGTGATATACTCAATTATCCTATAAATTTGTTGAGTAGTACTGTGATGTTGTCTGAATCCAAATTGTTCCTTAGGAATGATATTTAACTCATTTACTGAGGCGTGGAGTTTAGAGAGAATGATTTTTTCAGCAATTTTGCCTAAGTTTGAGATTAGGCTGATGGGTCGATAGCTTTCAGGCAGGTGTGGATCTTTACCTGGTTTATGCACTGGGACTACATCTGCGACTTTCCAATAGCTGGGGAAATAGTTAAATCGGAACATGGCGTTGATTATGGTGGTGAGATGTACAACAGCTCTTCGGGGCAGCAGTTTTATTACTCTATTTGTTATGCCATCTGGGCCAGGGGCTTTTTTATTCTTTAGCTTCTTTAGAATTTCATAGATTTCCGCTGGTGAGGTGTTTGGAGGTATGTTGTTGCTGGTATCGGTGACTTTCAGTGCATGTCTGACATGGAGGTGGATTTTATAGACATGTTTGAAATCCAAGTTGTCATATGTAGGGCTACATTGTTTTTCTAGGTTCTTTGCTATCTCTTCAGCTTTTTCTGCGTCCGTGTGTACTAGTCCCGTGTCTGACTTGAGTGGGGGAAGAGATTTGCTTTTGTTTCTGAGACTTCTTAATATGTTCCAGATGGAGTGATCGCCAGGTGATACAGAGGCTAGTTTGGCTTCCCAAGTTTTGTTCCTATAAGCTTTAAGTGCTTCTCTAACTTCATTGTTCAGTTTGTTGAGAATCCCCTTATCCTGAGGTGCACAGGTGTTGTGGTACCTTTTCCTTGCTTTGTTTTTGTTCCTAATTAGATCCATGATGTCTTCTGGGAGTCTGTTTGGCTTAAAAGTGGTTTTGGTAGAGGTGACAACCTTTATGGCTGAGGTGATTTGCTGAGTCAGACGTTTGACAGCATTTTCAATTTCTTTTATGGAGCTGATGTGAGGGACAGGTCCAATATGTTCTGATAGTACTTCTGGAAGTTTTTTCCATAAGATAAAGGAGTGGGGAGGAGGCAGCAGTTGTTCTTGCTTACCCAGCTGGAGCAGGATTGGGTTATGATCAGATGTCAGCTCGTTTAAAGAGACTAGGCTATACTGTAGTTTAATATTTTGTAATATAGCAATATCAAGTATGTCAGCTGTACCATACGTACTGTGATGGGTTGGTTCTGCAGGGCCTGCCACCACTGCATAATTTGAACTGGAGTAGCTAAAGAGTGTGTAGCCATTTCTGTTTGTAGTTTTACTGTTCCATGATGGGTGTTTTGCGTTTAGATCACCGGCAATGATGATTTGATCATTATTGCCTAGGACGGCATCTAGATCTGAATATAATAGATTCTTTGATGGAGGGTTGTAAGCTGCATAAAGTGTTAGTTTCCCAGTTGAAGTAGTGGGTACTACTATTCCTGTGAGCTCTAGATTTTTAGTTGAGGGGCTAGTTACAGAGTGGTGATCGATGTGGTTTTTTATGAAAATGGCGGTGCCTCCTCCTCTGTAGTTTATTCTATCATTTCTGTGGAGAAGGTATCCTCTAACTTTGGGGTTGTCTGCTGGTCTTAAGTGGGATTCGTTTATTAAGATGATGTCTGGGTTATATCTTTGTGCAAACTCTTGGAGTTCCAGAATCTTGTTTTTAAGTCCATTAGCATTCCAAGCAATGATCTGTAGGGAAACTGGAGTGCTTTTATTTTTATACATTTATGAGAGCTACTAGGATGGATTGGGTTTCTTGCAGAAATCTTTTTCTGGAGTCCGATGTGGGGTTAGATTTGCTGAAATCTTGCAGCATATTTGCAAGGGAGTTTGTGATGACTGCTGCTAAATTTGGGTTGTATTGCTCCTGAGTGGTTTTTGTTGAGCGGACTACTTCTGCATAGGACTTTGTCTGCCGATTGAGGTTTGCTTCGATCCGGGCTTCTGGTTGCGGCATTTGGTTTTGTATCGTGTTTTGTCGACCTCTGGAGGGTTGAGGAGTTGGAGCTACTGCTGCTGGTTTTTGTAGATAAGTAGAGGAAGCAGATCGTCTGTTTTTTGGGTGTTGTATACATCCTTTGTAGTTGGCTGGATGCGGGCCCCCACAGTTTGCACATTTAGCCGGGGTGGATTTTGGCTTAGTGCAGGTATATGTGGGGTGGCTCTCTCCGCATTTTAAACATTTGTATTCCGCTTTACACAATCTCTGAGCATGACCATATTTTTGGCACCTGTGGCACTGTCCTGATGAGGTTCTTTTCCTTAGCGGTTCTGGGCTGATTTTTAGCCCACAAATTGAAGTTAGGTCATATATGTTTTTATATGCCTGGTGAATCTCTACTAAGACGAGTGGCATCGGACTTTTGTCTGCTCTGGTCATTCTACTGACCTTGATGGGGGTAGGTCTTGGTAGCGAAGATCAGCGGCTATGTCTTCTGTTTGTATGTGCTCTGATACTCCACGGAGAACCACCTTCAGGTTCCTCTCGGAGTCAAGGGTGAAGGTATGATATTGTACACCTTTATTATCTAACTCTTTTGTGAGTCTACGGAAGTCCATTATAGTGGCGGGTTGGATTTTAATACCATCGTCTAAATTCTTTGCAGTAGAGTATGCTATCTGTTGACTAGTCATAGTGGCCCGTAGTTCTGTCCACCTATTCTTTTCTCTTAAGATAATTGGAGGCAATTTCTCTTTAGTGGAGGTAGGAGGGTCAGAGTTGTGTCCATCTTCCTCCATACCTTCATCTGTATGTGGTTCTGTTGACTGAGTTTTGCGTTTTTTCCGCCGGTGGGACTCTCCTTGATCCAGGGGGGGGGGATTGGAGACCACCAAATTCAATTTTTCCTCTGCATTAGCAGAATCCTCACTTTCCTCATCATCTCTCGTTGTGGAGTACAGGTTCAAATAACCTGGCCATTCCACTTCAAATTTTTTTAGTAATTTTTTGAGTAGGCTTAGAGCCAGACCTTTGTCTAGTGTTTCTATCAGGGCGTCGGTATCTATGTCAGTCATAGTTACGACTAGTAGGTTTTGATTTGGGGTTGGTCAATTACTAAAACTGAAAATTTAGTAGCAAAACCTCACTTATCGCTGCGTGAATCTCAATCAAAATGCACTCCTTTGTACCGAATGCAGCTGGAAAAGTTTTCCACAAGTTAGCTTTTCTGCGATAGCTACCGTTAAAGTTCAATAACGTATTTTCTTTCAAGAAATCAGGACAATTTCTAAATTGCAACTAAATCAAAGTCTTACCTCTATATATCAATCAAATCACATCACCGAATTCACTCACATTCCTAAAAATCCGACTACCTCCGTTCTCTCCAATTCACTTCAACTGAAAGCCACGTAAATGAAAACACGGGTAACTGTTATATCAATTATATATTTTAAAGTTATAAATTGGTGTATCAAAATTTAAATAATTATAGAAAAGTAATTTTTAGATATTGTTATAAACAACGACTTAAAGAAAGATTAACACACATACAATATTGTTTTATAGACAAATAATAAAATTTTATCGGTTTTTGAAACACTTAAAATGTTTCGTAAGTGATTGCAAGTTCTCTCATACCTAAAATTGTATTGACATAAGCTCATAGTTGGCGCGAAATTTTTGTTTGAAACCCGGACATTGTTTGCCAATTAGCTATTAAACAATACTGGATATTTATTATCCTTCTCTTGTAAAATAATATTTAATATAAAGATTATTATAAATTTAAGAATTTGAAATATATTGAAACAGTTGTTGAAAATTAACAGAAATTTCCAGTTTGTACTAATATTCGATTTAACCCTTCGTTTTTTTAAAGCTTGGTATAAATATTGGAATTACCTGTTTGGTTTATGCTAATATAAGTATATAGAAATAATAGCTAGGTAAGAATACTTAAGTGTGTGCTGTACATACGCAGTTGCTTTACTAAAATATTTAAAGCTTTGTTTATACAGTATCTCAGCTTTCAGGTGTTGGCTATCCATAAATAGAAATATTTTCGGTATGCTTCATCTTAGTACCCGAAGATTTTTTTTTTTTTAGCAAAAGTGTGCAAATTATTTCTTCGGAAAACTCAAACTATTTTTGTTTCATTTAAGTACGTCATTGCTTACATCCAATTCTAGAATTATCGTTAAGATCAAAAAATATTTTCCTGCACTAAAACTATCTTGTTCTTTCACTTTGATTTTTGCATCTAAGTTAAGTCAAAGCTTCTTATCTTGGTCTCACGACGTCTCTTTAACCTCCTAAAAAAATAGTTCTTTCCCGTATTTCTTTCCATTTATGTAAAGACATAAATACTGCTTCCTCTACACGTTTCTGCAATCAAAAAAAAAACGTGCTGGACAAAATCTGATGTTTTATATAATTTTATCGTTACCATCATCTTATGTACTTTGTGCAGCACGTGTGTGTGTGTGTGTCAACAAAAAAAAAAGCATTAAAATCCACCGTTGTGACTAATACATTCAAAAGAAATGGTTTCTGTTCTTGCTAGCGTCCTAAAAAGTAATCCTTTAAATAATTCCACAAAAAAAGACGGGAAAAAGTTCCTAATGCAAAAAACATATCTGAAATCTTGCTATAAATATTTTAAATGTACTGTCAAATAAGTTACCAAGCTATAGCATTTGTTTCCGATTGTCTTTTTATAATACTACAACAAGTAATTTACATACGTTGATAATTTCCCTGCAGATCACGAAAATCTTACGTGACAGCTGATTTTATCATCTGCCTAAGTTACACATGTTATTATTTTCTCATTCGAATGCCATTCTAGAAAAAACAAAACAAGATACGAATGGTCTCTGTGCAGATAACAGACAGCAATACATCAAGTGTCTATGCCCCCTTATCAAACAATGGTGAATAATATACGTTAGGCCTAACTGTAACGGTAGTTCTGTACAACAGATCGCTTGCAATTAAAAATCATGTTGTCATTTGTGTTAGAAATGGTCACTGGCTTGTTCTATTGGACTTACAGTTTTCTGTTTGACTTGTATACATACTTACATAGTATTAGAATTAATTTGTTTCCATTACTCTCATTCTATCGTACTCAACCAAAGGGGGGAGGGAGTAAGTCTAAACGAATGAGGCCACTGCACAAAGGAAATGGGTATTAATTCACAGTGGGATTTCCCAAATATAGGGGTGTGGTGGGTTATAGAATAATGTGGAACGAATCACTTTTTTTGTTTTGTTTTTGCCATCTCTCTTAAATCACGGGAAGCGATAGCATTAGGGAAAGAAGGGGTTTAACCCTTCGTTTGGGAAACAGGAAATTGAACTTTAACATACCCCCCCCCCCGAAAAAAAAATGGTATTAGGGAAAATATCGATGTTATGTCTTGCTTCCATAAATAACTTTATAATTAAGAATAGTTCATTAAGCTTTCACATTCAAAACGAAATGTATACCTTCTGCAATTTTTTTTATTATAAATTACATTATTTTAATATGCATGCACATGCAGATAAGTCTGGGATTCCCATTACTTTATTTATGTAGTGCGAGATAAACATATGACACACAGGAAGTTTATACGATCTATATTGAACAAAACGTACAGAATTGATTGTATGCAATTATAAAAGAGTTATTTTGTAAACCATAACATACTATTTATTGCTATTTTTAATATTTAGTTTAATTTAACTTTTAATTGATTTGTATTCTAAAAGAATTTAGATAAAAATAAAATTGTTTGTTTTTGTTTAATTATTTATTAATTAATTATCGTGAAGTGACTCGTGGACGCGAGTCGCATGCAGCTCGCGAGCTACCATATAAAACCCAGTATATAAAATTTGACGAAATAAAAAACGCATATATCGATTAGAGGTTAACTCTAACTAGCACAGATCTCAGTTACTTGTCTTCTTTTAATGTATCTTTAAGTGTTTTAAATTTTGTAAACTGAAACTATAAATTTAAATGAAAAGAAAATGTTTAATAATATTTTTTATTAAATATTAACAATTACTTTTTGTTTTGATTAGATGGGTGAAGCAAGAATGTTTTCATATTCTCCGCTATCTGTAAAAAATGCATGGATAGGGTAATATAGTGCTATAGGCTCTGATCATGGCAGGAGGGTAAGTAACAGCAATAGCCGAGCCTCAGTTAAGGCTGCTGCACTGCCATCCATTACCTCCCTGGGTACCCATTTTAGTCGCCTCGTACGACATGCGAAAGCCCTGTATAAAAATTAGAACGATCCCTAGACCACTCAATAGTGGCCGAAAGATCGTCCAAACTCAGCATTGGTTCCACTCAGTGACAGACCCCCCCACCACCGAGCAGAACCGCTCATATTCCAGAGAGAAGCATCCACCGACAAATCCCCTCATGGGCCACGGGATACAACTACAGTGGTATCTCGCTAATCCGAACTAATAAAAACCGTGCTCGTTCGGATTAACGAAAAGTTCGGATTAACGAATTTCCCCCAAGAGACAACAATAACTAGCGTTTAAGACAAAAATAATCAGATTCTAATGATACGTCAATTTAATTCTGTAAATAAATGAAGTAACTGATAGAAAAAAAAAGCTACTGTACTGTAATGTAAAACTTAAAAAATAATACAAGTTTATTTTAGTAAAAAATTTAGTTTTGTATGTACCTGTATTGTTGAGGATTCTGATTTAATAAAATTGCATAGTTCAGTACATAAATTAATTTGCGTAAAAAATATCACTTTCTTGTACACAACTCAAAATAGTTTTTTTTAATTCTTTGTACAAAAGTCACTGATTTTCTTTTGCTTCTTGGAAGCTAAACTTTTTTCGAATGCTTCTTCTCAGAGCTGCATTAGCAATAAAATTTTGTGGAATGGTGCATCATTCTGCTTAGTCCATTCTATACACATATTAAAACTGTTTAACTGCTTCTTCATGTTTAATTTTTTTTTTCTTCGAGTTCTTTATCGTCACCGTCATCTTCTAATTCATTATTAGCGTCATATTTATAATTTCAGCATCTGATTTGATTCCAAATTCACTTTCTGTTCTACCTGTAATCCATTCCCTAACATCTGTTTGTGAAATTTCAACATCTGGATTTATATTTTTAACCAAATTATGCACGTTTTGAATTTCCTCTTTTTGTGTATCACCGTAGTTATACTGTAATAATAATAAAATAAATAATAATAGTAAAAATAATAATTATTATAATTATTAAATAAAAATAATAGTACATAAAATAAAAATATGTAATAAATAAAACTTTTTATTTCTTTCAAACAACAGTTCGGATTACTGGTGGATTAGGACTAAAAAGGTTCGGATTAACGAGATATACCACTATTCTTCTTTGACGCTATAATTCCTCTTTTAATTTTCATATATAAAAATTAAAATAGTGTTTAAAATAATAAACTGAAGCTAAATTTATTTTTTAAGGCAAAATTATAGGGAAATTTAAAATGAAATGTTTAATTATTTATTTTATTTTTACGTAAGATCTAAATTATAATCGGAGCTCTTCAAATAAAAATATTTTTAGCTGATGTTGATACAAAAGTGATATTTCTCACCCTCATTTAACAGTAATGCTATTGGTTCATAATCAAGCAACTTTGTATTTATAAGCAAAATGAGCCTTACATTTTGCTTATAAATAAATGTAAGGCTCATTTACGAAATTTCATTTCTGCTAATATTTCAAGGCATCTGCAAATTTGGAAATATTATAATCTACAGTAGGAAAAGGGCAGAATACCTTTATGCGATTTACTAAATTTGGTAGCGTTTTCCTGGGTTGTCATCCATCAATTTTTGCTTGAGACCTCATGAGGTGGAGATGTAAAAGTACAGGCATATTGAGGCCACTGGGAAGTATCATAACACAAATCATAAGAGACCCAATTCAACTACTAATCGAGGAAATGTTAGAATTCTGCAGGTGTTCTCTCGTATTCATATGTGTTCTATAAATCTGTACATTCCGCCTTCTTTCTCTCCATTCTACAGGGTAGGTTATAAAAACATATCGTGTGGGAGTGAGAGTTTAGTTTTTCACGTGTTTTAACGTTTGAATTGAGGAACTAGTAAAAGTATTGTCGAAACAGTCACACTCGACAGAGCAAATAAAAAAGAAACTAATTATTTAATACATTTTTTTTATCTAATCCATTCATTGATTACAAATATCTTAAGACACTACTATTTTCTTTATGACATTCAACAATATACTTTGTATACAACACCTGAGGGTTACGTCAGGGTAATTCCAACCTTATCTTACTTCGGACATTTAATGGATTGCTATTAAGTAGTTCCCTGGAGCGACTTGGGAATTAGGACACAACTACGGTTGACAATGTGTCAGGGGTAGGCGCACTTGACTCCAAGGCTCATTCTTTAGGAACTGTCGCAACGATATCCGCTAAGAACTCATGTGTCCGTTTTGCGTAACCCCTGAGTTATGTTGTCGTTATTATTATTAGCAGAAGTAGTCTCTGAGTTTTTCAATGTCAGTCATAATTGGCGAACTTAGTAATTACGTATATTCATAATTTAATTACACACAGCAGGTGTTTTACCAACCAGTATGTTGATTCATGAAGCAGTTTTTTCTTTCTTTCTTTCTTTCTTTCTTTTTTTTTTTTTGTGTGTGTGTGTGTATGTGTGTGTGTGTGGACGAAGATTTTAGATCCAATGGTAAATTTTGTTATTACTATATCGTTAGCGACATTTTCTTTTCTTTCTTTCTTTCTTTTTTTTTTTTTTTTGTTAACAACCTTGACGACAATATCGACAAACAATATTAAATCCAATCTTAAACACCATTTTATTTTTTCCATAAAAAACTTGAAATTAAAACAAAAAAAATAATATATTTCATGGGCTGATGAATTCCAGAAGGCAACAGATGGCAACGCTGTAGCCAATGAAGTTTTAACTGAGGCTCAGCTATTGCCATTGCCCCGCCATGACCAGAGCTTATAGCCCTATATTACCCCATCCAAACATTTTCTTCTACAGATAACGAGAAATATGAAAAGCATTCTTGCTTCACCCATCTGGCTTATATAATAATATATAATTAGTTTTAAGGAAATGTGTATATTATGCTTTTACAAAAATATTTGACAGAAAATGGAAATCTCTTACGTGAACTGGAGCAAATGGTAACGGGCATGGAGCTGGTGACAAGTAAGAGGTAGTTGATGGATGTTGCTTGAAATTATGGGAAGCGATAGGCCAGTTTTTATTATGTCTGTTAACTGCATGATCTCGTGATCTCTGGTTGATTTGAGTGTTTTGCAGAATGACACGTCATAGTTTTCGGTAAAAACTTTGCCACTTTCGCATAACATCGGCTAACTCCAGTTGTAAACTTTAGAAAGGTTTTTTACAGGATTCTAATACAAAAATAGTAGTATATGATGGTGAAGAATCATGCAGGTGGACTAGTATATCCCATAAAGCTCTGTACTTGGAGCAATTTAATTTATCCATGAATAATATGGTAAATGATTTTGGGAAGAGGATTATGATTGACTTGTTTGTTGATGTTAAACTGGGGAGAATAATAGTTAATAAAGATAATGTAGATATCCTGAAGGTGGGTTGAATAGACCGATATTCTGGTGAAAGGATAGTTTGCCGCTTTAGTGTGGTAAAGCGCATGGTGGGCTAGAAAAACATCACAAACGTTGTCATATTAATGAAAATGGACTGCAGGAAATTGACGACGGTAGAGATTTGAGGATAAGACTAAAGTTTAAGACTAGAGTTTAAGTTTAAAAGGTATATTACAAAAGTGGGGATCACTTGGATAAAGCGAAATCTGTAGAAATCTGGATTTTACAGATAAGATGGAGAAGATTCAAAGACGAGTGAACAAAAATAGAATATGAGTTTGTAAATTGATAATAAAAGGAAAAAAGGTATATGATAGAAACATGGATTACTTAAAAGGTTTTATAAGATAGAAGAATTCAATACATGACCTGATGGAGAGAACATCAAAGCCCACCTGGAAGTTGAGTAACATACATATGGGATACGAAAGCGGTCTTATAGGGTGTAGGATACATTTATCGGTACATGACAGAAGGGGAGAAAATCCCTGAAAGGTAAGTAAGAGTGCTAATTAGCAAGGAGGTGTGAATTTTTATTTATTTTTTAATTGGAGAGTGGTGAACGAGTAGAAATTGGTTGCCTGAGACAGTTGTGAGTGCATTGCCAGTGGAATGACAGATTTCGTTCGCGATGAGTCCAAGCACTCCATAATATACTCTTGGATTTTATATCCCTGAGAACCGTCAGAGAGTGTAGCGTTTTATTTTACTACAATAACTAGTATAATTTCTACAATAACATTATCTAGATAATGTTATTGTACATTCATTTGGTGTTAAACGTTAATAACTCATAGCACAGAATTTCTAAAAGATAATAGAACTTTTAAGCATAAGTTAAAAAATTAACTGATAATTTTAATTTTTAGAAAAGATTTCGTTTAAAATAACCACAGAATTCGGAATCTTTTGTCGGTCTTTTGGATGCATGCTTAGTCAAGCACATTAGCTTCATAATGTATTCTTATGCTTCAGGGTGCATTATTTTGGATAGTAAATAGTAAATTTAATATATATTAAAAGAAACGAAAAGGGGATTTGTTAGGACTCCAAAACACCAGCCTCATAAGACGGTGGAGTGTTTGGTATTCTCCGATACTGGCATTTTCTTTCCTCAAAACAGGTCAATGGTTAGAAGAACACACACCATATACAGACATAGAACTATACTGAAATAAGAATTAACTCTCTTGTTCCGTCGGATTTAATTTCGAATGCGTGCATGGCGAAGTGTCGGTCAATGAGTACGAAAAAGGATCCAAAGAGAGGCACTCATCCTATTTTTTTTTCTTTTTTTTTTAGGGTCCTTGGCTAAATTTGGAAAACTAATATAAGTCACGCTATGCAAAAAAGAACGATCATCCGGGTCCTTTCTCTCCTAACTTTTCCTGAAATGAGATTTGAAAATGGAATACATCCATGTTTTGTGGTTCTAATGGAAGAAGTGATTTTGTTGATGTCAAATTATTTAAAATCATTCGTTTTAATTTCGTCAAGGTAGTGATTAGGAAGGAATTGTGACCTTACAGTACTCTTTTATCCGTGCCAAAAACGGTGCTCCCGAAAATAGCAAATATTACTGGCCATAATAAGAGGTTTCCTGAAAACTTCCGAGGCTATCGATCATGAAGTAATGATGATAAAAAGTGAAGGTGAACGACAAGAGACTTCACAAGTAGTTCCGCCACTTTTTTTTCCTCAATGCTAGTCACGTGCGTGAACACAGCATCCATCCTGTGCTTCACATGAGGTGTATGGGATTCTGGAATGCCCACCGCATGCTGGTAAGTAACTATTACATAATGGCAGCAGTTATAACTTCACATTTAGTCAGTGCGGCCTGAAAAAAAAAACGGAAAATGTGCCTATTAATCTGAAGGATTACAAAAAAATATCTCAACCCACCATCACCACAGGTCTCTTAAAACCAGTGTCATCAATCAGACATTTAGGCCACTGGATCAACTGACAGCACATCTATTACCCTTCGGCGATGTTTTCCTAGCTTAGCAGCTAATACAAGGAAACCTAACCTTGCTTCTATAATGTAATAGATCATGCTAAGTACTCAAGACCACATGAAACTAGGACCATTTTGAACACATCGTTCATTTTTCCCTCTTCCTCCCCCATATATATATTCAATGCTAGCAACACACTTTTTAGATGGCCTCAAAGGGAGTTGCGTAGTCAGTGTACTAAGTCATCCCTCTACCGTATTATTCAATCATCTTCAATTTCCCGATACAGCAATTCTTCTTCTGCTTATAGTGTTACATAATATCTGATCCTCCTAGATTTTTCTGGACAGGTTCTTCGTGTTGTTTGCAATAATTTAATGTTCGAATAGCCAATCAAATACTCGGTAAAAAATTGCAAAAAAGCGGACATCATAACGATCGATTTTCGAATATTGTGGCTTGAAAAGGTCAATGGCATGTAACCCACTGTGCTTAAATATTAGGTCACTGAAATGAGCAAAATTCCACCGCCAGTTTCAATTGCCTAAACGTAATTGCAACGTAATTCAAACGACATTGCAGGAATATAAATATAAAATGGGGAATATTTAGTTTTATATCCTTTAGATTCTTAAATATATTAAGAGGAATCTATAGGAGAGAATTCCTGTGTTACCCCATTATTAACTCTGTCAATGTTGTATATAAAAATTAAAATGTTTAGCTATTACACGCTAACAAAACTGCCGGCCTAGTTGGCTTACTAGATTGCGCTTCCATTGAGGTATGCAGGTTTGCGAATGCTTCCATCTCTTAATGGGAGATTATTACCTACCTTGCTTATTGGAAGGCTTGAACAAGTTCCGTTTATGTAGAGCAGAATGTCTGGATTATCGTATCCGCTCTTCAGTTACAGGTTACTGTTCGAATTCCGCTGGACAGGGATGTATGGGAATGTCTTTTGGAGGGAGATGAATTCCATCGCCATTGCGAGGCCACCATCCTACTTATTGGTCTCAAGAGCCGGATAGGATTACGTAAAACTAAATAAATAATAATAAAATAAAATAAAATATAAAAATCTCACCACACCCACGATATTATTAATGTGTTATAGGTTTACAACCTTTGGGTTGGTGGACGTCATAAAAATCTCTCTCGCAATGAATTTGGTCTTTTGTAAACTGGATTTTAGTACATAGGCTGTAAAATAGTTTATACAGGCTGCCAAATACACGAATTATGTTCGATTTCTGCTTATGTAGAAAGTTTATGAGAATGAAAAAAAAAAGACATTTGTCAGATATTTTATTCATAAATAAGAATGAGAATTCGTGTGATAATTCCTGGAAATTCATCATATCTTAACACCTTAGTAAGTATTAGAGAAACATTCTTTTATAAGGTCATCAAATATTACAACTGCGTCTTCATGAACGGACATGGCGGGGGAGGGGAGTTATAACTTCGTGACATCCCTGAAAGTTTCAGAAAAAGTTGTTTGCGATGATTGTTGTACGAAATAACTGGGACAATCAATATTTATATTTTTGTTCTTAGTATGCAATTCACTTACATCATGGGAGATTTCTTTCTGCTTCTGAATGCAAAATTTTCCATTCAATGTTATTTAGTTCTGGTTGCTGAGCTGGAGGATCTTTAGCATAGGCGTATAAGGTATTTTGATCCGGAAAATTAAGATTTTTTAATCCCTCAAATCAGGAAAAATTAGTTGCAGTACTCACGCAGTTTCAGACCACATTGCAATACGTTACATTGCAATAGTAACGCTACGTGAAAAATATTGCGCAATAATACTGTTACATTTCCGATTTTCTTTAATGAGAAAATTAACCATTTCCTACTGTGTCTGATAGTATGAGGGAATAGAAGAATTAGGAGGAACACAAGCCTACTATTTGAAACAGTTTCTTTGTACATACATACATAGCTCATGACAAAAACATGATGTTAAAAAAGAGAATCATGATGTCATTATATATTAACAGAATTGAAGAATTTAAAATATTTGAAGTTAAAACTTTGAAGGAAAACACAGATCTAATCCAAGAAGTTGGAAAATTAAAATAAGAGTTAAAAGTAAAAGTCTTAATATGTTATAATAAGGAGAAGAAACATATATATCATTATAAATTCAGATCTAAGTTCGTAATCCAGGTCACAGCTTCAAGAGCCGCTTGTAAAAAGGCATTTCAGTCATTCTGATAAGCACGGAAGATACATTCTGTTACAATATGTTGCATAATCTGTCGTGGAGCACCACAGTCACATTCTGGAGATGTTTGTCTGTTCCATTTATAGAGAGTATCTCCACATAGGCCATGATTTGTCCGAATTCTATTTAGTACCGTCCATGTTTTGCGAGGTAGATCTGATCCTGTGATGATTTGATCTCCTTTAAAGATGTTATGCAAATGTTCTTTCGTATTTTCCTTCCATGTTTCGTCCCACTTTGAAAAGGATTAAAATTATTTAGCACTAGTTCTTCTGCTGCTCGTAGTGATGGATGGCGAGATTTCAATCTATTGACGTTAAGAGTTGGGAGATCCTGATGAATAGGTAGGTTCGGACTACCAGCAAATTTTTGGAATTCACGGACTAAAGAATTCAAATTCAATCCACGTAGTTCTGTAGGAATAATGCCTGCTAAAGGAGGTAACCAATATGTTGGGGTCGATCTAATAGAGCCTGTAATTAATCTTAAGGTATTGTTCAATTGTGAATTGATAATCCTTGTGTGAGGGCTATTTAGCCACACAGGAGCACAATATTCAGCACTTGAGAATACCAAAGCAAGGGCTGTTGTCTGAAGAGTAGAGGGTCTAGAACCCCATGTAGTGCCACAGAGTCTCTGTAGGATATTATTACGTGTCCTTAGTTTATATGCCAAGTTTGAAAGATGTTGCCGGAGAGTGAGAGAACGGTCAAGTGTGACTCCCAAGTACTTAGGGAATGTATTATATGGAAGTATAGTGTTGTTCAATTCAATATTTAGTTTCACATTTCCCAAGTTATTATTTAGATGAAAACAAGATATTAACGTTTAGCTCCTATTTAAACAGAGTCTCCATCTTTTAAAATATTCATCCAGAATAGTTAAGTCAGCTTTTAGAATTTCTAGTTTCTTTGTGGCGAGGTGTTAATACAGTCAAAATCTTTTCTTATCTCTCGGAGAAGAATATTTTGCTTTTGCATGCAGTTAACTTGTATTTTAATCCGAGCACAATTAAAAAAATACTTTCGCTGTTACATTCGACAACCGACTGTATGTAATTAAATATGATTATATCATTTGTTTTGTAATACCTCGTTTATCTAACGCAAATAATGGGAAGTGAAATGAAACCAGTTCTGTTTTATATCTTGTTTGATTTCTACATTTGTCGGACTACACTGCTCGTGTCTTTCTCCGTATGGTATTTTCTCTTCCGAAGCTGAGTTATTACGGTTTCTTTGCCGCAATGAACAATGACAAACGGTTACTAGCATGGCCTCGCTGAGTAATAGACTCAGAGTTAACCTTAGGCTGTCATAACTCCGGTTTATATCGAAGAAATCATCTTTCCACTCGGTTGACAGACATTAAAACAGAACCCGCACATTATATATTATGTAAGAGGGTTTCACTTCTAAGAGCAGGAATTAGTTGGAGGGAGAGAAAGAATGGGCCCTTATTTTTTCCTTAAACAGTGCATAGTCCGATCACTACCAAGTGGAAGATCGCAGAGTTGAAATAAATGCTTTAAAGAAGAGCTTCATATCTCTGTAATGCAAATTTATTTGCATTTGCCAATAAATCTGGACATGTCCATTTCTGTTATTACGGCTACGAAATGCTAACCCAAACATATTGTTACTGTAATACATCATTTAAGAAGAATGATAATAGAACAAAATCAGTTATAAATTAAACAGAAACCTAAACAATTAAAAACAGAAAACCATAATCATCAACCAAAGCGTTTTAAAACATACAATGCTATTTATTCTTTGCATTTCCTAACCAGTACACAAAAAGAAGTTCGACTTATACTAAGGCAGGAAAGAAAGAAAGAAAAACGTTGTTAACAGAAGTCAAATTGTATTAGCATCTCTATACTGATCTCATCGCTTTTCTGTACAGAGTATCATTTCAAGAGATTTTTTTAAAAATCATTATATTCTAGTTACTATGTATAGTTGAATTAATGCATCTTATGCACTCTATAAAGTTTAAAATAATATATACAAAATGTGTATTAATAAAAATTAATAATATTCTATTTAAATATTTCTGCTGTTTTATTTAAAATTACTATTTTACATGAATACACCAATTAATGGTAACTTATTAGATTATATATAAAATTTTCCAAAAGATTAAAAATTTTACGGAGATGAATCAATCGGCCGTGAGATGCGGTGATTGATTTTATATGAGATGCCCATATATAGGGTAACGGATGGCAATGCTGAACCAATGAAGTTTAACTGAGGTTCGGCTGTCGCTGTTATCCTGGGTAAATGAGTTCGCTCTCTTAGGTTTTGCCCTAAGGGAGCACTTTGAGTCTCCGGGGAAAGTGTTCTCAGGCACGGCCCGCTGAGGGGTACTTGCCGGTGAATTATTTTCCTCGGAATATGAGTGGTTCTGCTCGGTACTCGAGTTTCACTGAGTAGAACCAACGCTGAGATTTGGACGGTCTTTCGCCCACGAATGAGTGGCCTAGAGATCGTCCGATATTTTTGAGATATCACCTTTACTTACACATACGGTGATTGATTTTATATGAGATGCCCATATAGGGTAACGGATGGCAATGCTGAACCAATGAAGTTTAACTGAGGTTCGGCTGTTGCTGTTATCCTGGGTAAATAAGTTCGCTCTCTTAGGTTTTGCCCTAAGGGAGCAATTGAGTTACCGGGGAAAGTGTTCTCCGGCACGGCCCGCTGAGGGGTACTTGCCGGTGAATTATTTTCCTCGGAATATGAGCGGTTCTGCTCGGTACTCGAGTTTCACTGAGTAGAACCAACGCTGAGATTTGGACGGTCTTTCGCCCACGAATGAGTGGCCTAGAGATCGTCCGATATTTTTGAGATATCACCTTTACTTACACATACGGTGATTGATTTTATATGAGATGCCCATATAGGGTAACGGATGGCAATGCTGAACCAATGAAGTTTAACCGAGGTTCGGCTGTTGCTGTTATCCTGGGTAAATAAGTTCGCTCTCTTAGGTTTTGCCCTAAGGGAGCAATTGAGTTACCGGGGAAAGTGTTCTCCGGCACGGCCCGCTGAGGGGTACTTGCCGGTGAATTATTTTCCTCGGAATATGAGCGGTTCTGCTCAGTGGTCGGGGAGCCCGTCACTGAGTGGAACCAACGCTGAGATTAGGACGGTCTTTCGCCCACTATGGAGTGGCCTAGAGATCGTCCGTATTTTTGAGATTTCACCTTTACTTACATAGTCGGTGATGATTTTATACCCTTGGAGGTAATGAATGGCAATGCTGAACCAATGAAGTTTAACTGAGGTTCGGCTGTTGCTGTTACCCCCTTGGGTGATGAGTTTTTGAGTTCGCTCTCTTAAGGGAGCACTTTGAGTCTCCGGCGAAGGTGTTCTCAGGCACGGCCCGCTGAGGGGCTTTGTCGGTGAATTATTTTCTTCGGAATTTGAGCGGTTCTGCTCGGTGGTCGGGGAGCACGTCACTGAGTGAAACCAACGCTGAGATAAGGACGGTCTTTCACCCACTATGGAGTGGCCTAGAGATCGTCCGTATTTTTGAGATTTCACCTTTACTTACATAGTCGGTGATTGATTCATTAATACCCTGGGAGGTAATGGATGGCAATGCTGTACCAATGAAGTTTAACTGAGGTTCGGCTGTTGCTGTTACCCCCTTGGGCGATGAGTTTCGACAATTTGTTCTCTTAAGGTTTTTGCCTTAAGGGAGCAATTTGAGCCTCCGGGGAAGGTGTTCTCCGGCACGGTCCGGTGAGGGGCTTTGTCGGTGAATTATTTTCTTCGGAATTTGAGCGGTTCTGCTCGGCGATCGGGGATCCCGTCACTGAGTGGAACCAATGCTGAGATATGGACGGTCTTTCGCCCACTATGGAGTGGACTAGAGATCGTCCGATTTTTTGAGAGTTCACCTTTACTTAAATAGTCGGTGATTGATTCATTCAATCCAATACCCTTGGAGGGTAATGGATGGCAATGCTGTAGCCAATGAAGTTCTAACTAAGGCTCGGCTATTGCTGTTACCCTCCTGCCATGATCAGAGCTTTAATTTAATTTAATTTAATTTAAAAATTTTACAGGAGTCCTTTTTAGGACTTCCAGGGTAACGAATGGCAATGCTGTAGCCAATGAAGCTTTAACTGAGATTCGGCTATTGCTGTTACCCAGCCATGACTATAGTGTTTAGCTCAATAACACCCCATCCACACAGATTTCTTCATTCAGATGACAGGATAAAGAGTCAAGGACTCAGTCCATCTCCAAGTTCTTTTAAGAACTTAAGAAAAATTTTGCAATTAAATATATGGTAAATTTGCTTGTCAATATTTTTTATTTGTTTGTTAGTTTTGGACTTCTACACTGCTTTGCATTACACGACGGGTCGCTACTAGTAGTGTGTTTGGAATTATAAAGTGTATTGGCAGACGTGTATTGGAGATCGGCGGCTGTTTATTTTGTGCGAGTCATTATCACCACCTAGCAACAGAAAATTTGGATCAATACGGCATCTACTCAATTTTTCATTACTAAAGCATTATACTTAGATTTATTCTTAAACTGCTTTAAGATAACAACCAAAATCCAACGCTTAGCAGATATGAGAGAGAAGAACAAGGGGAAATCTCTAACTTTTTAGAGAACGCGATCTGAGAAATTAACACAAAAGGGAAGATAGAACTAGAGAGTGGTTTAATTATTGGATCGCATTGTCCACACACATTGTGGTGTAGATTTTGCGATCTTTCGTGTATCGGATGAAGCAGAATTTTGAATACATATTTGAATTTTATGCAGTAGTCAAGTTCATTGGGAAGCGTTAGTGTGTCGACAACAGTTGCTTTTATTCACAGTGTTTAATAAGGTTCAATGGCTTATAACGGACGAGTTACATTACTGTGACTAGCCTGACTTGATCATCAGAATTTTTATAAAGCCCATGCTTTATAAAAACCTAATTCATGCTCTCATGGGATGGTTAAACCTATCTGCATGTTCTGCTATTTGTTGATTCAATCCATCAGGAAGATTTGTTTCTAAGATGCAAATTCCGACTTATGGAGGAAAAAAACCTTGCCTTCTGAGATCCGCTAATTCACCTGTTTGAAACTCTTCGTGTCCTGGACAGCGTTTCGAATTGAGTTTTCTCCAACCAAAGGGCATCGTTATTACCGACCCACTGAGACTTTACATTAAATAGTGTTCAAAGAGATAAAGAGGTTCCGACTTTGTATGAATTGCGTTACATCTTTGAATGATATGCTTTTCTTGAATGACAGAAGAGTAGTAACTGCTTAAGAGTAGTAACCTTTCTGACATGACCTGAAATTTTTGTCCTTTGAACTGCAGTTTCACCTTGCAAAACCCCTGGGGGATGCGTACAATGTAAAACTACGACCATGTTATTGTTAACTAAATACCATTGCACGGACTAGTTTAGCTATTTTTGAGTATTTCCCCTTTTTGGGGGCAGTTTTCTGTAAAGGAATGAATTCGAGATGCACAGCTTCTCGAATTCATGTATACATACCACCGAGGAATGTATACATGCTACTATAATTGCTACTTTAAATTCATATGGATTTTCTGTTAACTATTTAAAAAATCATCTCATTGCATTTTATTCTGATGGAACTAGTGTAATGTTAGGAAACGAATCAGGTGTTGCATCAAATTTCTACAAAAATTTCCCAACATTGTGATTTGGCATTGCGTAGCTCATCGTTTACACTTAGCATTAGACGATTCGATAAAAAAAACCATTAAAGAAATAAATCATTTTGGAATTTTTATGGATAAATTATATGCTTTATATCATCAATCACCAAAAAATCAACGAGAATTAAATACGATTGCAAAAGACTTTGGTATCGAAATTCTGTTGTTTACTAACGGCTCTTGCTGTGTGGAGAAATTACCCAGCTTTATGCAATTTTGCATCGAACAATAAATATAAGGGCTTTTTAAACCGACTTCTCAATTTGGAATTTTTAAAAGATCTAGCATTAATGATTGATATCCTACAGGAATTATCATATCTGTTAGAAGCTCTACCAAGTCGCAGTATAAGTATTATAAGGGCTAAGTTAAACCTTTTTTTTTTGTTCGACGATGCGAGCCCTTTGTTAAACTTTCCATAGCTCACTTCATGAAGACGAAGATGATGATGATGGACTTTTGCTAAATGATGGTTGTTTGCAGTATTTCAAATGTCTTTGAAACATTTTCACAAAGTTTAAAAAATATGGAAGTCAGTATAGTTGATCTCATTTGGTTTGAAAGATCTTGGTTCGAACCCCTTATAGGACGTTCCTGTGAATAACTTGAGGTCGTTCTCATACAGAGGTGGAAGAGTTTTTTGCTCCTCAAAACAGGAAATTGTCTAGAAGAACACACGCAGTTTACAGACAGTACACTGGTCTCGTATATTTACTTCGGCGGTTATTCTAAAGAAGAACATCAACAACAACCAGGTTGTTTTTTTTAAAAAAAAACTCGGTGCATACTCGCAGAGCACGATAAGCAAACAGTTAAACTGTGTTTACATAAACACACTGCAAACTATAACAGCGAAACTCAACAAAATCATAATCATAATGAAGAACAAACACCAGCAGCAGCAGCAAGTCACACGAAGTGAATGTTATTATCTGTTTTTATTATTTTTTTATTGTTCGACTGAAGACCATGGAAGCGGAAAAGAAAAAGAAATTCAGATAAAGTCTGTTTTATCTGAATTTTTTTCAATAGGGACAAGACGTTTTATAGGGAAAACTTGCAAGTTTTCGCATTCAGTTTTACGTCATGTTTATTAGCAATAAAAGGTATTTTAAAATCAAATCATTTGTTTAGTATTTATTTTTAAACATCCTTCAAGTTCTGTGATTACAAAATGAAGCAAATTTAATCACATAATTGCAAATATAATTGTAAATATTTTAAAATAGATTTTCAATGAAATCAAAACTCCATTTATAAATTCACTTATAATTTATAAATGAAAACATTATATAAAGATATATTGCTAAAATATTTTGGTGCTACTATATAATTGACCAATTTAAACTTTACTTTTAAATATAAATTTAAAAATTGCAATATTTTAAAAACTATATTTTACTTTCCATACAAAACAATAGTTTTATGAAAATTTTCCATATAAACTATCTTTTTATATCACTTTCCTCTTTCTATCTGTCATTATAGTGATCTTGATATATTCTAAATAGCTGATTGTTGTATGACAGGTAGAAATTGGCATCTCATCTCCAAGGTATTAACAGACTCATTAACGAAATAGTGAGGAGTTTTTTTTCCTCTGAAGAATAAAATGCAAGTAATTCATGTATGCTTTGAGTAATTCACAATCATTTTAAAAATGTGTATTTTTGTTGCATTCCTATTATTACACCCTACCAAAAAGATTCACCCAAACAACAAAACCAAATAATTCAACAAAGGAGCATTGAGATTCTGATATATTTTCACAAAATTGCAAATACTTCGATTTCAATGAATTTAAGAATGTTAATTGTCTTCTGTTGATGATTTCATTTAATTCTTGAAGTGTCTTCGTGAATATTTTCTGTAAGATTAACTTTATGTGACAAATATTTCAAATGGAAAATAAAGTGTTTATCATAATACCATTTTTAAAAATACCATTGTATATGTAGAAGAAGAATCTAAATGTCATTTACATCAAGACGGCAGTTAGATGCAGCATTATATGAAGAACGAATATGGAATTCTTATACTTCCGGAATGTCTGTTTTCTGCAAATGAATATTGGCTTTAAGACACTTTTTGACATTGTCTTGTAAAACAGATCATGGCTCTTTTGATGTTATTTCCAATGTGTGTATTTGTGTAGCGTTTGTAGATTTAATCTTCTTGTAGCCTCGTCTATACCAACTGAGCTACGGAAGACTCTAATTTATTTATAGATTCACTTAATTTTGTTTGTAATTTTTAACTGCTTTTGAAATATGACTATTTCTCAATCATTCTGCTTGTAAAATAACGATTCGTATTGCCGTTCTGGATATTAAGGTGTTAATCCCAGTTATTAAAATATAATTATGCCTACTCTCTCTCTCTCTCTCTCTCTCTCTCTCTCTGTTTTCGAATTAATTTAAACCTTTTTCTCAAGATAAGTGGGTCATAAGCAATGTCCGGTATTGTACTCTGTCTCTCTTTTTAGTGAAGATCTTAAGATCCGCCTTGCATTGTGCGGCAAATATCTTCATAAGGCGTTTAAAGGAATAAACAAGGTAAACAACGAGCATTAGTGGTTTTTCTTTAAGAGGATAGACAAAAAAGAAAAATAAATCTTCCTCGGTCTCCGATTATAATTGCTCCGGAAGGAGGAGGAGGGGGGGGGGAGGATTTGGGTGGGTAAGTACTCGGTTACCGCAAGTGGGAATGTGGTAACCGAGCTCTAGGTCTTTGACTTGTGACGCAAACACGAACTTAGAATCTGTTGGAATGGGCTCAAGTTGAGAAAATCAAGTCGGGCGAGCCGGAACGTGAAATGGTGTGTAGGTTAAACGCTGGTGTGGCTGTGACCTGCATTCGTTCGAAACCTAACGCGCTCTTACGGTGTCTGGTGCCTTTGTTTATACTTCCGTTGTGAGGAGAAAAAAAAATCACTAAATTGGCATTGCAAAGAGTTTGATCGAATATACATCGAAGAACTTACCATAAAAGAGTGAAGGCCAACGTTCCTATGGGATACTGGAAAATTTTGATTAAACCAAACAGCTAGTTTTTGTCTATTTTTGTACAAATATATTACATATATTTGTAATCGTTTGAATTCTTGTAATCAGAAATCGTTTGAATTCTTGTAAGTGCAGTAAAACATAGCATTAGGTTTTTTTCCTATTTACGAACTCTTCTGCTGTTGATGTCTCTCCTGCCCGGTTAAATTCCGATGAATGAAAAACATAAAAATATGTCTAGCCCTCTATATGTAACTTCTATTTATTGAGTTTATCTAGTGTTCATAGCTGAATTATAAAATATTCGTTCAGTAATATTTTCTCCATAATAAAAAGAGTTTTAAAATAGAATGTTTATCTGTCTCCCCAACCAGTATTGACCATGCCATCCTGGATTAAGCAGGCTGTGCTTGGAGAAAGCAAAGCTTTTTGAATCAGAGTTCAAAAACAGCTTGGTTTTTCAGTTCTATTTAAATTAGGGGAATTTCGGATAATATTGAATACCATTTTGTTTTTGCAAAATAAAAGGGAACACTGTTAAAGAGCATTCAAATCTCTCCGTGTTAAGATATAACCTAGAAAGTTTATGTCATTTGCTGGTTACAAATTTCCTTTATCTCAAGTATATTTCTTTTTTTTTATTCAAAGATTTTCAAAAATACATTTTTAGGATAATATGGAATAGAGTTTTATTGAAGTAAAAAACTAACAAAAAATCCTATAAAATATAATTAAGCCTACTTGCAAAACTTACAGAGTAATATAGAATACCTGAAAAAGTCTAATATGAAATTCCAAGTAATCCTACATCGCCATTTTGAAATTACGTGTAGCGTGACCACTAACTAAGAACCAAAAGAAAAGTGAAAACTAGGCTGAAAAGAAATTCATTCTTGGTTCTGTAGATAGCCAAAAGTTGTTATGGATATGTAGGATACAGTCATGAATATCAAAATCGAAAAACTTAACCTGTAAAAAAAAGTTTCAAAATACGAATCCGAAAACGAGAAAAAGAATAGACCGAAGAACAAGACAAATTCCTTGCGGGCATTAAGGGAACTAAAGGAAGTAATACATAGTCCCGCTGTAGTCCGATAGGCTGGAACATTTTATAGACGAGAAATTGTGGTGTACAGTACGTTACAGAACGTACAGTACAGCGGTATGATGTTATGGGTTGTACGCTGGGAGCAGAGAGTGAATGAACTTACTGATGTTCTTTATGAACAGCTGGAAATGTTAAGATATGAGATTATTACGCATGTTCTTCAGTTTGTATCATTTCTGGTTTAAAAACAGGAAATTCTGGGAACGGGAAATTCATACAGCTACGCATAAAACCACAGGGATGGATTTTTTTTTTATCTTGTAATTAAATGGCAAAACAATAATATACAAAATTACAATGAAAATCATCATTTGAAAATAATAAAACAAATATACATTAAAGTTAAAAGAAAAGAAAATTATTAACAGGAGAAAAACTAACAGAGGTATTAATGGTTAATTTGAAATCTTATGTCCAACGTAAACGCTTAGGAAAGTGAAATCCTCTGAATCCTTCTCCGTACAAGGAACAGCGAATTCCTTGATCGATATACTCCTCACAAAGACTTTCGCCTTCTGTTTTGTCCCGCGCCCAACAGCCAAACAAAACCTTTTGTTCGACGAATGTACGTCATTTACTTTCTCTCTCTCTCTCTCTCTCTCTCTCTCTCTCTCTCCCCTAACGTTTACAAGCACCACCAGGTGCACGCAACTTGTAGCAGTTCTATCACATCAGGTCATCGCTGCCGAACACAGAAAGCGCTGAACTTCGTATTGAATCCAGATATGGAACTAAACGAACGTGCTCGACATGGCCATTCTATCACGTTCATCTTTCCAACCTACAGTCCAAATTGATGGATTGGCAATTGTAACAACTATTGCAGATTAGATGCACAACTTGTACTTGAGAACTCACTCTTATTATTCTTTACATGAGACAACTTTCTTTTTTGAACCATATTCTATTCACTTCCTATCTAGATACAACCTGATAATAAATTACTCACCAATAATAATATTTAGCACTCTTCGTATTAGAGTTTCTAATTGACTGATATCTGATCACCCAACACTTAATTAAAATGATTGTTTCAAGTGAAAATTTATTATTATTTTTTTGTATTAGTTAACTATCTTATTTAGCATGTTTACAATGTCTTAAGGAATTTGTACTTAGAACGGAGATTTCCAATAATAATGATTGAAATGACGTTGCTGAAGTTTGAAGTCCGAAGTATCCTCGGCACAAATAAGAAAGTCGATACCTCTTTTGTAAATGCTTGACAGGAAAATCCTGATATTCTAATGTTGATCATCTTACATATTAATTAAAAACTATGTAGGATATCAACATAATGGAACGAAATAAGGCAACTGTATTCCCCCCCACCACCACAAAATAGACAAGATGTGATACCAAAATATTTGTGGATCTCAGAGTCCTGATCATTCGAACATTTGTAATGTGCTTTGTGGTTGTTGCTTGTATTCTGTCAGTTAACTGCACGTGTTCTTTTGGCCAAGTGTTCTTCTGCACGAGTTCGTCTGTTGAGCAGGATGATAAACTCAGGTTTTCCTGAATAAAACAAATCCTGCCACTCTGGGAGTAAGTTAGCTGATCTCGCATGATAATGGCTAACTTACTCCCAGATTTCAATTATATTAAAAATACAAGTTGATTCGGAGGAGACCCTTTTACATGTGGCATCAAACAACTCAGAATATAAACTATATCACAATAACTATTCTATTAATAGAAGTGATTCTATTGGCAACTGTGCGAGAAGTAAATATCAATATAAATCCTGTAAAGAAACCAATTAGGAGAGATTTGAGTTCGTTGGAATTATGGCCCAAGCAACAAGAGTTATTGAGGCTATTGCACTATTATCTCTTTCAGTAAATCAATGCACCGTGTCACACGACTGCTGCTAAATAGTGGGATTTACCTTGGTGGGTTTCCCGCCAAGTAATATCCCATATATATATAACAGCTTTAGACTCAGCACAATGCGAAGTTGTATGTGTAAATTAATGGCTTAAAAGGCTAGGTATTACTAAGTTTTGACTGTAAACCGAGGACGTGAACGTCACAACATTTAATTAGCCTCCACAGAGCCCTGATCTCAAGTCTATTGAACATCTGTGGCATGAACTGGAGCGTCGGGTGAGGTCAAGGGACGTCCTCTCCACAATAGTCTCGGATCTCATCATATGCCTAAAGGAAGAATGGTCCAAAATTCCAATTAATCGCTATCGTGCTCTCGTGGAAAGTATGTCCCGTAGGATTGTTGCAGTCATTGCAGCGAAAGGACGTCCTAAATCTTATTAAGGTGGGCGCCATGGCTGGTTGTTCCTCCCACTATGGTGTGCAATGACTTTTTTCCAAGTAGTATATATTCAATTTATATAATTGAAAAATATACTGATATTTTTATGGATTAATTGGCTTAAAACTTACTAATACCTGATCTTTTAAGCCGTTATTTACACATACATCTTCGAACTGTGCTGAGCCTAAAGCTGTTGTATATAGTGGGACATTCCTTGGTGGGAAACCAACCAAGGTAAATCCCACTATTTCGAAACCACTGCATTAAGACGTGATTTTGTAGTGTTAATCATCAGAATAATTACTGAAAATTCTTGATTTAAAAAAGTACAGCATAAATATGCCTTAATCATACTTCCAAGCACATCATTCAACAAAGTTAAACAATTTTCAGAGTACGTTCTACTTCTCATATGGAGACATACTTTGATCAAATTATGGTGCCCTTGATTAAAATTCATCTTTATTTAAACTAAAATAAGTTCATATTTAGATAAGTTAAACTAAGCTCTTTATTATGTCCTTTTCCATGCTCTTCCTAACTACATTTAGGATAATCTTGCAACGCATACTCCTATTTCCGCCAAGACCATCAGTACTGCTCTTTCTCTAGAATATATTCATTTGAACCGTAACCAACTTTTTATCACAGCTAGCAACGTTGATTTCAATTTCTTTACACAGTTGACTAAGCCACTTTAAAAGATAGAAACTCTCCTCTTTAAAACAGGTTTCAGACAAATATTGATGCATAGAAATAACTTGTTTATGATTCATAAACAGGGTATGGGCGGCAACTGAATTACAAAACATGCGAAGATAAAAAGTGACTGAAGAGGTGTTGAATTTTATTTATTTATTATTATTTTTACTTTCAGTTCTAAAGGGGTTTAGCTGGACTTCTGGCAAGAAAGAAGAAGAAGAAGAAGACTTTGATTGTTATTTATGAAAGTTAGTTCAGAATATTAAGAACAAATCCTTCAACAAGTCGTAAGTGCCACTAAAGAAACGATAAAAATACGCGGCCAAGGGACAAATGTGGTCATGAAATATAAACTCAAGGAACAAGTGATGTTATTGTTTACAATTTTCTGTTATTTATAAATCACATGGTAGCACTAGAAACAAATATTCCACTTTAATTTCGAATAGAGGAAGTTCTAAGCTGCAGAAGTCACGCTTAACATGACCACAAAAACCGTAAATTAATCAGTTGCAAAATTATTACGACAATTAGTTTAGAGCAAAATACATTCAGTTTTTATTCCGGAAAAATTCTAATTCTAATCGCTGGCGTATTTCACTAAAATATGACAAATCATTTTAGTTGTGTTTTAGTGAAATACTGCAGCAATTTCTTAAGTTGTAGATTTACACGAATAATTTCAGACCTCTGATAAGCAGGAGAGCAGTTTCACATCGGGCGATTAAAATCATCTGTCATCTAAATAAATCATTCATAAGCATCTGCGCTTACAGGGCTCTAACCCCAGAAGTCGTCGGGTGGATATCGACATCCCCTCAGAGCAGATTGCCAGACTAGACTTCTGTGTGTTAGGTCTTCCAGTGTCATACACCACATCATTTTCTCAAAAAATCTCTCAGCCCTATTTTATCTGCTCCATTTGTTGCCTCTACTGCTCTCCTAATACCACCAACGATTATGATTTTTTTTCCTTTCTTTAAATTCTCCAATCTAATCTTCTAACAAATAAAAGAATTCAAACCTATCTCCTTGAAGACGGAGATTTTTTATTATTGGTGGAAGATGTGAATATGTTCCATCTGGACAAAGAATAAATTTGCTGTATTGAATGTTTGAAACATTTGCGAGATACCATAGAAATAAAACATGTAGAAAGTTACGAAATGGGAATTTACCTCCCCATTATGGCAATACGTCGGTTAATTTTTTTTTGTCTGTCTAGCAATACCTTCTCAAATGCGACTTTTTCTTTACACAAATGAAATTTCCATCAGAGTTAAGGATTGTCATCAGTGAAAGTAATCAAAGAAGCTGCGAGGTTTCATTCGAGCCATTGGGAAAATTCTCTCCAAAAGTGTTTCTGGATCCTCTGTCTGCATAAGAAAATTTGCGTGCAGCAAGTGAGAGAACATATTTCGCAGAAATTATTATTATTATTATTATTCAAGATAAATAAGATCTTCATCTACTAGGGTACTCTTATTTTCATGAAACTATTCTTAGCCGCTAAACAGTTACTCCGTACCTTTATGTAAACACCGATCTTTTTGTAATCATAAATACCATATGCGCAATTCCGATGCCATCGTACATCATGCTGTATGCAGTCTCGCATTGTCATGTTGGTTATTTTCAGAGGTGCTTTTTCTCTACTGAAATGATGATTTTAAAAAAAAAAACATTTTATAAAAATGAGCTGAAATAAGTTTGCCAACATAAAAATGTATCCATTAAAATTCTACCAACTCAGATGATTGTAGTCTGTGAGAACTTTCATGATATTTATTCTAACTAAAGTCGTGATATAAATGACATAAATAAATAAAGAAAGAGGACATCCGCATCTCACATCTTACTTTCAAATTATATTGATTAATATTAATAATATTAATATAAGGAGTTACTATGTACAGTGGAACAGCAAGTTTTATTTTGACCTAAACCTATAACCAAAACTAGAAATTGTAGTTAATATCAGTGTCAAAGTATACTGAATGAAACGCTCATCATTGTGATGCGCGTTTCATGCAGCATTTCCCCTGCACTCTTTCTCTCCACCTCTTAAATACTAACATCACAGTAAACTAAAGAATATTTAGTTTCATTGCAGTTAAATAATAAACTAACATTTCTCAAAAATAAAAATTAGAAAAACCTTCCCACGTACGATACTAATTATAGGTTGACCAACCAACCTTTCGTGTATGGGCGCAACATAAAAAAGAAACTTCTGAAATTATGATTCCTTCTGCCAAAAGGACCTGCGATTGTGTGCATTAAAATTCCTTACAAGAGGATGGTTAATCTTGAATCTCCTCGTTTTGACCTTCTATGTCTTAAGATTTCGATGCTTTATTATGTAACATGTATCTTTTGTCTTTATTACTCCCCAGGTTTCCGAAAATCAATCTGATCTCCTTGACTTTTTATCCTTGAAGCTTCATTTTTTACAGTCCGACCACCCTTACAGTGAAATCATATACTTTCGCGACTTTAATGTCTAAAACCCAATTGGTTCCTTTTTTTCAATTCCAGTGACCATAATACTCAAGCCATGGTTTTCGAAAAGTGTATCTGGACGATCGAATAAAAATGTAGCATTTCCTAAGCAACTTGAAATAAAAACATCAACCTCATTTATAATTACACTGAAGACCGTAACACTTATAAAATAATTAACAGCGCTGTTTGACTAAAAGGACTAAGTACAGAAAACTTGTACCTATGATAGTGATGCTTCTGGTTCCTTCAAAAAGTCGCTAGAGATACTTTTTGTCCATCTCCGCTTCGATCTATCTTGCTCATCTAGAATGCAGAATAATAAATCACCTGAAGATAAAGCTAACGTCTTAGCATGATTCTTATTATCCAAATATTGTACAGTCTGACTGACCAAGCCAAATCTCCTCCTCCTTACCTGGACCTTTGCACCTGTATATTTAATGTGACTTTCTGCCAGAAAACATCAGAATAATCTTGAACAGTCTGGATACAAAAAGTATTTTGGTCCCGATTGCAACCCATCAGTTTCAAGAGATATGATCCCATACTGACACCTGCCCTTTATCATGTATATACTATGTGATACCCAGCTAGCATCCACCTCATAGCAGGAGAGAAAGAGAGAGAAAGGATTGATTACGCTGGATTGATTTACTTAAATTTTGCAGAAATGTTCCAAAACAAGGTAACTAAATTTTTCTAACGAATTGGATTAGATATTCGATGTTGTGTTAGATCGGTAACCGACTCTATGGAAAGCAGTACCCCGAATGGAGAAAGTTATTACTGGTCCTGCCAAGTGTTGACTTTGAGATCGTTATTATTTAATTTGCATATTAATGATATTGGAACGAGTTTAACTTTATTTATGGGTGACATTGCTTAATTTGTGAACTCATCACATCGGATTATGGAAATGGCATGTAAAAGTAAAGTGGTTATGGTTTTCTTGTATAAGAGCTTAATCAGGCTTCATATACAGATTATTGTGCCCAGATTTTACGATCTGGTTTTCATGAGGAGGAGATATATCGGAAAGGGGGACCAGAGGAGATTAACTAATGTCGCTTTGGGTCTGTAGAATGTGGGATATGAAGACAGACTGAAGGACTCCATTTGAACAGTCTCTTGAATAGGAGAAGGAGGGTGAAATACGACGTGATTGAGAAAAAACAAAGCAAGAGGACATCCCTAGATTCTATGTAAGGAGTTTTAGCGTCAAGTCTTTTGACTCCATTGAAGTCTGGTGCTAATAATAATAATAATAATAATAATAATAATAATAATAAAGGACTTCTCTCAGTGACCTCAGGTCCTATACACAGTTTTGCTAATGACAGCACTCTCTCCTCCTATTCATACAGTAAACCTTGCAGTGCTCAAACTTCAAGCTTCAAGATAATCTAAAATGAGTATCATAAACACTGATCTCCAATAATATTATTCAATAGAAGTGATAACCTAATTAGATTCAATGCTTCCAAAACGTAAGTTGGTCTTTTTTCTCTACGACCACAGTTCCCTCTTTGCCTTCGATGATACTTGGCCTAACAGCCAAACACATTCACTTCTGTAGCATCTTTGGCTTCCAAAAACTTTACCATCCTTTTTACGCTACACTATGTCCATCACGTACCGTCCCATTACTGCCTACTTATATACGATGCTATATAGTATAGGTATGAGATAATGCTGTGAATAAGAGGTCGATGTCGGTAGAAAAATATTCAGTTTCGGTTATTTCTTATTTCTGTTACTAAGAAAATAAAAGAATTACAGATGAAAATGCTATGCAAAGAATATACGAAAATCTTTTTTTTCCCATCTGTTCACATATATAAAATGCATCATTTACACGAATAAAGCTAAATAATCAATAAAATAAATAAGATTATCATTTTTAAAGCTAATCTAGTTCAGTTTCGCAGTAATTAGAAGAGCGAATTTCGAAACCTTAAAAATTAAAACATGAGAATAACAGCAGGTAGCGCTAATTAATTTTCATTTGATAATAACTGCAAGCGACAAATGGTAGTCATTGCTGATTGGTCAATTATAACTATCACTAAATTGGGGCTACAATTAAACATAGCAAAAAATGTTACTTTGCGTGTCCAAGACAGATAATAAACATTTGTTATGTTATATTAGTAATTCTCAAAAATATATGTACTTAATTAGAAATACAAAAATGTTCAATTTCATATGAAGTTTGTGAAAAAATAAGTAAAATATCTTTAAGCAAAATATTATTTCTGATATATAATTAAAACATCATTTTATTTAATACATAAAAAATTTTGATTAAGTCACAAGAGTAGGACTCGACGTTTAATACGGTGTTAAATTAACGAATGAATCTTAAATTAACGAATGAATCAGCAGAGATAGTCGACCGTGAGATGCGGTGATTAATAATACCCTTGGAGGGTAATGGATGGCAATGCTGTAGCCAATGAAGTTCTAACTGAGGCTCAGCTATTGCTATTACCCTCCTGCCATGATCAGAGCTTTAATAGCTCAATAACACCTTATCCCTACACTGTCCTCTACAGATAAAGGGGAAGATGAAAAGCATTCTTGCTTCGCCCTTTTAAGCCAGTCCTTATAAGGAATAAGGACTCGACGTTTTGTGGGAATGCTGAATGACAGGATTAATACCCTTGAGGGGTCATGGATGGCAATGCTGTAGCCAATGAAGTTCTAACTGAGACTCGGCTATGCTGTTACCCTCCTGCCATGATCAGAGCTTTAATAGCTCAATAATACCTTATCCCTACACTGTCCTCTACAGATAACGGGGAAGATGAAAAGCATTCTTGCTTCGCCCCGTTAAGCCAGTCCTTATAAGGATAAAGACTGGCGGTGAATGCTTTTCTTCGGAATATGAACGGTTCTGCTCGGTGGTGGCGTGTGGGTGGAAGGCCATCACTGAGTGGAGCCAACGCGGAGATGGACGGTCTTTCGCCCACGATTGAGTGGCCTAGGGATCGTCCGAATTTTTGCAGACGGTTTTACCTTTAAATAAATATAAATATGGCAATGCTGTAGCAAATGAAGTCCTAACTGAGACTCCGCTATTGCTAACATTAGTACGCTCTCTTAAGGTTTTTGCCTTAAGGGAGCAATTCGAGTCTCCGGGGAAAGTGTTCTCCGGCACTGCCCGGTGAGGGGCTTTGTCGGTGAATGCTTTTATTCGGAATATGAGCGGTTCTGCTCGGTGGTGGTGGTAGGTGAAAGGCCATCACTGAGTGGAGCCACCGCTGAGATGGACGGTCTTTCGCCCACGATTGAGTGGCCTAGGGATCGTCCGAATTTTTAGAGACGGCTTTACCTTTAAATAAATATGGCAATGCTGTAGCCAATGAAGTCTTAACTGAGGCTCCGCCATTGCTAATATGAGTACGCTCTCTTAAGGTTTTTTCCTTAAGGGAGCAATTTGAGTCTCTGGGGAAAGTGTTCTCTGGCACGGCCCGGTGAGGGGCTTTGTCGGTGAATGCTTTTCTTTGGAATTTGAGCGGTTCTGCTCGGTTGTGTGTGGGTGGAAGGCCATCACTGAGTGGAGCCACCGCTGAGATGGACGGTCTTTCGCCCACGATTGAGTGGCCTAGGGATCGTCCGAATTTTTAGAGACAGCTTTACCGTTACATATGGCAATGCTATAGCCAATGAAGTTCTAATTGAGGCACGGCTAT
This sequence comes from Typopeltis vanoorti, assembly GCF_054136105.1. Classification (NCBI taxonomy): domain Eukaryota; kingdom Metazoa; phylum Arthropoda; class Arachnida; order Uropygi; family Thelyphonidae; genus Typopeltis; species Typopeltis vanoorti. Next base: position 104,427,903 of record NC_143557.1, read on the forward strand.
TGCTGTTATCCTCCTATTTTTATTCTAATGTTCTTATGGACTTTATGGTGTGTGTGTTTTAAATTGCCAGGACCATTACCATTTCTTGAACGTTTTAAAAGCTCTTATTAATTGATTGAATTAACTTTATATATATATATATGTATTTTTTTTTTTTTTTTTTTTTTTTTGAAAGTTAGGGCTACCCTGAGTGTCGAGTCATTAGAATTCAAGGAGAACCGGCCTACCAGTCCGGAACTCGCGGGATTGGGTGCCGTAGGCGCCAGGGGGTGAGAAACTCTTTCGAGTCTTCAAACTTCGAGTAATCAGAATTCAAGGAGAATCGGCCTATCCGTCCGGAACTCGGGGGGAGGGGCACTGTAGGCGTCAGTGGGGCGGAACACCCTAATATATATATGACTACAATGAATTACGGTTTATCAATTTAAAATGTAAAGAATAAATTAAAAATGCCAAAAATATATAAAATTAATCAAAATAGGAAACAAGAATCCTTAACCAACCTCTACTATAACCCTATAGTAGAGTTATAACAGTTCGCCAGTAGGAGTTAAATTATAAAAATAAATGAAATTAAAAAAAATAATTAAGTAACGATATCCCAAAATCTTGCAAACGATTACCACCACGGCATCATGGTGATGGTAATATGAATTTACACTCACCGTCCATGTAATTCATTAATCATGCACATTTAATTGTGAATTGTGAATATTAGTGAAGTATATTTATAAATTATATTATTGTACAGTACAGTTCTACAATAATAGAATGAGCCCATTTTAAATAAAATAAAAAATCGTGAAATTGATATATTTATAATCTAATATAATACGGGGCGACCATAAAATAACGTTCCTTCTTTGGAGGCATCTGTAGCTAAAACCAATAAACGGAATGAGACCAAATTTTATATTGAGACTTTTGAAGGCATGGGGAAATGATTTCCGCGAAAAAAAAAGATTTAGTACCAAATTCGCCGATAGGGGAAATTTTGGCGCTGGCGGAGCAGAAAAACGAGCGGATAATTACATTAAAGGCAGATAAAATGAAATAATAACATTTCAACGGTGTGAGCGACAGCCGCGTCACTCATTCCAGTTGGATATCTGGTGGGTTACAACATCTGTTACTGTGTCTTCTTGTACTGCTTTCCGTCCTCTGCCAGGTCTAACTCCTAGTGATCCAGTTTCTTCAAACTTCTTAATCAATGCCCTCAGTGCTACAGCTGACATAGGACCTGTACGCAGGTTATGAAGCCGTCTAAATGCCTGAAGGGCCTCTATGGAATTGCACTGTTTAAGGTAAAACAACTTAACAAGTATAGCACGCTGAGGCAAGGTAGGACGCATATTGAGCAAAATTCGTCAGTCATTCGAATAATTGTCTGAACGTTCCCAATCCCTTTTTAAGTGGAATTGGTGGCGCTGCTGTCACGTACGCACAGTAAAATTTGCATAATCCTTTTTACCTGCGTTTACTGCAAATATTTGACTGCTTTCGGCTCCGACAGCGCCAAAATTTCCCCTATCGGCGACTTTTGGTACTAAATATTTTTATTTCACGGAATTCACCTCCCCATGCCTTCAAAAGTCTCAATATAAAACGTGGTCTCATTCCGTGTATTAGTTTTAGCTACTGATACCTCCAAAGAGGGAAAGTTAATTTATGGCCACCCTATATAATGTGTGCTAAACTTATTCACTGATAATTTACCAATTCGATTGAACCGGTCCCTAAAAATTCCTAAAATATTATAATCACGAATAGTACAGCGGATGCCATTTTGCTATTATTTTCATATTTTTATAATGAATCGTGTATTCAAAATATGAGTTATGTTTTCATAAGGTGTTATTCATCAAGAAATTTTGAGTGAGAAGTAAGTTATTCATTCAGTATACTTGAAGTCTGATGATGAGTTTACCGCATGTGAATAGAGAGAACTTATAAAATACTTTAGAAAATAAGTTTTCTAAAGTATTCTATACGTTCCATGGGAAAGCATCGGCTTCTAAAGTATAATAGACACCATATACCACTTATATTAAACCTTAACTGGTATGTGATTACTACGCAATTTTGCTATAAACATCTATAACAAATTGGTGCCAGATTAGGCAGTTTGCAATAGTTTTCAAATGAAGAAATATTCATTTTGTCTGGTTTATCTGATACCAGTGGCGGCTCGTGCATAGGCACTGCAGAACTGCAGCACCCTCTTTCCATGGAAAATGTTCATCTGAAACAGCATCAATAATTCCTCCACCCTGTACTAAGCCCAATGGAACACGTACAGCTGCCTCCCAACATCCTTTCACAGTACACCTCGAAACCCACAGAACAAGTTTCTTTTTCTCCTCACTCATCCCTGCTACTGCAGTGTTGTAGAACAGTTTTCCCCCAGACGTATTTCCCAAGAAATACAATATATAGGCGTTCAAATCTAATGTAAACAAGTTTCTCCTTTCGCAACCTACCACCCATATACGGTACTAACGTACTATAGGTTGACCAGCCAACCTCCTGTATATGGGTCCAACATAAAACAAAATAAATATTCATCTGAAAACCCCCAATTTTTCTCGATATATAAATATATTTATTAATTTATTTACATTTGCTTGTAATATTTAATTTTATCATCAACAATCCTATACAATTCTCTTATTTTGTATAAAAAATAATAAAAATCCATCTTGTAGCACTTAGGAAGGCGAAAGACGCTAGCAGCACTGTGTTTATCACAGTGTGTCATATTGCTACGCGCGCAAGCATATGCACGTCATAGTGAGCTGCGAGCTATTAGCGTAATGCAACATTGTCCGTCGCGCAGTTCCACTGTTGTTTATATGCAGTTTGCGCCAGTAGTAGAGTGTTCGTAGGGTTTACTCCATAAACACGATATATCCCATGATCAACAAAGAAAAACTTGAAACTGAACTTCGAGTATTCTACAGAAGATCCGTCATGCATGATTATTGTAAATTAATTGACTTGTTAGAATTTATAACAGAAAGTAATTTAGATTGTGTTCTTAGTGAAATTTCTGTATTGATAAAAATTCTCTTGACAATTCCTATGAATACATCAGAGCCTGAACGCTGTTTTTCAACATTAAAGAGAATAAAAACATTTCTGAGGAACACTGTGAATCAGGATAGGTTAAATGCACTTGCCATGATTTCAATGGAGAAAAAATTCTTCAACAGTCACACAAACTGCGACATGCATGTAGGGCTAATTGATTGTATTCTATTCTTGCGAAAATGAATTAGTCAATAACATCAAGGAAAACGTTATTGACCTTTTCGCTCGAAACAAAACAAGAAGAATGGGTTTTATTTTTAAGTAATTTTGAATTATACCAAACTGTATAATTTTATCGATAATAAACAATATTTTTTCATGTTTAATTTTTACCATAATTTTGATATTTTATCCAAACACGTATACACTGTACTTACAGTGTTTATGTAAGTATACACATTATAAGTATGTTTCGAAAGTTGCAGCACCCCACGATTTTAAGCCTAGCCGCCACTGTCTGATACTTAATAACATTGATGGATCAGGTTGTTTCGAACGTTGGGGTAATCCACCGGACACTTAGGAAACTGTTTCTAGTGATTTGTAAATGTTTTTATAGTTCAATTGAACTGATAGAAATGAATTATTCATTGGGTTCTGTGATCTAACTTGTATAATGTCTTGTGGAGAAATTTGTTGACTAGAAAAGTCAACAAATCTGCCATTAACAGAATAAGTGACTTAGTGGATGTAGCTGAAGGTTGCTACCTCTATTTAATACCAAAATGAAGGACTTGGCTGAACAGTACGTTTTTAGTGTAAAACAAGAGCTCAACATAGCCAATTGTTAAACATAACCACGTATTCTTGTTAGGCCTTTACAAATATTCGTTACACCACAACCCAAAAATTACCTCGTATTGTGCGAGAACTAATTACCCTCTTTCTTAGTTAATGAACTATTCAAACAATAAACTCGACATGCGTGTAGGGCTAATTGATTGTATTCTATTCTTGCGACAATGAATTAGTCAAGCCTTGACAGAAGCATTGCCCTTGATTGTGTGCAATTTTATAATGTATGTGTCCTCGGTACTCTAAGTAACTGCCTGCCCCCACGAACTTTATAAATACCCTTTTTGTGTTATTATTTCTTCTGTTCCATACCTTCAGGGCAAATGTGGATTTGGTGGGTGGAAATCACTTCCTCTGTTGGTAACATTGCTTGATTTGGGCTACTGGGATAAGGGTTGCACCTGTTAATGAAGGAGACAAAGGGTGGAGACGACCTTTTTTTCTTTCTTTGACCTGTCTAAAACTTTTATCGACACCCTTGTTATATAAAAGCGGAGTGAAGAAAAACGAAAGTCGATATACGTGCATTGCTAATCAACCGACAAACCATCATCATCTTAGTGTTCACTTCCTGGAGTCAAGATGAAGATAACCTTTGTAAGTACGCCTTGTTTTGTGTTGAAAGTAAACATCTCTGGTTTCTGTTTTATTTTTAAGGCTTCTCACGTCAAGGAAGACGCCTAATTTGTCCCCATATGTTGATTCAAATCAGTGTTAACCTAAATACATCGTTTGCCGTTTCAAATTTGTCATACTTTCGTCCGTTGAAGAGTCTTACTACAAACGTTTTCTTTACAAGCATGTTATCAAAGCAGATAGAAGTTTTCTAAAAATGCATGAAGACGAAGTCATTTTCAAAGATAAAACTCTAAAATGAAGTCATCCTTAGAAGTATCATCATCTTTCTCATATCATAACCATCATTGACTCATCACGAAATCCTGACCTTTTCTGACACTCCTCCAATCTTCCTTGTTCGTTTACAAAGTTACTTGGTGTTTTCACTACGAGAGCTTTAATATCTTGTTCCGTTTTTCCATCCTAATTTAGGTTTTCCAAATCTTGAACACCTTTTAGCTGCGCAATAGTTATTCATGCCTATAACATGTCCAACCAACCTAATCTGTTGAATTTAGGAAACTTGATAATATCCGGCTCATGAATTTCTGAAGTTAATCGTTATATCTTTTCTTCCACATACCGTTCTCTTGTACTTCTCTAAAATGCATCAGAGAGCTCTTCTTTAAAGAACTTGGCAATAGTTAATACTCGGTTTATGAGGCATACCGTAACATTCTCAAAGTATTTTGCATCATTTTTCTTACCTTGGGATCAAATATGATTTTTAGGTATTTCTGATGTCTGGAACCATCTTTTTAAAGAAATAATACGTTTTTACTTCTCAATACTGATGTCAATTTTACAGTTAATCTCTACTCCCAAGTCTAAAACTATATAGAAGCGATTTCTGTTTGAGAACGAATTATCAGTACATTTTTTCTTAGTTAGTGGCATATATATATATATATATATATATATATATATTGGACCAGACAACTTTTTTTTTTAAATTTTAATCAGACACTAAATGTTTCTCATGGTATGTTTGAGTAGAACAATAAGCTTCTGTAAGAATTGTAATGGATTTCGGTTAATTGAGTCTTATCAGGAAAAGCGTAATTTCGCAAATTAGACTGCCCCAATTACAGGAAGTTGCACGCAAAGAGGTTGAAAGGTATGAATATAAAAAAAAAAAAATATATATATATATATATATAAGTTTAGAGAAGTTTCGTTTACTGAATAGCAAAATTACTGATGTACAGATAAATAATTGGCACTTTAATTAAAGTGAAAGATTTGTCATAAAATAATTTCATATATATACGTATTAAACACGCATGCAGTTCCTAGCAGTTAATACCGTTCTAGGAAGTGATTTAGTGTACTTGTAATTATTTTATTTTGTTTATTTTTTGATTGATTGCAATTGAACAAAAATCAGCGGAGGTATTCAGTGCAGATATTGTAGAAGGGTAATTGAAGTACTTCCTTCAATTACCCTTCTACAATGGAATAATAGTAATCCAAGTATTATTTTGAGCTTCATTGGTAGTCACTCTTTCAAGCTTGAAAGTGTTGTTCTCATTATTTTCTTGTTCACTGATATTTTGTTGCAATTTCCTCCAAACGTTCGTCCTCAAAATCTTAATTTTTCACAATCTTATGAAAACTGGCTTATGAGCTGATGCATAGAATTACAATGGAAATCAAGAAAAATCTTAGTTATTTTTTTCTTACATTCCATGTGACAGAAGTGGCTGCCCAAAGTAAAGGCATTGTGTCTCAAATAAACGAAGCAAATTATTGTTATTCTCAATTTGTTGTTGTCTTATAAATTCTTAAAAAACATCATGTCGTTTCAACTTCAAAATGATTGATAAAACTACGTCCACCCCTAAACCTTTCTGGTTTGGAGCGTTTTGTTTGTGAACAGGTAGCCATGCAATGCAATAGCCATTCTTCAAATATTCCTTGTGGATTTGCAATGACATAAACTACTTCCGATAAAAATTGTTACAATTCCATCTAATTACTTCTCGGTTCGGATGCTGCGGGCTAATGATTTTTCATTATCGGATCCTCGAGAATATATCAAGAGATAACTTACATAAGTTTAAGCACATCTCCATAAAATCCAGTTCCCAATTCCGAATAGATGACTATTAATGAATGTTGATTGTTGCTACACGTTATGAGCGACATGGATCCTCTTGCAATGTTATAGCACACTGAATGACTAACATGGCGGAGAAAGCAGAAAGAATAGAAATATTAAAACTCCTTCAATTTAAACGTTCCTTCTTTCGTTTACTCCGCATTCAGTACTGAATAATTCCTAATTACTAATAACTGAGTAATTAGTACCGTGGTTGGACTAAGGAAATTTTTAATTTTATTTTTTATATATTTTATATCATATTTAAATTTATTCTGATTATATTTTACTTTGATTACCTTAAATTTATCTTGATTATCTTATTAAATATTGTTATTTAATTTTGCTGTGAGAACCTGAAAACAGCTCCTTATTCTAATGGTTTTGACACGCTGATTAAAAAGGTATTAATGGGCCACTGTCCTGGAAGGTCAAGCGAGATTGGGTAGTGTAGCAAGAAATGAAGTCATCATTAGTACCTAATAAACTAAACGATGCAAACTGTAATAAGCACTAATCCAAGCTATGCAATATTATTACTGTTTGTTGTTCTTACTATTTCATGCCATTTATTTATTTTCAGAGCATCCTTTTAATGCTTGGTCTCGTAGCAGCAGCCGTTGCCGTCATCAGTTCTCTAGGCGGTGCTGGGGTCTACGGAGGATATGGCCACGATTATAACCACGGCTACGGTTTATACGGCTTAAAACCGGCGTACGGATACAATCAAGGCTTTAAACCAATCTATGGTTATGGACAAAGACTGGGGTATGGCTACGGACATTCGTACAAACCCGTGTATTCACTGAAACCCCACTACGGATATCTTCATGGCTATGATCAGGGATATGGTCATGGATATGGCCATGGATACGGATACAAACCTTATTATGCATATGGTAATGGCTATGGGTATGCTTACAAGCCGCAGTATATATACGGCTACGGTCATGGCTATGGACACGACTGGTAAAAGAGAATTGAATGATCGGTGAGTTATTATTTGTTGTGCACATTTTCAATTCATAAAAAAATAATAATTTTAATCCCATGCAACCCATGAAAAAGAAGAATTTAATTCCTTTTTCTTTGCATTTCGATATAGATCAAGATCTTTCTCTCTTTATCTCTCTCTCGCTCTCAATATATGTTTTAAGAATCTTCCTTCTTCTACTTCTTCCTCCTTTCACAAATCTAGGTCAGGTGACCTGTTGTCTCATCTCCACGCTTCATCGGTCCGCTTCTATTTCTGAGACTCTTTGATTTGTAGTTCATAATCTTCCTGGGTATTCTCTCATACGCCATTCGTTCCTGTTCTTTCCATTTGGTATTGTATTTTTCTATTGTTTCCATTCTTGGTGTTTCGTTTTCTTCTTTCAATCTGTCTTCATTTCGCTTTTTATGTAGTCTTGTATAACCTGTTGTTTTCCTGTATATCATTTTTGCTGCAATGATCCTATTCTTATCTCTTTCTCTTGTTATCCAAGCTTCACTACTTTAAATATGTTCATTTCGATAAAATATTTTGCATTCTTAGTATTCTTTTGGGTAATAATTTCTGGCCAGTTTTGTCTATAAATCCATTTACTTTGGAAAATTGGTTAATTTTGTTAGTAATGTCTAAAGCTTCACCGTAAAGTAATCAGTAGTCCAAATAATTAAAATTGTTGACTTGCTCAATTATTTTCTATTGGCATTTTGGAATCCAAATTAAGAATCTAGATTGTTTAATATTAAATATATACACTGGTGTGAACAGTTATAAAAAGTAGAGTTTCGTAATCGTTTTCTTTCTAGTGGGACCAGTGATGATCACAATGGTTAAATCTAGATTCATTTTTGGTATATAGTGCGGACATAATGTTTGTGTAATTGTGTTGATAAAATGATCCAATCTCTTATTTTCCTATCCAATACAGTTAGGTTGATGAGATCTAATTTTTTGCTCAAGAATATTTCCCACTATGTGTGTAACATATCATGATATGTACATAAATTATTATTATTATTATTATTATTATTATTATTATTATTATTATTATTATTATTATTATTATTATTATTATTATTATTATATAAATTAAAATAAAATTTTAATTTACATAAAATAAAAATCAATATTTTATCTAAATTTATTCTTTTTTTTTTCTGTTAAGGTGCTGACAATTGACAATTGACATTTATGTCTTTAGGGGTGAAGCAAGATGCTTTTCATATTCGCCGCTATCTGTTGTGGTTAGAGTGAGGGTAAAATTTATGAGTAATTTTCTCGCCCTGAATGGGCATGGAGATTATGTATCGCTATAGGAGGCTAATATAGCTTTTGGTCTTCTATATTTGAATATGTCCATTGGCTCGTATGCTGCAGCTTGCTGAACCAAATCGTTGGGGTGTGCGGACGTCTTTAGGAAAAACTTGGATGCTAAGGATTGTAGAAAAGAGAAAATATAGGGAATATTTGTATCTCTATGAAGTTAATTTTTTCTAACATACCGCCGGGCGTTCAAAATCATTCTTAAGCACTTGTTCTGCACTCGTTGTATCTTGATAATGTTAGTATTTGCGGTACGGCTCCAGGCTGGAGAGGCATAGGTGATTATAGGACGAATCGGCATCTGGTATAGCTGCAATTTGATTCTGTTGCTGAGCTTGCTATTTCTGTTAATTAAAGGATAGATCTGAGCTATGGCTTTAGATGCCTTTGCGCACGTAGACTTGATGTGTTGGTTGAAAGATAGCTTTTTGTTCGAGAATTACACCCAGGTATTTTGTTTCTGTCTGCCAGGGAATTTTAGTATTGAATAGTAACACATCTCCTGCAGGAGACATTGGCCTTTTCGAGAAAAGAATGACTGAGCTTTTTGGGGTTGACTTCCAATCTCCATTTAGAGAACCAACCCTCCAGCTTTAGAAGGTTTTCTTGAAGCTTTCTGGTAATGAAATGGGGTAGGAGAGATCTGGTTAGTATTGCTGTATCGTCCGCATACAGGACAAAAATGGAAGACATCGGATTGTGCGAGATGTCCGACATGTATTCAGAAAACAGTAATGGAGCCAGTAGGGATCTCTGCGGCACTCCAGCAAAGATATGGCGCTGGAACGATGTAGAACCGTTGATTTTAACTTGCATTGATCTATTCTGAAGATATGAATGGATTAGATGAACCATTTTTAGTGAGGTACCGGCTGAGATCATTTTGGACTCCTACACAAACTTATCTCAGCCGGTATGCTTTGGATAGGTCTAGGAAAACAGCTCCTGTGCACTGGCGCCAGTTACAGCTGGTGGTGATGTATTCCACAAATCTGTGAATTTGTTAGGTAGTACTATGGTGTTGCCAAAAAACCAAACTGTTCTTTAGGGAGGATGTTTAGGTCATTTACTGAGGTTTGGATTCGTGAGAGGATGGCCTTCTCCGCAACCTTGCCCAGATTGGAGATGAGACTGATTGGGCGATAATTTTGCGGTAGGTGTGGGTCCTTGCCTGCTTATGTATAGGGATTACATCAGCCAGTTTCCAGGTGGAAGGAAAATAGTGAAATCTTAAGATTGCATTTATTATACTGATCAAGTGCACTACAGCTTTTTGAGGAAGCAGCTTGATCACCCTATTTGAGATGCCGTTTGGTCCAAGAGCTTTATTGTTCTTAAGTTTTTTAATAATAGCATATAATTCAACAGGTGATGTGGGTGCAATATGGTCAGCACTAGTATCTGGGAGATTGAATGCGTGTCTGACCTGTCTGTGGATTTTATACAAGTGATTGAAATCTAAGTTGTTATAAAAAGGTTTGCAGTGCTCCTCTAGATTCTTTAGTATGGCTTCTGCCTTATCTACATCTGTGTGAACTAAGTCCTGGTTTGAGATAATGTTTGGATCTGTTTTTTATTTCTGATGTTTCTCAGTAACTCCCAGATAAAGTGATCAATAGGTGAGATAGAGACTAACTTTTTATCCCAAACTTGGTTTCTATGAGTTGTAAGTGCATCTCTTACTGCCTCATTCAATCTATTAAGAACTGGTTTGTCCTGAGGAGCGCGAGTGTTACGAAATCTCTTCCTAGCTCCGTTCTTCTCTCTGATCAGGTCCATAATATCCTCAGGCAAACGATCAGGCTTGGGAACAGGTTTATGGAAGGTTGCAACCGTTATAGCGGACTAAATCTGTTGAGTGAGGCTAGTCATTACAGATTCCACATCTTCTGCTGTGCATATATGAGGGACAGGTCCAATTTGATCCCTGAGTGCTTTAGACAATCTCTCCCACGATATGCCTGAGTGAGAGGGAGGAGACAGGTGTTCTTGTTCTCCCAATTGTAGTAGAATTGGATTGTGATCCGATGACAACTCGTTTATTTGTTTAAGGCTGTACTGGAGTTTAATGTCTTGAAGGATAGCTATATCCAAGATGTCAGCAGTGTCAAACGTACTGAGATGAGTTGGTTCGGTAGTTCCAGCCACAACAGCACAGTTTGATCCTGTGTAGTTGGAAAGGATGCGGCCATTTTTATTGGTAGATTTACTGTTCCAAGCAGGATGTTTTGTATTGAAGTCTCCAGCGATGACGACCGGTCCTTTTACTCCAAGGATGGCATCCAGATCTGAGGTCAACAATGTCTTTAATGGAAGGTTGTAAGCAGAAAAAATTTTAAGGTTTTTAATTGAGTTTATGAGGACATTAATTCCTGTGATTTCGAGGTTGGTGGTTGTAGGGTTGGTTATTGAATGATAGTTGATATAGTTTTTGATAAGGGTGGCTGTACCTCCACCTCTATACCCAAGTCTGTCATTTCTGTAAATCTGATACTCTCTGATTTTCAGGTTGTCAGCAGGCCTCAGGTGAGTTTCGATTAGAAATATATCTGGGTTATATCTATTATTGAATTCCTGGATTTCTAACACTTTGTTTTTGATACCGTTGGCATTTCAAGCGATAATCCTAAGCGAATCTGGGGCGATTTTTTTCTTATGCATCAAAGAGTGCAGATAATATGGATTGGGTTTGCTGTAAGAATCTTTTTGTAACACTTAGTGATGGATTTGAGTTGCTGAAATCCTGCAGCACGTTTGCAAGGGAAGAGATAATAATAGCTGATAGATTTGAATGTGGATTAGCCAGGTTCTGGATTTGTACTATCTGTTTGGAGCAGGCCACATCAGCATATGTTCTCGCTTCATGTTGAAGATTCAATTTCTTAAGGGGCTCAGTTGATGGTGGGCGAGCACCTGTTGTCATGTTCTCACTCCTGGAGGACTGAGGAGCCTGAACCTCGGGAATTCTCGCACTAGATGACAAGGTAGATTGATTATTTGGATCGTTCCATCTGTTTTGGGGGTAATGTATACACCCGCTATAATTAGCAGGGTGAGTACCCCCACAATTATCACACTTAGCCGGGGTGGATTTTGGCTTGGTGCAGGTGTTTGTGGGGTGATTCTCGTCACATTTTAGGCATCTGTACTGGGCTTTGCATAGCTTCTGGGCATGGCCAAATGTTTGGCATCTGTGGCACCCCAGAACCATTGAGAAAGAGAATGCTCTCTTTATCAAAGGTTCTGGGGTGATTTTAAGTCCACAGATTGATTTTAGATTGTATATGTCTTTGTAAATATTATGAATTTCTACTAAGACTAGAGGCATAGGTGTCTTATTTGATCTGAACATTCTAGTGACCTTTATGGGAGGTAGATCCTGTAAGTTGAGGTGAGTAACTATTTCATCCGTGTCAGTATCCTCGGAGACTCCTCGTAGGACCACTTTCAGATTTTTTTCGGAGGCAAGTGAAAATGTGTGATATTGTGTTCCTCTTGCGTCCAACTCCTTTGTAAGATTTCTATAATCAGCCACCGTGGCGGGCTGAATTTTTATGCCCCCATCTACATTTTTAGCAGATCTATAACTTATTTGTAAGTTAGCCATGATGGTTCTTAGTGTTGTCCATCTCTGCTTTTCCCTTAGGATAATCAGTAGCATCTTTTCATTAGGGGAAGCAGAGGGGTCTGAATTGGGAACTTCTTCATCCATACCAACATCAATTGTTGGCTCAGCGAGAGTTTTTCGCTTCTTACGAGCGTGGATCTCTCCTTGATCAGAAGGATTAGAAGTAGAGACAACTAGATTGAGTTTTTCCTCCATTTGAGGAGAGTCTTCATTTTCCTCAACGTCGACTTCAGGTGAAGAATATAAGTTTAAGTAGCCAAGCCAATCTCGTTCAAAATTTTTGAGAAACTTTTTGACAAAAGAGAGTGCTAGCCCTTTATCGAGTGACTCCATAATGATGTCGGCGTCGATAATGCTAGTAGGCCATGTCAGCTTGAACTTCTTTTGGAGTTTATTTATGAGATGAGTATAAGAGCCGGCTCTTTATCGAGCAAATCAATGAATACGTCTAGTTCAGGCACGCTCATATCGATTTAATTGCGTATGAGCGCTAGTAGAAATCCCGCAGGTCTAAAGACCTGCCAGCAGAAACTTTGTAGAATATCCCGCAGCCGCAAAGGACTGCCAGCAATACCAAGCGTAGGCTAAACTAAGCAATAGCAATTAAATTGCATCTAAATCAAAGTATTACCTTGTGCTCAAAATTTTTTTCCTACACTCTAAATAAACTATTTATATAAAATTCCCTTTTAAACTCAAATTCAATTCTTCATCATATAGCACGTCAGCTAGCTCGTACAGGTCAATCAATCAATTCCGTTAAGGTGCTTAAGTTCTTAAAAGAACTGGGCGATGGACTGAGTCCTTGACTCTTTATCTCGTCATCTGAATGAAGTAAATATGTGTGGATGGAGTGTTATTAAGCTAAAAGCTCTACTCATGGCTGGGTAACAGCAATAGCCGAGCCTCAGTTGAAACTTCATTGGCTACAGCATTGCCATTTGTTACCCTGATTAGTAAGTAAAGGGTAAAATCTCAAAAAATCGGACGATCTCTAGGCCACTCCATAGTGGGCGAAAGACCGTCCATGTCTCAGCGTTGGTTCCACTCAGTGACGGCCGCCCCGTCCTAGCACCCCGACTACTGAGCAGAACCGCTCAAATTCCGAAGAAAATAATTCACCGACAAGAACCCCTCAGCGGGCCGTGCCGGAGAACACCTTCCCCGGAGACTCAAAGTGCTCCCTTAAGGCAAAAACCCTAAGGGAGCGAACTCAAAAACTCACACCCAGGACAGCAACAGCCGAAACTCAGTTTACTTCCTCGGTTCAGCATTGCTATTTGTTACCCTGATTAGTAAGTAAAGGGTAAAATCTCAAAAAATCGGACGATCTCTAGGCCACTCCATAGTGGGCGAAAGACCGTCCATGTCTCAGCGTTGGTTCCACGCATTGACGCCCGCCCCGTCCAAGCACCCCGACGGGCTCCCCGTTTAAGCAGAACCGCTCAGCGTTGGTTCCACTCAGTGTCGGCCGACCCATCCTAGCACCCCGATGGGCTCCCCGACTCCTGAGCAGAACCGCTCAAATTCCGAGGAAAATAATTCACCGACAAGAACCCCTCAGCGGGCCCTGCCGGAGAACACCTTCCTCGGAGACTCAAGGTGCTCCCTTAAGGCAAAAACCCTAAGGGAGCGAACTCAAAAACTCACACCCAGGATAACAGCAACAGCCGAACCTCAGTTTACTTCCTCGGTTCAGCATTGCTATTTGTTACCCTGGAAGTCCTGAAAAGGACTTTTTCCAACTCTCACCCCGTCAAGGTGCTATTTTTTGATCTCTCTTTTTCTAATATATTCATGAAATAAACTATATGGTGTATTTCTTCATCATATATTAAAATTTCTTCAGTGAGAGGCAAAAACCTGCCGCATAGCAGAACTACTCTAATCCCTGGAATTAATCCCAAAGCTGAACATTATGTTTACATAAAATTTTATATAAAAGTGTACAAAATCCATAAACTTTGTTAAATCCTAACGAAGATTAAATAAATTACATAAAATCCCACCGCTGCCCTCAATTCTGAGCTTCAAGCCATCCTCCAATGGGGCTCAGATAACCTCGTCAACTTCAACGCTAGTAAAACCCAGTTTTGTCTTATTTCCCACAAAAAAGAACCATTTTCCCCAGTATTATTTTGGATAACACTCAAATTTCCAGACAAGATGAGATTTCTCTTCTTGGAATTACCTGGACATCAGGCCTCTCCTAGCATAAACACATCATAACCATTGCATCCTCAGCTTCCAAAAACTAGGATTTCCCTTTCGCTCAAGACGTTACTTAACTTCAAAACAGCTCTTAACCTTATACAAATCAAAAATCCCCCCAGCTATCGAATACTGTTCTCACATTTGGAGTGGGGCTCCTAAAAGCTCCCTCAAAATGCTTGACTCAAAACATAGGAGAGTAATTAGACTGATAAATGGTCCATCTCTTACCAACTCACCTCCCCCCTCCTTCACACAGACGTTTAGTCTCTGCAACGTGTGTATTCTATGAATGTTTCCATGGCAAATGTTCATCTGAAATAATATCAATAATTCCTCCACTCAGTACTAAGCTTGTAGGAACACGTGCAGCTGCTGCCCAGCATCCCTTCACAGTACACCTAGAAACAAACAGAACAAGTTTCTTTTCCTCCTCCTTCATCCCTGCTACTGCTGTACTGTGGAACAGTCCTCTCCTTGATGTATTTCCCCAGGAATACAACATGCAGGCCTTTAAATCAAATGCAAACCAGTTTCTCCTTTTTCAACTCACTACCCATATACGGTTTTAAAGTACTACAGGTTGACCAGCCAACCTCTAGTGCATGGGCTCAAAAAAAAAAAAAGGTTGGCTGGGCAAAACCTTTAGTGAAAGATATTCGTCATGAATTAAACTGACATACGCGCTTTTGTTTTTACTTCTGCTTGTGTAATTATTTCTTCTCCATTTATTAATGCAACGAGTGATGGTTCATGTTTTCACTGTGTGCATGATAATTTAAAAAGAGTACGCAGAGGTTGTTACTGAATATTATTAGTGGGAAATAGATGGTATAGTGTGTAGGACTGTGGTGTGCAGAGTGTGTGTGTGTGTGGGGGGGGGATTATGTAATGTGCAGGTGTCTTTTCGAGGTGAGTTCTTGGACCTCATGAAGTGATACGTAATATTTGTCATTTATAATAAATTGAAAATATTCATTTCTTAAAAACACATTAAATAGAAAAGATGTCATATTACCCATAATATTTAATATTTTCAATGCATTAGATGATTCTACTTTTAAAATATTTATTTTCTCTGTTTTCTTCTATAGAAATTATCATTGTGAGTTCGAGAAACAGGGTCACTTGATCTCCTTATATAGAAGATTTTCATTATTCGCCAAAAACGTATCTATGTTAAATATACTCATGTAATATAATTTGTGCAACCTGATTCTGTTGTATGATGTATTGGACAAATAAATACAATTATATTTATAAAAGTGATGCATATGCTTGCTATACTAAAACAGATTATATTAGCATTTTTTTTCAATGCTGGTTCTCTCCAACTGGATGCTGTAACCAAGTTCCAGACTAGATTACACTTTGATTATTTTTAGAAAGAGTAATTTTGTTTAAAAAAAATAATAACAAAAAATTAAAATTTAAATTATATTCCTATATTAAAACAGATTTTTTCAATTTACTATAGAATCTGAATTCTTTATAGAATATTTGAATTATTTTAAAGAAATCAGATCTAAGAAAATGATGTAGGCCACCAACAATTTTTAAAATAACACAGGGGATAATTAAAATTGAAAATCTCTAATAGTTTTGTGATTTTTTAAATTCAAATTTTAATCTCATTATTTTAATTTAGTTTAGTTAATTTAATTTCATTTATAAGTTTATTTCTAAGTCTAAGTTAATTTTATTCCACGGTATGTGTGTGTGTGGGGGGGGGGGGGGGATTGACCTGAACAAACATAGGCTGCGAAGGCCAATATCGAAAACTCTTTTTAGGGAGTAGGATCTCCAGGACCAGATCTCCTCCAATTCTTCCCTTGTTTTTTTATTGTTTTATCCACTCATTGGGTTTTAAAAGTTTTTATTATTCGTTATACTGCTTTTATAGTATTTTTTTCTCCATTTTTATTTGTTTATTCTTGTTAAGTTTTTAATGTATTTTGTCCTTTTTTTTTATGAGTGGAAAGTCAAACGACCGTTTTGAGGTATCCAGTGGGTCAACATTTAAAATTGATCAAGAGAGGCCTCTTTCTTACTCACAGGGCTACTGATGAAAGACTTAAACTCACACAATATATATACACAATATATTAGTTAAGTTTAGTATTGAAACTTAGTAACATATAACTTTTACAGTCCTGTGTTGTAGAAATAGGTCTTGAAACAAGACTCCATTAAAAGTTCCTGTTAATTTTGCTGGACAAATGGCTTCACACAATTTTGCATACTATACATCTCTCAACACAAGAAAAAAAACTAAATTTCGTGCTTTAAGGTTTATTTTCTTTTCTTCAAGTGTTTCTTATGGTCTACAGCAGGGGTAGGCAACCTTTTCAAACTCGCGGGCCACATTCAAATTTTATTTTTAATAAGCGGGCCGCAAGCGTTTAATTAACGGAAAATAATGAGTGAAAAAAATACTTAAGTTATCAATTTTTATTATATCAATCTTAAAAAAAAAACCAGAAATATTCAAAGTACGACAATGACGTCTGATATTATATTCTTTCATAGCAGCAACACTTTTGTTACAAATAAGACAAAGGGGCTTACCCCCCTTTTCAATAAAGAAGTACTTGCTGTTCCATTCATCATTAAATCTTCTTCCTTTATCTGCAATTTTACGTTTTCTTGAACTCATTTTTGAAATTTTTTTAAACAAATATGTATCCTCTGAAAATAAGTTGATGTTGTTGAATTATATTAAAAGACGGATCAGGGAACGCGACTGCAAAAGTGCGCCAAAATCTCGGTTATCATCGGATGAAATCACTTTTGTTATATCCACTCATGATGACTCACACGGTTGATTATTTTTTAATTTATTATTCATATTATATTATAAAATGTATTATTTAAATAATTCAACATACGGGCCACAGCCATGTAAGTATTGTCTACCTTTTATGGGCCGCCGAAAATGCACGTTTGGGCTGCATGCGGCTCGCCGGTTGCCAATCCCTGGCTTACAACATGCTTTTCAAGTAAAAAACATTATTTGTAGTGAATGATGGTTGAGAAATCTCATCAGAGCATATGAAAAAAAACTGTTCTTTGAAAGCGATTAACAAAAAATTTTAAAATCGCATACACAACAAGTTGAAACAATGGCATAAATAATTGTCATGTCCTAGCAACAGTATAAGAAAACTAAAATGGTGTATTTTAATATTTTAGAACTTTATTGAAAAATCCAATAAACTTTTATAATAATTAATGAATCATAAAATTAAAATAAATGTACATTTTTATTAAAGTAATTTAGACACATTTTAATCATATATTTCCTATTTTAGTGAGTTTTCTTCTTCTCTTGAAAGAGAAATGGAAGCTCATCAGACTGTTCTGATTGTCCAATAGCAGTAGTATATTAACCTAATATTTGATATTTTCATGTCATTAGAGGTATATCTTTTTGGCTATTAGTGGTTAAAGTTAGATTTCCGATTTGCATTAAACTAAAATAATGAAATAAAAACAAAATAAAGTGTTTTGTTTAAAAATAGGGAAATGCTATTTATTAATAAAATCTTATAATCTTCTGATGTGTTGTTTAGTAAACCTAGTCATGTGGCCCTCATTACTAGCTCCCTGTTTTCTCAATGTATTAAACTAAAGACACTCAGATAAAAACACTAAAGACACTCAGATGTAACTTTACATGGAGATCTTTATTAACATGTTCAGATGCGTTTACATTGTTTCAAACTACAATAAGTTACGGCTTCAGCTACACGCTCTTGCACACTTCAACATCTCCTTTGACCTGAATATCATGGGTCCTGAAAAGATACCATTATGCAAATATACTAGAAGAAAATCAAACTTTCTGTATTTTATTATATTTAGCGAAATAGTTCTTAAATGAAAAAAAAAAAAAAATAAAGACGTAACTCTTTTATTTGAAAATTATTTTGTTATTTTCAATTTAAGCGGTGAAGTAATAAAAATAAATAAATAAATAAATGTAATAAATAACATACCTTCGATTGGCTGCAGTTCGGCTAGTACTTAATTCCTTGCACTAGGAAAACGGGAACTTCTTTTCCTCCTAGGCCACCATAGCCTCCGTATCCACCATAACCAAGTCCGTATCCACCTTTTCCATAACCCCCATAGCCTAAGCCCCCATAACCCCCATCGAGACCACCGTAACCTCCAAGTCCTTTACCTCCATAGCCACCGATACCCCCGTATCCACCAAGTCCTTTTCCTCCATAGCCGCCGAGGCCACCGTATCCTCCAAGTCCTTTACCTCCATAGCCACCTCCGTAGCCTCCATATCCGCCTCCGTAGCCACCGTAACCCTTTCCTCCATAGCCACCTCCGTAACCTCCATAACCTCCGAGTCCTTTACCACCATACCCTCCTCCGTAGCCACCTCCGTAACCTCCGAGTCCTTTACCACCATACCCTCCTCCGTAGCCTCCGTAACCTCCGTAACCGCCGAGTCCTTTACCGCCATATCCTCCTCCTCCTCCGTAGCCTCCGTAACCACCTCCATAGCCACCGAGACCTTTTCCGCCATATCCTAGGCCACCATAACCTTCGTAACCACCGAGACCCTTTCCACCATATCCTCCGTAACCATATCCGCCAAGGCCTAGGCCGTAGCCTCCATATCCACCAAGTCCTAATCCGTAGCCGCCATATCCGCCTTTGCCGTATCCACCGTAACCACCGCCGTAACCACCATCGTAGCCTTTTCCGTAACTTTCGCTGAGAGCAGAGTTCACTAAGGTAACTGTCAATAAGATACTTGCCAGAACCCACTGTAAAATACAGTTAATAAAAAACAAAAATTAATTGTGATCGTTTTGGCAATTGGAGTAATAAAATTAGAGAAGTAAGTTTGGTTCATAGTCTCGATAAAATATATTTTTTATATGAATGCTGCGGTTTAAAGAATTTGTATTCTCTATCTCGAGTGCTAAAACAATAGCTCCCATTCCCTTAAAATTCTCAACAGTTAAGATATTTTAACCAACTAATAATATAATTAATATATACTAATGCAATTATAACTTCATTACGATACAGATATATACACATCTACCAATGAATGCATCGTACGGTAATTGTATCACAGTCTCAATAAGATTCAAAATAAATAAATAAAATAAAAAATAAAACCAAGAAAAACTCAAAGACAGAATCAAAATGCGAGGCAGTACAGCGATAAACTAAATTCCTATCCTCGTCTTGGTTTCTTTATTCCTAGTAAACTATTTAACTGTCGTGTACAAGTTGAAATATATAATATGCATATATAAAACAGCAAAAGTGCTTTGGAATCTCAAAAAATAAATAAATAAACTTTCTCTCTGATGATTTTAATGAGATATTAAAGAAAAGTCAAAGGGATATACAGAGTGAGTAACGCGCAATTCATTTCCTATGAAACTTGATTCCGAACATATTAAGCCTAAACTCTCACTTACCATGGCTGCAGATAGTGAAATGTCCAAATATCAAAGTCCAGTACTTGGCGAGAGATGCTCTGCTGACTTCTCTCCATCAACTCGTTTATATACCTTCCACTGACTACGTGGGGTGGCGTACTTTCCTCCTGACGCACCTAAATTTTCCAGAGACCTATTTTTTCTTTTTCCCTTAGGACTTTATCGAAAGGGCCAACAGTTGTGAAAGTCACACAATAAAAAAAAAAAAAGTAAAAATAAAAGTTACAGTTCGTAAGAAACGCGGAAGTGTTTGTTGAGTCATTTCGGACTACATCTCATTGATGCTTCATGAAATTTGACTAGAAATAACCACATAAATGTACACCAGACGGTGCTGAAAATTAGGGTACTACTTTTTCTACCCCCCCCCCCCCCCCCTTATCGCTGAAAAGGATACTTACACTTTCCGAGAGGGGAAATTATTGCATCGACACGCTATTATGTATGTCAAGTAATTATTTACGTAATAGCTAGAATGTGCGTGTTGTAGTTTATCTATTGTTTTCGTGTGACCTAATATTTATTTCTCGGAGAGTTTTTAAATACTCTCTAAACATACGAACCACTTACTAGGCTACCATATTTTACGTGTGATTATTAAGATAATAAAGCGCCATCTAGTATTCGTACTTGACACTGGGGTACGATTGTTAATTTATTTCAGATTTGAATGTCAGGATGGAATGCAAAAACGTGTTTAAAATGAGGAAGCTCTTACGGTTTTTTGTATGGGAATAAAGCGAAATTACACTGTTTATATGAAGAGAATTATGCACAGTAAGGAAAAGTTTATGAAAAAACGAAATAACTTATTTTAAATGCAGATTTATAGATAATAACGGGACAGTACATACTAAAATAATTTTAATGTTTTTAAATTACTAAATAGGAATTTTTTGCAATAAATTATAAAGAAAAAATAAATAAATATAAACTTGTTATTGATGGCTACTAAAATAAAACGATTAATACAGAAAAAATTATAAATTATAAATATCTAAATTTCCAAACCATAAAGAATATAGCATAATTTTTTTTATATATTACCAAGATTTTTTTTTTATATTAATTTCCTCCCAGCGCCACATCTTTGCTGGAGTGCCGCAGGGATCTCTGCTGGCTCCATTGCTGTTCTCTGTATACATGTCAGACATCCCACACAATCCGATGACTTCCATTTTGGCCCTATATGCAGACGATACGGCAATACTAACCAGATCTCTCAGACCCCTTTTCATTACCAGAAAGCTTCAAGAAAACATTCTAAAGCTGGAGGGTTGGTTCTCTAAATGGAGATTGGAAGTCAACCCCCAGAAAAGCTCTGCCGTTCTTTTCTCAAAAAGGCCAATGTCTCCTGTAGGAGATTTGTTACTATTCAATATTAAAATTCCCTGGCAGTCAGAAACAAATTACCTGGGTGTAATTCTCGACAAAAAGCTATCTTTCAATCAACACACCAAGTCTGCATGCACAAAGGCATCTAAAGTCATAGCACAGATCTATCCGCTAATTAATAGAAATAGCAAGCTCAGCAACAGAATCAAATTGCAGCTATACCAGTTGACGATTCGTCCTATAATCACCTATGCCTCTCCGGCCTGGAGCCACACCTCTAATGCTAACATCATCAAAATACAGCGAGTGCAGAACAAGTGCCTGAGAATGATTTTGAATGCTCCGTGGTATGTTAGAAACATTCAACTCCACAGAGACACAAATATTCCCTATATCTTCTCTTTTCTACGATCCTTAGCCACCAAGTTTTTCCTAAAGACGTCCACACATCCCAACGATTTGGTTCAACAAGCTACAGCATACGATCCAACGGACATATTCAAATACAGAAGACCAAAAGCTATATTGGCCTCCTTTAGTGATGCATAATCTCCATGCCCAATCAGGGCGAGCATTCTGCTCATAAATTTTACCTTCACTGCAACCACAACAGATAGCGGGGAATATGAAAAGCATCTTGCTTCACCCCTAAAGACATAAATGTCAATTGTCAATTGTCAATTTATATTAATTTAATACGGAGTATAAATTAATATTGTTAATATTAATTAATATTATTGTTAATTAATGTTAATATATATTGTTAATAAATTAATATTATTAATAAATTAATAATACGGAGTATAAATTAATATTAAAGTTGGATCCTTGATATTTAGAATTTTTTAGTGAATAGCGCAGTTAAAATGAAAAGGTCAGCTTAAAGAGTCAAAACATTTAAACATCATTTCATAATAATCTTAACACTCAAAAAATAACAAGAATGTCTGTATTTTTCAATAAATAAAAATTTATAGCTTTTTTTAAACGTTTTCCAACATCTAAACATATAATACTTATTTAATTACGAACATAACGTTAAGTAAATGTGTTATTTTATGGAATCAAACACACGAGAGGTTGTTCAGCCTATAATACATGGATTGGTGGATGAGTAGAAAGTTCAGAAAAAAAAATGTTAACAGGTTTCTTTGTGAGTGGTTTCGGATATCTGCAGATTATATTGACATTAAGAAACGCCTACGAAGGGAAGGCTTTCTAGATAGAAGTAAAAAGTTTGTTCTTTTAGACGTATTACCTATGGAGCGAAAAAAAAGCTACTACATTTGTATTAGCAAATTTAGAAGATCGTAAATAAATGAAATGTTGATATCCTTTCTGATAGTAACTATGGAAATATCAGTAGAAAACAGATGCAAAACAAACAGGACAAATGTTTCATAAAGAGTATAATAAAGTGCTCAGAGATGAGCATTTAGGAGTAATCGTTGCTCAGAGGTTAAGTGATGCCTAGAAAGACAGGGATGACCTCATTTCTCGGATCCTGAGGAGAGAAGCGACAATTTTGTCTCTAGAAAAAAAATCTCGCTTTGTACAGAGATTTCAGGGTTGCGGAAAGTAAGACTAGAAAAATATTTTTATCAGGAATATTTTTTTTTTCAAGAATGAAGGTTAACAGAATTGTCAGAATCAAATGAAAAAATGGTTTAGAGTTCAGAATTTGGGATGGTTGAAATATATTGTATTTGTATAATGCCAGGTTTGTCAAACCAGAAAAATGTGTTGGAGATGGTAAGTGACTCACAGAGAGCGATCATCAACAAAACTGGAGAAATTTTCTTTCGAGTTTCGGGGAGGGAAAACCCATCCTTCTATCTTTATATGAGACCGGCTAACCAACCTCCAGTTGATAAGAACTGATAAAGATTTCTTCGCTTCCTAAACGAGATTTAAACTCATGTCTCTCCAACCAACGACTGATCTTATATACGAAGGCCCTATATAATATAAGACACAAGAATCTTTGCTGACAAAGTTAGCAAAGATTCTTAGTAATTTCCAAGCCAGAAGTGTTTTCATACTTGTGATCAAACAACAACTTTTTTTTTTTATGTGGTTCCCACAAAAAGGCTTTTCTAAGCTTCTATATAAGCCTTTTCTCTATTTTCTTCATTTTTAAATTAATTTTATAATTTTTATTTTATTTTCTCTATACATACTCCGGTAACCCTGCTCTAGTTTAAAACATGAAGCTTTTTCAAACCATTTCAGGCCTCCAATAAGCGTAGAGGTGGTGTCACATCGGGCGATGAAATTCATCTCCCACATAAATCCAAAACATGACTCCCTGAGGTATCGAAATGACAACATAATTACTACCTTTTAGTAATCGCAATACACTATATTACGACAAACAAAAAAAAATTATTCTCTAAATCTTTTCCTTGCCTATTTGCCTGCGGAAGAGTACTCTGATAAAAAGTCTATTTGCCTGCCCCAAAGAAAGACTAAGTCTGGAGTCAAGTGAAGAACGGCATAAAGAAAGTTACTCGTCAATGAATAGACCTGAATCATTTTTAAATTTGAAAGTTAAAATTTAAAAATTACATCGTTGTTTCAAAGGTATAGTCAAGGGTATAGTCATTCTTCAGAGATTGTTAACAAATGTTTAAACTTTTCATTAAAAAAAAAACCCAAGCAAGACTAAATAGTTTTGCAGTTAAAAATAAAAGCCCAGTTTGATTATGTAACGTGAAGTAATATACAGAATGAGTTCGAGCTGGTAAGTGACTCACAGTAGCTTGTAGTGTTGCCATCTGGAATAATAGGTTTATTGGTTGATGCAGATGTCGCCCATAAATCTTCCTCTCAGAGTGGAGTAACTAGACGCAAGACTGTTGAGTTACATGCGATCATTTTTGTTCCTGTTCTTCAAGTTTCAACTATCGATGGTCTTGTACCATTGTTTTTTTTTTCGCCTAACAAGAGTGAAACTCGGTGAGGTTATCCGTTTTCCCTCCGTGGGACATGTTTCAATGCATTGGGCATTGGATATGTTCCTTTGCGGGCCACTTTTGTATTGCACTATCGGTTTTAATAATGATCCTACAAAGGAGAGCTGTACATTATGACTAATCAACAACTGCGAATCCATGGAAGGTTGAGAAGAAATGAAAAACTGGACAAGATTGGACTAGAAGATCTGCAGGTTATACTTCTTAGGAACTACAGAAAGATGGAAGGTGGTAGGTTGTTCAGGTTATTCCAAAAGACAGCAGTAGAAGAAATGAGAAAAAATATTCTATAGATTTTAAGTCGAACTTTGATAAGGGAATAGAAATTGCTCAGATATCTTTTTAGAATTTATATTTAGAGGAGAATAGGTGAATTATTGCTGACAATTCTGATAAATATCGATCACCAAATATCTGTAGAAAATGCATGCAGCAGAAAGCTAGAGAGAGAGAGAGATGGTCAAAGGAGAGATTCAAAGGATCGCCATTGTCTGGATGTTTTTATGGTTGCTGAAGCAGAACAATGCATTCATTCAATGCATCCCATTTACAAAATTTCTCAACATCATATTCCAGAGAAGAGGGAGAAACTCCACGCTATTTTGTCATTCCAAATCAGTTTCTCAATCAGTGGTAGGTTCTTATTCTGACACTACAGTACTTCCTGATTATTCAACTCTCTCTCTCTCTCATCTCTTGTCTTTGCTATGTTATTTTTAGAGGTTATTTATCATCAGCATTACTAAATGAAATTTGATCAATAATTTATTATTCAGTATAACACGCTGATGCAGTTGTTTAAACAATTAATTTCATAAAATTTTGAATGATCATCAGTTATTCAAATTAAAATTTAAATATCTCTTCGGCGTGTTTAATTATGTATTCTGATATTCCTTTATGCATTTAGCATTTATTTTATATTTTATTTGTTTATACTGAACATATGTTTATTATTTATTGTTTATTATTATTATTATGGTTTATTATTGTTTATTGTTTATTATTATGGTTTATTATTCTTTATTGTTTATTATTATGGTTTATGTTTGTTTGTTTTTTTGTTGTTGTTATGGTTTATTAAATAGAGGTGATATTTAAAAAATTAAGTGAAATCATTTCGGTTTGCAGAAAAAAAATGATATCGGCTGTTATCTTAACGGTCCTGTGCACCAGAGGGAAAAGTAATAAATATTTTCTAGGTTTATTACAAATGAATTATGAACCATAAAAATACAGGTTTGAGTTCTGAATGTTTTATTTATGTTCGAACTTCACTTAAAACTAAATTTATCCATGTCTGTTTGCAATCTGCTTTGACTCTCTAATTTCGGTTTAAACAGATTTTAAAATCCATCAACAGAATAAAGTAAATCCTTCTGACGAGAAAAAAAGAAATGTTTATACCTATGGAGATTCAAACGTGAAAGAAATAAATGCACTTTACATGTAGGTCGGATGTGATAATCTAAATGCGTTCAGTTTTTGGTTTGTCAAGACCTCGTGCTGAGAAGGGCGTAGTCAACCTAATTTTGAACTCCGTCAGGTGAACTATCATAAGAAAAGAAGCGGTAAAAGTTGCCCAGATCCATTTTGTAAATGGCTCCCTGTCTCCGGGTTCGTCTTTTTTATTGCTTGTTGATGGCGTTACGTTAAAGTGTTTTCTGTCGGCAAGTGAGAGTAGTTTGATGCCCTTTTAGACTAACTTCTTGAACTAATAAAACATTTTGGAGAAAGTGTATAATGCATGCTTAGGGGTCAAAAGGAAAAACTTACTCAGAGAATACTTTATCCGTTTTCCAGGGGGGGGGGGCATGTTTTAATTAACTCTTTCGAAACGTATATTTTTTTTTCTGGGGGTTAATTATTCTGCACTTTAAAAGTATAGGTGAGAATTATGGAAGCACTGAATACTTGCCGAGTGAAACACGCTCTGAGTCTTCGTTGCTTATTACTTTTTATCTAGAGATTAACTCAAACTTAACATTTCAAAGGCAGCATCAGGTTATGCCTTTGAAAAATTTCCGGATAATTCTATGGTGAGTCTAAACTGGTGAGTCTTGATATCTCTACGCATAGCCAAATTCATTTTAACGTTTTAAACTCTTCAGGGATCTTACTTTATCTAATATTCCTTTAATTAATAGGATTCGAATTAAGAAAACAAAATCCCCAAAATAATTTCATTTAGCTATCAAAATCGAATATAATTCCAAATATTAAAACAAAATTAATTTTAAAATGCTAATGAAGTAGAAAAACCATAATTCACAAACAAACATCACAACAAATAATTCCATTCTCTATTAAAATCCAACTTATGCCATAAATATTGTTTTGAATTAGGATAAAAACCAAAATATATGATATTTCAGCTCTTCGAATAGCTATGTTTTCTATCGTGAAATATTTGAAATGAAAATTAAGGACGTGAATAGCGCCATTCGCCAAAGAAATACTTTCCATTTCAAAGAGAAACATGAACTTTCCATCATCTTCTTTCAACACACGTGGTTTTTATGTTTATGGCAATTATGCATTTTGTTTCTATAATTTCGAATTTCAGCAGTTTCAGAGTTCTTATTGTCTCGTAGACTATCTCTACTCATTATACTAATATTTGAAATGTTGGAAAATAATATATCTGTTGCGAGTCAATAGCTGATGTCTCTATAGACGCCTCCTTTCGGTGGCAGAGGGAGTGAGTCACTGAAAGACAGTGACGTGTTGTTGTTGTTGTATCGAGATCTGAAGAGGCATAAAAATTCCATTCACTTATCTGACCATGCGAATGAGTTTTCATAATTAAATAAATGAAAGAAAATAAATATTGTTTAACTAAAATGGCTGTATTCAGTCTGCACGCACTTTTAAAAAGTTGCTACTCAGCTCACATCCGGTAACTTTGCATTGTTTCAACCTGTATTGTTTGTTTCACGTTTCATATTCTGAACAAGGTTATGAGTAGAATTATGACACTTTTAGAAAACGGGAAGAGTTTTTGAAAGTCCTCTATTCGACTTACGAGTAAGAGTGTGCCAAAATGACTCGCAATTTAAAAGCAACTTCTTTAATTATTTCATAGGATAGAAGATGATGACAAAAAAGCATGCGTTGATGTATCTGGGTGATCTGAAAGGTTCTCGGCTTAACAGTGAAAAACAAAACGAATTTTCATGAAAGAAATTTCATGAGATTTCATGAAATTTGAAATTTCAAATTTCAAACGGGGCCAAATCCGGGGAACAGAGTGGATGTTCCAACAATTCATAATGCAGATCCCTTAATTTTTCCATTGCCAAAACATTTTTGTAGGCAGGTGCATTGTCCTCATGAAAGATGATTTTTTTCTTCTACAAATCGCGTCTTTTCTCACGAAATTTCAAATTTCAAATTATTTGAAATTTCAAATAATTTTGAAATTTATAATTTCAAATTTATTTTTATTTTGCAACAAAATCTACCTTAAGACTAATACGTTTATTTCAGCGATGCTCCAGCGCCATTATCTCGTCCCTGTAGTGGTTCTCAGTAAGATCTGCAAAATACCCCTCTACAGCTGCAATCACCTCTTGATTCGAAGAAAAACGCTGACCAGCAAGGAAGAGTTTTAGTTTTGGGAAGAGATAGAAGTCAGAAGGAGCCAAATCCGGGGAATAGGGTGGATGTTCCAATAATATTTGCCGCTTATTGTTTTATCCTTTTCAAGATAATTAATAAACAAAATGCTTAGTATTCCAAAACAGTCCATTGTTTTTACTGCTGTTCTGATTCCGGTGCGTACTGATGAATCCAAGTCTCATCCATAGTAACAAATCGACGCACAAAATCAGTTTTATTCTTGTTAAAACACTCCAAGCACTGTTCAGCGATTTTCATGCGAGTGCGTTTTTGATCTGCTGTGAGCAAGCGCGGTACCCATCTTGTGAAAAGCTTTTTCACTTGCAATTCTTATTGCAAATGGAAAAAAACGTATCCTACACGTTTTTTTGAAATGCCTATAGTCTGAGCAATTTCACGCACTTTGATTCGCCGGTCATCCAATACCATATCGTGCACTAGATCAATGATTTCTGGTGTTGATACATTTTTTGGACGTCCTTCAAGTGGATCATCTTCATGGCTGGTACGGCCACGTTTAAATTCGGCAGTCCATTTCTTAATTGTAGAAAACGAAGGAGAAGAGTGTCCATAAACTTCTATGAACTTAGAATGAATTTCTTTTGGCGTTAAACTTTCTTTCACGAAGAATTTTACAACCGCACGATACTTAATTTTATCCATTTCAAGGGATACAGACAACCCTTTTGCTTGAGACAGCTGTATAAAACAAACTACTTGATAGATGACTTGCAATTTCACACGGATGCTTATGACAGATGTATACAAACAAATAAATAAATCTTTGATAAAATATACATTTTTCCCACTCAACCTTTGGTGACGCCTCGAGTTGAACTAAGAATAAAATATTAAATCGATATTTTATTCCTTGTTCAATGGATATTTTAAGGTTATTGATATTAAATTAGTAATGTATTCATCGTGTTTAGAATTACTGAAAACTGATTCATAGAATTATAAAATATTTCATATAATTTTCGAAGAAGAACAAGACAAATATTAAAAAAAAAAACCGTATTGAACTGAAAGAATATGAGTCCTCTCCGATCCTAGCATCTGAATATCTTCTTTATCTTTCTAACAGGACGTACTTGGCTCTACAAAGCCAGCACACTTTCGAACGATTATGAAGGGAATGTTAAACGTTTTTAACCGTAACGGAAAACATAATCGCTGAGAAGAGGGGGGGGGGGGTCATCATAAACTTTAATAAGAAACGGTAATCATTCCTTTTTCCGTTACGTGCTATACTTTCCCTTAACGTTCAATGTGCCAGTCCATGAAGCACATGCGTAGCTTCCTGATCGTCCCACACACACATAGACGTGCATCCGCTTAAGAAAATGATGGGGATTTTCAGGCACAGCGCGTGTATATTGAACTGGCC
The DNA here is from genome assembly GCF_054136105.1 of Typopeltis vanoorti. Taxonomy (NCBI): domain Eukaryota; kingdom Metazoa; phylum Arthropoda; class Arachnida; order Uropygi; family Thelyphonidae; genus Typopeltis; species Typopeltis vanoorti. The sequence goes on from NC_143557.1 coordinate 104,457,458, forward strand.
GTTCAAAGACGCACTTTCTCCAAGAACGAGAGATTTCAAAACAGTCTCGTTGTGTGTGTGTGTGTGCTCATTCCACGCACGTGCGTGACAAGCGCACTTCTCACCGGGGGGGGGGGGGGGGAACACTTGTTCGACTTCCGTTTGAGCTGACTTCGAGTTTCAACATGTTGTTGGCCTAAGAAACCGATCGGCTGAATCTCAATTTGTTACCCACGATTACAAGCAATTTAAATGATAACCGGAAGTGAATTTCCGTTTAGACTTGACCTCATTGCAGAAGAAAGTAATGGCGAATGAATTTTTTTTCCACATGGGTTGGTCCACTAGCCAAAACAATGGATTGATTTATCAGATCACTAGCATACTTCGCTGATCAATGGGATTAATTATCCTTCTGTTCTGCTTCTTCAAGGCATTTTTGGTCCTTAGAGACTCTAACTTTGAACTAATATTTTTTCTTAAATTTTAATTCCCCCGTAATTTATTGATGATGTCATATTTTCTGCTAATTTATTAACTGTATAGGGAATTTACTTTTGTAAATTCCCTATTAACTGTGTGTAGAATTTGCGCTATTATATTATAACTGCTTCATTATGAAGCTGATGACCAACTTATCGACTTATTAGCCCCTTAGCGTTTTGGGTTATTTCCCACTTTAGTTGGGGAAATACACTCTTGGCCTGCATTCCTGGAGTTCCTTTTCAGACTTCTACATCCTGTTAATGCTGTGGTGTGTAAGGAGAAGAAAAGATTAGATTTTATTCCACTTTCGTGGGCTATTCCAATTTCGTATTATTTTTCTTTTTATTTGCATAGTAGTTTTCTCACTACGCCATAATAGGAAATAACTTTTGGGAGTTTTCGACTCTGCGTGGGCTACATGCTTAATATAACGAATTCTGCAACTAATCTCCATTACTGATGTCTTCAAAAGTTTCTTAAATTTCACTGAACTGCTCTCTGGTGTCCTTTCTGTACCCTAATCCCAACTTGGTTTTAAAGATTCCAGAATAGACGTGGCGAGGAATGGAAATCGATTTATAACTTCTACTTTTTTCTGTTATAAAGTAAACATACTGCATATAAACTCATCTTCGAGAAACTGGGTTATTTATACTAATACTTTTAGCAGTTCCAATTCTGGAAAACGCAAACAAAATCCTTATATTTATATTTACCATCACTAAGATTAGCTTGGGAAAAGTAACTATTTTATTTTCGAAAGATAGCATGATAGACAGAATTATTTTGTCCTTTGGAATGTACTTTCTTTCTAGGAGGCTGAAAAAAACATCTAAATAACAACTGAATTCTTAAAACAATCTACACCCTTCTCAAACTGTACAGTAGAAAGATTGCCGATATATAAAGGAAAGGAACTGCCTAGTAGTTTCTTTTTCTATTGTAGTCTCATCTACAAAACGATGAAAACTCACTTATATCTTATTGAAGGACTTCATAAACACAGCTATCCTGCTTCGCAGTGCTACTAAACGTAGGTGTAGACGTCAGAGTTGGAAATTTACTGATCATCTTAAGCGTTATTTCTCCTAGCTTTCTTGCCTCATTTTAGTGCTCGCAGAGTTTTTTTACCCCCAATTTACTACTGGGCGTATCCTCACAGGTGTGCACATGTCAGAATATACCGGTCTTTTGTTTTTCAGGTGTTTCCTTTGTGAGATACGAAAGGGGCATATAATGAAAGGACATGAGTTTATGCCAGTGTCGCAATACAGTTCTATTCAGCTAGTTCAAATTAATCTTTGTTATTCAAGTTTGAAAACCGGTGAGGCTGCAAAGATCTGAGGATTATTTGAATATTTTTGCCTTTCGTTCGTTTTGAAAACAATTCCAGTGGCGACTATGATACGTATTTTTGTATTTGTTACTTTGAGATGAATTTCCTTCTTTTTATCCACGTGTTTAGTATGAAAGAATTAATAATAAATATGCAGTTCATATTCTTAACCTCTTCAACGCACTCGTTCCATGGGAAATGGGACTCACTTAATCAGAAAATCCTGACTGTATGATGAAAACTTAAAAACTTTCTAAGTGATTTATATCAAATGAACACACCTCTTCTGTTCTTCACCGATGATTCGTTATAAAAGAACATTTAGGGAATGGGCACTTTGATACCATCGCAAAGTTTAATTTATTACGATTTGAAGCCGGAATAATAAGTTTAAAATATTAAAATATTCTGTATGTGGAATGTAGTTACGTAAAACTAATTCCTATAATCAGTACAGGTATTTCCGATAGACCACAGGAAGTAAAACCGTTATAAGTTTAATTAAAATCGACAGGAAGATCTTGTTTCTGGGCTTTTGTCCCATCCATTTCGAACATTAATTGATCTTTGGTGCAGCAGTGAGATTTTTAATCCTAGAAACGCGCGTTTTTAACCCTGCAACGGAGAAAAACACAGCTTATCCCAATTGAGGCAATAATACCAGTTAGATTTTAGAACCACGTGAGGGCAGTTTGTTTTGCCAATAAGGATGTCTGTCAGCTACGTAACTAATTCCCTTTTTTATTTCGGAATAAAATATATTAGAGGATTTTATTTATTTTATTTATTAATCACGGCACTGGGTGAAACAGCTAATACATAATTATATTAATTGTATAAATCATCATATTAATAAAAATCTTAATAAGCTTAGAGCATAAACCTCTTCAAGATTATAATTAGCACATTCTCGAGATATAGGTTACTTTTAACCCACTCATAAAAAAACACAAAAATATGCTAAAAGATGCTGCCGTGAAAAAAAACAATAGACAAAAGTGCGAGACTTTCATTTTTTTGAGAGAAATAGCAGCCTTTTATTTACATATTTCTGAAACTTAAGATATTTATTAGCAACCTATGTTAAATTCGATGCTTTTTCCTTGTTCAACTCCATCAACTTGGTATAACTTGCGTTTTCTATCTCGCATAATACTGTGTGCTCCAATACAAAATACTAAACGAATAATTATATTAAAAAATATAAAACTATATAATTTTAATAATTCTACTCAAAATTTAGAGCAAAAAGATATAATAATGAAAAACATAAGAAAGAAATAGTGATTTTTATAACACACCATTATTTTTATTGTAACTTAGATTTTTAGTTTGCTACCCAGGAAAGAGTGTTATGTTGGGGAGGATTAGGAATCAATAGACCGTGAGAGCCCGCTGAGGGGCTTTGTCGGTGAATTATTTTCCTCGGAATTTGAACGGTTCTGCTCAGTGGTCGGGGAGCCGTCACTGAGTGGAACCAACGCTGAGATTAGGACGGTCTTTCGCCCACTATGGAGTGGCCTAGAGATCGTCCGTATTTTTGAGATTTCACCTTTACTTACATAGTCGGTGATTGATTCATTCAATCCAATACCCTTGGAGGGTAATGGATGGCAATGTTGTAGCTAATGAAGTTCCAACTGCGGTTCGGCTATTGCTGTTACCCTCCTGCCATGATCAGAGCTTTAATAGCCCAATAACACCTTATCCCTAATTGTCCTCTACAGATAACGGGGAAGATGAAAAGCATTCTTGCTTCGCCCCTATAAGCCAGTCCTTATAAGGATAAGTGTTATGTTGGGGGGGGGGGGATGCGGTGATTAATAATACCCTTGGAGGGTAATGGATGGCAATGCTGTAGCCAATGAAGCTCTAACTGTGGCTTTCTTTAAACTTAATTTAATGTATAATAGAATGTAATGTACTACAAATATCATATATGGTTTACGACCGAGGTATTTGAAAACAAAGAATAGTTACAAAAAGCAAATTTTGAAAGGACTATCGTTGTCAATTGTATTGTATTGTTCCGTATTTAGGCCTAGTCGCCCATTACGTTCGTATTAAGAATGGCCTATTACGATTTAAAACTGCGACCACCTAGAGGATAAGGTGATTAATACTATGTCTCCCGGTGTCCTATGTATGCAGATGTGTGTGCACGGGCCGGTTTGCCTGTTCTGGGGAACGAAAACCCAGAGTTTCGGGGTGAAAAAAAAAATAACCTCCGTATGAAACCAGCTAACTCACTTTAGTCGAAAGAGACCAGATAAAGGTTCCTCACGTCTTTGACGGGAATCGAACCTAGGTCTTTCCGACCAAAGGGCTTCGTCAGAGCTACGGAGGCTCCCCCATTATGAAGGAATAGTTTAATGTCTAAATTTACAGACGACAGTAAATTAAGAAATGTATTTAGCAATATTTGTACCTTTGCAAACCGAAATCCTTTGTGTTTAACAAAAACTTTCGAGCGTTTTTAACTGCCCCTTCATGCCTAAAAAGTTGGTTGCTTGAAATATATAAACTCAGCAAGATCCTATGAACAACTTAGAACGGCTCACAAAATTCAAGTTCTCCGCCAAAATAATTGCTCTACAGCTCTCTTGTTTTTTATTTTCTCATTTTTAGATATTATCTTCAGGAAACATTGTTATCGCGGGACAATTATTTTATCTGAGGAAAAGGATATTTTTTAGGATTATTATTATTATATGGGTATCCCCATGAAGTCAGAAAACTCGTTGCTGGAGACCATTTATTGGCACATTACCTTTATTCACAAAATACCTCCATAAACCCATTCACAGACGAAGCACTCACAAACACCTCTGGCAACGCATTCCGCCCACTCATCCTCCAAGCAAAAAATATGATCCTACCACCCTTATTAATCCACACACTCTTACACAATTTTCAGGGGTGACTGCTCCTGCAATATACCAAAACGTCATCAGTGTGAATCCTACAAAACAATTTTATTCACTCACATATTTCTATGGTATCTCTTCTCTTTCGCATATGAGCTAGTTTTTGCAGCCCACAGACTTGCAACTTATTCAGCATTCGATATACCTGCCACAATCTTTACACTTACATCTGAATCCTCATCAGTTCGTCATTCTCAAGAAATCCAGTGGCCAAATTAGTATGCAGTAGTCCAGATGTGGCCTTAGTAATTCCTTATAAAGTGGAACAATAACTTCCATATCCCTGCTTCTCGGTGTGTTGTTCAACAATCATGTTTAATTTTCCGTTTTGGATACCTTGCGATATGTACTCTAAACATTAAATTCCTGTCGACAATCATCCCAAAGTCTTTGGCCTCATCAACTTCCTCTCCAGTTCAGTTCCATCAATATATATATATACAGGGTGTTCGGGATAAATTTGACATATTTATAATTAATTATATTTTTCCGTAAGTTACATGCATTAACACACACTTCTCTTCATTTAAAAGTTTGGACCCTTCTTCATTCAGATACAAGATGTCAGAAAGGATGGATAGCTGGAACCCACCTGAATCATGGAAGAGAATAACTTGTATCATGATGATTCGTGCCCGCCATCAAAATAAGGATATTACGACTGCTGCCCAATGTTCCCTGAATACAGTAAAAACAATCAGGCATGAACTAGAGACTTGCAATGGTGACTACGAGGATGTAGCAAGAAGAAAGATCCCTAGCAGACGATCTGATTGCGTTCGTACAGCAGAATTCCTCGCAAATCTGCAGGAACAGGTGTTGAAGAACCCTGGCATTGGAATTCGGGCTTTGTTCGTGGAGTTGCTAACTGTAGTCAAGCCCTGGATAACAAGGGTAGCCAATGGTAGGCCGTATGTATGGCAGCAGGATTCGGCCCCTTGCCACACCTCTGGGAAAAGTCAAAAATGGTTGTCTGAAAATTTCTACGACTTCACCAGTCCAAATGTTTGGCCTCCAAACTCCCCAGACCTTAACCCCATGGATTATTTTGTATGGGGCGCAGTTGAAAAAGACACCAATCGCACTTCCAGTAATACAAAAGCCCAGTTAATGGATAAAATTAAAACAGTTTTTGCGGCCCTTCCCAGGGAGACTGTAGCATCAGCTTGTTCGAGGTTCCGAAGCAGAATTGAAGCTGTGATCGATGCTAATGGTGGTTATTTTGAGTAAATCTTGTTGATAGTATTGTAATTAACTCTGCCTGTAATGTTTTTTGTCAATTCATTAAATTTAATAGATACAAAGAAGATTTTCTTTTTCCTTACGAAACTGTCAAATTTATCCCGAACTTCGGGATAAATTTGACAGTTTATGTAAGTTTATGTAAGAATGATTATGTAAGTTCGTAACTTTCACTGTTCCCCTTACATAATCATTTCTCAGAAGATCCTTTCTGGTCATACCGTATATCCACCTAAGCATTCTCATATCTGCTACTTCCATCCTGCTGATGTTATTTTTCCTCAGGGCCACAGTTTCTATAGCATACCTCACTACTGTCCTATAGATTTTGCTTTTCAGATTGATCGGCACCCTCTTATCGCATAACACTCCAGCCATCTCCCTCCAGTTCATCCAACCCGCTTGTATCCTGCATCCCATTTCCTTCTCAGCTCCTCCATCTTTTTCCACTGTTGAACCTAAATATCTAAAGTCCTTCACCTTCCTGATGACATTTCCTTCCAGCTCCAGATCTGTCTCCTGTCCGCCGCCCACTGTGCAACACATATACTCTGTCTTACTTCTGCTCATTCTCATACCTCTCTCTTCCAGTACTTTTCTCCATCTTTCCAGTTTAGTTCCCGCTTCTTCTCTTGAATCTGCACACAGCAAGATGTCATCTGCATACAACATTGTCCAAGAATCATCTTCTCTCACCTCCTCCGTCACAACCTCCATCACAATGTTAAACAGAAATCAGCCATTCTGTAATTTAAATCACAACCTTAAGATTTATTCCCATCTCCTCCAATTTGTGCAACAGAGTTTCATCTGGAATCCTCTCAAATGGCGCAGTAAAGTCATTCCAGCAGTATTTCCGAATATTTATTTCCTTTATCCAATTCCACGGTTATTTTATTAGGAAAAAGTGAGCAAATTATTAATGCACCACCCTTCACAAAACCATGTTGTATAAAGTATCATATTTTCAGTCCACCAAGTCAAGAATTCTGTCTTTTTCCAACTTCACCAAAACTCGTGACGTTCTAATTTATTGCAGAATAAATTAGAACGTCAATTAGAACAATGAATTAGGCCGATATGCCATCTAAACCCATGGCTGTGTTCGCAATAAGCTTCTGCATTATCCTAAGCGCCTCTATTTCTTCTATCTATATTCTTCTGTCAATCAGCGTGATTCGACATGTTAGTACACAACAAAGATGGTACAAACATACAAAATAATCACTTAGTAAGTCAACTATTTGATTTTCCTTCTATTATCTCTCTACCATCAACACTTTTTTAAAGTAATCCCTCCATGGTCATTCCATCGTTTTACTTGCCATAAACTAAAAAAAAAAAAAACTCTTCGCGATTTATTTTGCCTCATCGACTAGCTTTTCCTCATAATTAGCTTTAGCCTTCTTTATTATGCAGGTCACCCAAGTTGCTTCGCCCTGTGCATGTTATGGACATGCTGATTACTTTTTTTCTTTATACTCTCTCCACAACTTTTTCATTATCTGCAATTCTTGATTAATAATACTATTCATCCTTCTTTCTCCTATTTGATTTATCCTCCTGACTCTGGATATATACAGTCTGATAGTGTTTTCATTTAAACACCCTTTGGTTTAATTCCCATGCACCAACATCTCTCCATACAAATTCTCATGCTACGGCACACTGCTGAAATCTAACTCACCAGTTTGTCAAAATCACCAGCTTTGTAATTCCACATATCCCTTCTTAGCAGAAAAGTATGCATTCTTGGCATTCTTTTAAGTCAATACTACATGATCGCTTTACCCAAATGGAGACAGTGGATAGATTGGTTCCTGTTCAGTTCTCCAATGCTATAACCATATTCAACCCTCTCGAAACTCTTGTACCTCCATTACATGCTGTATCAGGTAGTTACCTCTTATAAGTTGTATAAATCCAATTCCCTTACTTCCCTGTCACCATTCCATCTTCCAATGTATGCGACTGAGAAAAGTTACCAATACATACCAACTATATTCTCCTTTATATCTCCCCTGAATTATAGCAGCCATGAATTATATATTTCATCTTGTTGATCTCTATCTAATACTAAATAGCCTTGAATGAACTGCCTTTCACATTCCTGTCCTCCTGATGCACTTTTACTTTCTTTGGTTTCAATTCTTCTTCTATCATTAGCAGAAGTATTATGTTTCCTCTATCATCTATCTCTGAAATTATTCTATCCATATGAGTATTTCATCCTTAGTTAACCGATTTTCACTAATTCCTATAATTTTTGGCTAAGTTGTACTAACCAATCCCCCAAACTCCTTGCTTTTATTACGAATACTTCTTGTATTAGTATACATAAACTGCAAATTCCTTCATCCCACAACCTCCTGTGTGTTAACTAGCCCACAAGAGTTAAGAAAACGTGAGTAAATTCCATTTTTATCCTTCTATGGATAGCACCCTGCACCTGCACAATTCCCTTTCTGATAACATGTAATTTCTTATGAGCAGAGAGTTATTATAGTACTTATAGTATAATAATACTTTAATACTATTTATAGCAGACCCAATTGGAGCTGCTATGGGTGCCCTCAATGGTGCTCTTAATGCCAAAGACCCAACCGTTTTAGTGCACACCATAACTCTTGAAAATTCCTTCCTTTTATCAAACTGATCCAAAATAAAATGAATACTAAATCTCATTTCTCTGCAATACTTCTTGCACAACCTCGCCTTCATACCATGCTATAATCGCTCTTCTGTTTAATATGACACCTTAAAACCTTGATCTCTCTCTCTCTCTCTCTCTCTCTCTCTCTCTCTCTCTCTCACACACACACACACACAAATTTAATCCATTCCTTAATAATCTATCATTCTCAAATATACTCCTTTTTTGTTGCAACCTTGGCATCAGACGCAAGAGGTGATATCATATCACAAATACGATAATATCACTCGTACATCGGATGGTGATGATAATGTTAAATATTCTGGAATGACCTGAATTGTAACTGCAGAAGAAACAGTAGGTTCTGATGACTTAGAAAACTCAAGCCTAGAGAAAAAAAAAAAAAAAAAATATATATATATATATATATATAATAAATTTTTTAACTTGGGGATATTGTATATTAGGATAACCAAGTAATTTTATAAACTTGGTTATTTTAACTCCTAATCCCAAGTATGCAAACAATTAAGTTTGCGCCTGAAACAAAGTTCAAGTCTAAAGATGTTACAATACCAGGGCAACTCATTGTAAAGGTGGATAAAGCTTTGATCACTAGTCTTAGTATTTTCCCATAATGTAAAGCACATCACACTAGAAGATGTATACTGCAATGCATTATCGTTTATAAAATTACTTGGTAATCCTGATATACAATACCTCCAAGTTAAAAAATTTATTATATCTATATCTCCTCCAGAGATTTTTATTAAAAATAAAAACACCTTGTTGCAACTTATATAGGTAAAGTTGATAAGGCTCCGTATTACTAAAACCTTGGTATTTAGGGTCTAGCTACTCACTGAGAAGACCTCAAAAAAGGTTGAAACCGGTCTGGGTAGTGAACCGTGATCAGAATAGTGATCAGAGCTTTACCCACCTTTACAATGAGTCGCCCTGGTGTTGTAACATCATTAGACTTGAACCTTTGTTTCAGGCGCAAACTTAATTGTTCGCATACTTGGGATTAGGAGTTAAAGGTATGGCCAAGATAAACGAATGATTATGATGATTCTATTTCATTATGTTAGTATACAACGTTTCATTAAAATTTATATGAAATAATAAATAGCAAATAATAAAATACTGGCATAATATAAAAATATGAACAATAAAATAAAATAATGGAATATTGAAAGATTTTAAGAAAATATTTATATTTAAAAACTTTTTTATACACCTATAACTTTTTTGCAGTTTTGTTTATTAGTTATTTATCAAGGGGTAAAAAAATGAGACCCCGTGTGGAGGCCGGGATAAGAATAGCCCACAGTAGTCCATGCATGTCGTAAGAGACGACTAAAATGGAACGCAGAGTTTCGAGAGCTTCGCTCTCTTAGGTTTCTTCCGGAATTTCGCTTCCAGTGGGGGGGGGGAGCTTAGATTTCTGGGGGAGTTGCCCTGAGAGAGATTTGAGTCTCTGGGCAGGGTATTCTCCGGCGTGGCCCGTGAGGGGCTTTGTTGGTAGATGCCTTTCCGTGGAATATGAGCGGCTCTGCTCAGTGGTGGGGGGCCCGTCACTGAGTGGAACCAACGCTGAGGTGGACGATCTTTCAGCCACTCGTAGGGAGTGGTCCGGGTTATCGCCTTAATTTTTAGAAAGGGCTTTACTTAAAAATCACCCTACGCCCATGCATGTCGCACGAGGTGACTGAAATGGATACCCAGGGAGGGTAACGGATGGCAATGCTGTAGCCAATGAAGTTTTAACTGAGGCTCGGCTATTGCCGTTACCCTCCTGCTATGATCAGAGCTTATAGCACTATATTACCCCATCGATACATTTTAATCTACAGATAACGGGGAATATGAAAAGCATTCTTGCTTCACCCATCTAGCGAAAAAAAAAAAAAGAGTTATGTAATGAATAATCTTGTTACGCAAAGATTCGTTTCTGTGTTTCGATATGAATTAAAAACTGTTTAAAATATGATATTATTTTGTCGTTAATAATAACAAATTACTTCAGTCAGATGCAAATATTTTTTTTATTTGCCAGGAAAATGGTGCTTACTATGTAACAGTTTAAAATTTAAAGTTCTTCACGTAGGTAACAAAAATTCAACGGCACACTACGTTACTAAGGAGTAATTCAAAACTGTGGGAGATGAATAGGGTGGACGTAAAATTTATCATTCAAACCAGGGCATTATTGAGAGTGAAAGGGCGCTACAATGATTAAAATTATATATTTTGAAATAGTTATTTAATTAACAACAGGGTAATGTTATTATGTTGTGAATCTATAAAATAGTTCCATCAAAAACTATTATAACTGCTTCATTATAATTGATAACCAACTTATCGACTTTTTAACCCCCCCCCCCCTCCTTTGCGTTTTTGGGCAGTTCCTCACCTTAGTTGGGAAAATACACTCACTTGACCTGCATTCCTGAAGTAGCTTTTTTGATTTCTACATCCTGTTAATGCTGCGGTATGTAAGGAGAAGAAAGGATTAGATCTTATTCCACTTTCATGCAATGTTTTTAATCTTTTTATTTCTATAGTAGTTTTCCCACAACGCCATAATAGGAAATAACTTTTCGAAGGTTTCCGCTGTGCTCGGACTAAATACTTGACACAACGAATTCTGTAACCAATTTCTGTTTCTGATATCTTGAAAACTCTCTTAAATTTCACTGAGGGTGTCCTCTGGTGTTCTTTCTGAACCCTAATCTGAAACTAGTTTGAAAAATAGTAGAATAGAGCGGGTAGAGAAATGGAAATCCGTTGTAATACTTATATAAACTCATCTTTGATAAAGTGGGTTGTTTATTCTTTTTGTTTTAGCAGTTCCAATTCTGGAAAAATCAAAATCAATCCTTGTATGTAGTTTAGCATCACTGAGTTTAGCTTGGGAAAGGCAAGTATTTTATTTTTGAAAGATCGCGTAATAAAAATAATCATTTTGTCCTTAGAATATGCTTTCTTTCTTCTAAGAGGCTGAAGAAATCATGTAGACTGCTACTTAATTCTTGAAACAATTTACGCCCTTTTCAAATTGTACTGCATATATATATAGATTGCGGATATATAGAGGCACCACCACCTAGTAGTTACTTTTTTTATAGTAATATCATCTATAAAAGGGATGCAAACACACTTGTATCTTAACGAAAGTCTATATAAACATAGTTTTCCTGCTCTGGAGTTCCATTGAATGTAAGTGTAGAAGTCAGGGTCAGAAAATTACATATAATATATTCTTAAGGGTTATGTGTCATTTGTCCTAGGTGTCTTGCGTCATTTTAGTGCTCATAAAGCATTCCCCCCCCCCCCCCCCAGTTTACTGCTGGCCGTATCCTAACACGTGCTCACATATTACAATATACGAATCGTGTTTCCGGTGTTTCCTTTGAGAGAAAACACAGGGTGGTATTGGTTGAAATTAATCGAATTAATCTAATTTTATTTAATTTAATCTTTGCTGTTAAATTTCAATCTTGAAAAGCATTAACTGATTATTTGAACGTACAATCTTCAATGAGAATGTCTTCAGAACAATCGAAAGATAATATCGTGTTCAAACAATCATCGGACTTTACCATTATTGCTTTTCAAAATTTCTCTCTTACAGAATGAAGGAAGGATATTTATTACCAAACAAGGTTCGATTCAATGCTTTTGCCATTCTAAAAAGTCTAAATAGATGATTATAATGATTCATCTTGAACATAATAATATATAAATTTAAAAGTAATATAATATGTTCCTTCTTATAATATAAATTTAATATTAAAAACTATATATTATTAATAATTATGATTTTTAACAGAGAAGTAAAGTTTAAAAATCTATAATTTTAAAAATATACATAACTCATTAATAATTTTTATTAACTTAGATCATTATTTAGTAATCCAGGTAATCCGATTCAATCCAAAATCATTTGAGGAGTTAATCGACCGTGAGATGCGGTGATTAATAATACCCTTAGGAGGGTAATGGATGGCAATGCTGTAGCCAATGAAGTTCTAACTGAGGCTCGGCTATTGCTGTTACCCTCTTGCCATGATCAGAGCTTTAATAGCTCAAAACACCTTATCCCTACACTGTCCTCTACAGATAACGGGGAAAATGAAAAGCATTCTTGCTTCGCCCATTTAAGCCAGTCCTTATAAGGACTATAAGGATTCAATCCAATACCCTTGGAGGGTAATGGATGGCAATGCTGTAGCTAATGAAGTTCTAACTGAGGCTCGGCTATTGCTGTTACCCTCCTGCCATGATCAGAGCTTTAATAGCTCAATAACACCTTATCCCTACACAGTACATTACCCGCCAAGTTTCTATCCCTGTTTGTTAGTGTGTTCTTCAATAACCATGTAATTTGATGTGCTGTTGTGGCCAATTTGCAATATGCCATCTAAAGTCACTTCCTCTCCCTGTCCACAATCACTCCAAAGTGCTCGGCCTCGTTGACTTCCTGCAGTTCACTTCCACAATATGTATACAGCATGTGATCTCATCCTCCCAAAGTGCATTACTTTGCACTTGGCCACGTTAAACTGCCACCCGTTTACCTTTGTTCATACCGCAAGCTTATTTACCTTTGTTCATACCGCAAGCTTATGTAAGTCACTCTGCAAGATCTCTACATTATGGACTATCGCTCTTCCCAGTTTGGATCATCGGCAAACAACTGGATATTTTATCAACAATTGTCTCTAAATTCCAAATGCATTTTAGGACACACCATCCATTACTTTTAAACAACTCATTCATTTTATCAGCCTCGTCGCAAATCATTCACAACACAAATATTTAAAATCATTTCTTTGCATTGTTCTTGCACATTTTTGACATCATACCATATGCTACAAACGCTATTCTATTTAATTCACTATTGTCAAATTGCACTTGGTAGCACACTCATGATTTTTCTACTTTCTCTGAGTATATTCACTACTATCATCAAATCATTCTCAATCCCCTCATACTTTCATGTCTCGAACCATATCAGAATGCTGTTATTTAAACTATGTAAACAATTTATCGGAATTTCAAAATAAAATCTATTCCAATCATACGCCTGTCAGTTATATGTGGGTATGGTTTACCGAGAAAATTTCATATATATATATATATATATATATTTTTTTTTTTTAAAAGAATTGAATGACTAGAACAGAGATTTAAGTAAAAAGGTTTTATAAAAACACGACTAGTTTTGGCTTTTTACACTTTTTACACTTTAGTTTTGCACTGGCTCGCTGTCTCTTGTAAGTAATGTCCCTCGTGTGTTCTTCCATACGCAATTCAACAGATTTGTTTGTCTGCCAAAATAAAGAATATCGCAATCACACAATATTTTATATACACAGGGTATTTGAGATGATGATGATGATGACAAGGTTTTGGGTGGCTTATTAATAAACGGATCTTTGGAAGTGGAGTGAACAAGGTTCTGATATTGTATTTTCTTTGAACTTTTGCTAATATATGTGAGACTGTACTTATGTAAAGAATGGATATATTGCCTTTGAATCCATTTGTTTCTTCTGAACGATGTCTAGAGACAGCGAGCCAGTGCATTATCAAGTCATATCCTTTTCTCGTCACAAAGTCTGCTGGGAAAAATCTACTAACATCTTCCGTTGCAATGATGAACTAAAGAGAAAAATCGTGGAATCTAGTGAAATCATCTACAATCCTGTTCATCTAAATAATAACTTGAGCTACAACCTCCTAGATTATCATTCAGCTGTAATTATGTACTTGCGTTCACGAGATGCTACTAGCACGTACTTTCCCAACAATACAACAAACGAAAGAACAGCTTTAAATACAACCACAAGGATTTAATGTCAATTATGTATAGAGCCTCTCTCTCTCTCTCTCTCTCTCTCTCTCTCTCTCTCTCTCTCACTCTCTCTCTATGATGTTCATAGTTTATTTAAGCTTCAGTGTTTTAGTCTTTTTCTTTTTTCTTTCTTTTATAATGTCACCTGATGAAGGCTGTTACAAGCCGAAACTAGTTTTTATATTAAAACCTTTTTACTTAAATCTCGGTTATAGCCATTCAATTCTTTTTAAAAAATATGTATGTTAACCGAGTTAATGATCATTCTTTCATATATATATATATATATATATATATATATATATATATATATATATATATATATATATATATATATATATAGAAGAACGCAGAATAATTGACATTGCCAGAGAGTTTGGAATCTCACAAAGCATCGTATCCAGGATCTGGGCACGTTTCAAATCAATGGAATGCGTTCAGACGTTTGCTAAGAGATCGCCCTAGCTCTACCACAGAGCATGAAGACAAATTTTGGTTATAAGAGCAAATCTAATCGACGCACCAAGACAGGTCGGCTCCATTCAAGCACAGGTACGCGGATATCTCGACAAACACTGCAAGACGTCTGCGACAAGTAGGCCTATATGTCTGAAGGCCTGTAGTCATCTTCCTCTTATCCACAGCTCATCGTAGAGCATGTGTTCAGTGCGGTTGTATCTATAAAAATTAGACGAGACACCAATGGACCGATGTACTCTTTACATGAGAGTTGTTTTCCGATTCTAGACGACACTTGATCTGGCGTGAAAATGGTATCGCTTACCATCGCGAAGATGTTCTTGAAAGGGATGCTGGAGTCATGATGTGGGAAGGCATTACGTTTAATTGACGTACCGAGCTACAAGTGCTGGAAAACGGTATTATGATTGGTGAGAGATTACACTACAAAGATTGGAGTCCCCATCTAAGAAAGGCCATTGTTATGACAAAGGAAGTACAGAGGAAAGCAAGTAGATTAATATGTGAAATTCCCGGAAGAAAATGTCTTCAGTTGTGTAGGTTGAAACGCTTAGAGACAAGATCACATTTAAGTAGAAAAAACTTTTAAGTGTAATAGTAGTCAATCATTGGAGCAAATAATTTCCGAAAAATATTGTAGCGTTAGATACTTTAAATTAATTAATTAATGGAGGATGCAGACATGTGTTTTTAAGAACATTAATATTTATACTTTACAATACGTTTGTTATTAATTTCAAAATACCAATTTACTTTTTGCTTTATAAGTATTATTATTGTGAATGTTGAGTTTATTTAATAATTATTATGCAACCAAATCATCAATTTCCTGCCATGTACCCTCAAGGGGTGTACAGGATATGATAGTACTACATGAAAAAAATTACATCATTACCAACTTCCTATCGACAATTTTCCTCCAAATTAGTCTGTTACTTGTTAAGACTCCAACATTTTCAGATCTTATATTTCTATCTTCTAAGGCACTTTTTACCGATCAATCCACCTATATCTTGGTCTTCCTCCGGATCGTTTTGCTGCCAACCTGGCAGAGAACACTTGTTTTGCTAATATTTCTTCGCCCATTCTGTTTAATATAAGCTAATAAATGGAAAATAAAAAAATGATGGTATAAGCTTTACTTCGTTTTATTAAAATAAATACTTAATTTTAATCGTAATTCAGATTCTAGGCATGTATCATGTGGATGAAAGTGTACGATATAAAGAATTATATTCTCTATATCGTATGGGGCATTGTGCTAAAAGTGGATTAATCCTAGCACTTCTCAAATGTGGACCAACACGCTTTAGTCCACTCTTTTCACAGAGAAAACATTTAACAGAAGTGATTCGGTGCAACTATCTACTTTTGACCTAAGAAAGTTGAATTACTTGCATTTATACTTTATCAACAATGCATTTTGGAATAGTTTAATGTTAGGAACTCAGAATTAGAAACAAAAACTGGGTTAGTTCATTCTTACGCTGAATTCCACATATCATGTACAGTATATATTCACACGCCTATCATTTTTCTGTTGATAGCATTGTAAGCTGAAGATCTCTATAATTTTAATTATTATAAATATTTAAAATGATAGTCTAATTTTTACAGACGAACAATAAAAAATTCACTTTCAAAAATAATTTATGTTGTTTATTAATAATCTTAAATAGTTTTATCATTTTTTCTTAATTAGAGCTCCATGGACAAACAGAAGTTTTCAGAAATTTTATAACAAAGTCGAGTTTGTTATACTATGAAAGCAGAGAAAAAACTGGAAGATGTTTGTACTGGCTGCCCCCAAACCCTTCTAAAATATAAGATGATTCATTCAGTCTCCAGATAATGAGATAAAGCCATGAACATGAAACCAAATTTCTTCGGGCTTTCATTGTCGAGTAATTCCAGTAAATTTGATTTAATTCTAACAAATTCAATGAGTCTTCTTTGAGCTTGTTTCTATAAATACATATAAAGTATTATTAGGGAAGAAGTAGAGAAATTTTTGTAATCTCTAGAGAGGATAGAGAATATAAACAGAAATAAAAGGAAACCTGATTTTGTTGGAGATGTAAACAGCTGTATAGAAAATGAATACAGTGGAAAATTAGAGAAAAGATAAAAGGAAATGAAGAATGAAAGACTAGAAGGAAATAGAACTTTTAGCTAGAGAAAACAGAAATTTAACTAGACTAGAGATATGCGAGTTTAATGATAACCGGAAGAATTAGAACGAAAAATAATAACATTAATGATATTAAATAAATAACAGAACCAAGACAGTTACATATTTGCGCAATTATTTGTTTTACCAGACAACTAGATGATCCATCCTGATGAAAGAACAAAGAAAATTCTTGACCTACTTAGGTAGGTCAAGAATTTTCCTGACCTACCTAAGTATTGTTCTTTATTTCATATTAAATCGAAGTTTATGTAGAAGGTTTTTCATCAATTTGTTTATTATAATATAGCGATTACAAAAAGAAGAGATCGATAAGATCATTCTATAGTTTATAGAAGGTTTTTCACCAATTTGTTTATTATTTATTATAACGTAGCGATTACAAAAAGAAGAAGATCATTCTACAGTTTATTTTTTAAGTGATGTCATCTTATCAATGGCTCTACGCAGTGGTAAACCTTCCAGTAATGACTGGGAGATGGACTGAGTCCTTGACTCTTTATCCATCTTCATCTGAATGAAGAAAATCTGTGTGGATGGGTGTTAATGTTAATGAGCTAAAAGCTCTAGTCTAGTCATGGCCAAGTTAAGATAAGATAACAATCTCATGCTAGTCCTTATAATAAGGACTGGCTTAAAGGGGCGTAGCAAGAATGCTTTTCATCTTCCCCGTTATCTGTAGAGGACAGTGTAGGGATAAGGTGTTATTGAGCTATTAAATTAAAGCTCTGATCATGGCAGGAGGGTAACAGCAATAGCCGAGCCTCAGTTAGAACTTCATTGGCTACAGAATTGCCATCCATTACCTTCCAAGAGTATTGGATTTTGGATTGAATGAATCAATCACCGTAATGTGTAAGTAAAGGTGATAATCTCAAAAATATATCGGATCGGATCGGACGATCTCTAGGCCACTCATTCGTGGGCGAAAGACCGTCCAAATCTCAGCGTTGGTTCTACTCAGTGAAACTCGATTACCGAGCAGAACCGCCCATTCCGAAGAAAATAATTCACCGGCACGTACCCCTCAGCGGGCCGCGACGGAGAACACTTTCCCCGGTAACTCAAAGTGCTCCCTTTGGTCAAAACCTAAGAGAGCGAACTCATTTACCCAGGATAACAGCAACAGCCGAACCTCAGTTAAACTTCATTGGTTCAGCATTGCCATCCGTTACCCTATATGTATGGGGATCTCATATAAAATCAATCACCGCATCTCACGGTCGATTCGTGATTCATTCTCATCCAGCAATAATGCCCTTATAGTCCTTATATAGTCCTTATAAGGACTGGCTTAAAGGGGCGAAGCAAGAATGCTTTTCGTCTTCCCCGTTATCTGTAGAGGACGGTGTAGGGATAAGGTGTTATGAGCAATTAAAGCTCTGATCATGGCAGGAGGATAACAGCAATAGCCGAGCCTCAGTTAGAACTTCATTGGCTACAGCATTGCCATGCATTATCCTCCAAGGGTAATGGACTGAATGAATCAATCCTTCCCACCTCCTTCGAGCAATAATGCTAATCAAAAATAAATTTGAAGTAATTAATGTATATAAAAATCTAAAAGGTACCAAAGAAAGATCTCATTTAGTTTTTTAAAAATTATTGTTATTTTTTTTTCTAAAATTTAATTAAAATTTGAAACACATATAAAAATCAAGTTTCTTAAATTTTAATTATTAAAATATTTTAGATAACAAAGATAATTGCAATTTTTATCAGCATGTACTCGTTCAGAGAAAACATAATAGAGGCGTGTTCCTGATAGTAAAGTGGCAGCTAGTTATTATTAGGTTTCCCGCGATCAAGGTGAAGCTAATAACTGTCGTTCGATTGCAAACAACCCGGATGTGTCTCGATTAATTTAGATCGTTAAAAAGTATTAAATAGTTGTATTAATATCTTGAGAATTCATTACTTAATATTCAATTTTAAAGAATATGCAAAAATATGTGTATGAAAATAAAAGAAATGTATTCAGCTAGGAAAGTTTCAAAAATATGGAGGAAAGCCGTTAGTAGAAGAAACGCTGTTAATTTAGAAATTTTTATTATGTAACAAATTTTGCCTTGTGGGATTTTCAAAGGAAGAGTGCAGAATATCCGAGTACCGATTGTAATCGCATCGTTTATATCGCTGAACTCTGAACTATTGCTTCAGGCCTCTCCTGTGACATTTTATTTTATTTTATTTTTATGAATAAGTAAATACTCTTTCTATAATTTCTATCTCGTATATTTTTGGCAAATGGAAATGTCCAGAAAATATTCAGGAGATACATTCACAAATCATAATAATTAAAGTATAATTTTATAAGATACCCCAACCAAGCTTGCCTGGTTAATAATAATAATCTCCAATTTCCAATTTTTTAAAAAAATCAAATTTAGGTGGCATATTGTTTGTAAAGGTTGATTTTTTATTCAGACCTCCAATAAATGGAGCGATATTCTTACACCACAAAATAAAATTCATCTATTACTTATAGATAACCAGGATCCCCGTGTGGTTGCCGGGATAAGAATAGCACCAATGTAGCTCATGCATGTCGTACGAGGCGACTAATAAAATGGGTACCCAGGGAGGGTAATGGATGGCAATGCTGTAGCCAATGAAGTTCTAACTGAGGCTCGGCTATTGCTGTTACCTTCTTGCCATGTTCAGAGCTTTATAGCTCAATAACACCTTACACTGTCCTCTACAGATAACGGGGAATATGAAAAGCATTCTTGCTTCGCCCCTAAGCCAGTCCTTATAAGGACATTTGCAGGATGACAGAAGGATGAAATAAAACCATGCGAGGGTAATGGATGGCAATGCCGTAGCCCAGGGATTCTCAACCTATGGTATGCGTACCACTGGTGGTACGTGAGCCACTGTACTGGTGGTACATCTAATATCTAATAACTTGAATTAACTATAGTGGTACGCCACTGGAAAAGGTTGAGAACCGCCCTGCTGTAGCCATCTTGAATTAAATATAGTGGTACGCCACTGGAAAAGATTGAGAACCACTGCTGTAGCCATTGAAGTTCTAACTGAGACTCGGCTATTGCTGTTACTCCTACCATGATCCCTAACACCTTATCCCTAAACTGTCCTCAACAGATAACGGGGAAGATGAAAAGCATTCTTGCTTCGCCCCTTCAAATGTCCTTATATGGACATTTGCAGGTGAACAATGAGAAAGAAAAAGACATTTTTAGGGCTTCGAGGGTAACTAATAGCAATGCTGTAGCCAATGAAGTTTTAATGAGGCTCGGCTATTGCCGTTATTCCCCAGCCATGACTAGAGCTTTTAGCTCAATAACACTCCATCCACACAGAGTTTCTTCATTCAGATGACGGGATAAAGAGTCAAGGACTCAGTCCATCTCCTAGTTCTTTTAAGAACATTTGCAGGACTGAAACCCAGGGAGGGTAATGGATGGCAATGCTGTAGCCAATGAAGTTCTAACTGAGGCTCGGCTATTGCTATTACCCTCCTGCCATGATCAGAGCATTAGTAGCTCAATAACACCTTATCCCTACACTGTCCTCTACAGATAACGGGGAAAATGAAAAGCATTCTTACTTCGCCCCTTTAAGCCAGTGCTTCAAAGGACTATACAATGACATTTGCTCGAGTTTTCCCGTGTGGTGGCCGAGATAAGAATAGCCTCAACGTAAATCCATGCGTGTCGTAAAAGGCGACTAAAAGAGACGTAGAGATTAGAGAGTTTCGCTCTCTTAAGCTTTGCCTTGAGGAAGAAAATTGAGTCTCCGGGGAATTTGTTCTCCGGCACGGCCTGGTGAGGGAATTTGTCGGTGGAGACTTTTCCCTGGAATATGAGCGGTTCTGCTCGGTGGTAGGGGGAGCCCGTCACTGAGTGGAACCAACGCTGAGTTGGACGGTCTTTCGGCCACTATGGAGTGGTCTAGGGATCGTCCTTATTTTTAGAGTTAGCTTTACTTAAGTATTTCCAACGTATATCCATGAGTTTCGAGAGTTTGCTCTCTCAGGTTTCTTCCGAAATTTTACTCTCGGTGAGGTGAGGCTTATTTCGGGGGAGTTCCCCTGGCAGAGCATTTTGAGTCTCTGGGGAGGGTGTTCTCCGGTGTGGCTCGTGAGGGGTCTCGTCGATGGACGCTTCTCCCTGGAATATGAGCGGTTCTGCTCGATGGTGGTGGTGGGGGGAGACGTCACTGAGTTGGGCAATTATTCGGCCACAATTGAGTGGCCTAGGGATCGTTCTAATTTTTATACAGGGCTTTACTTACGTATCAGCTCCAATGTAGCTCATGCATGTCGTGCGAAGCGACTAAAATAAGTACTCAGTGAGGGTAATGGATGGCAATGCTGTAGCCAATGAAGTTCTAACTGAGGCTTGGCTATTGCTGTTATCCTCCTGCCATGATCAGAGCTTTATATAGCTCAATAACACCCTACCCTTACATTGTCCTCTACAGATAACGAGGAATATGAAAAGCATTTTTGCTTCGCCCATCTAACCAGTTCTTTTTAGGATTTAGGCATTTGCAGGAATATGGTTGGAGAAACAACGTGATTCTGATTTAATGTTTTAATTAACTTTAAATATCTGAATGCCGCATGCAAATGATTGAATACAGGTCGAAAGATGATTATAGGTAAATAAATTATAGTTTCCGTTCCTTAATTTAGATAATTAAGATATGTTAACAATCTCCAAAATTCAAAATTTGCTTATTTCTTTCACCACCAAAAAATAACATAATATCCTGTCAATGCTATAAGATATTATTACATCGTAAAATCAAGTTCACACATATCACAAGAAAAGGAAAAATAGGTCTCATCCTCGTCACAGTTTAAAATTATTACTAGGTTATAATCCTTTGAGATAAATTTCATGAGAATGAATTCTATTGTCTGCCAATAGAGGGCAACACTATACATAGCGCTCAAGAACATTCAGAAAGTGAAATTTGTTGACCGAATTGCTTTGAGAATCATTTCAGTCTTTATTACTGTATACAGATTTATATATATATATATATATATATATATATATATATATATATATATATATATATATATATATATATATATATATATATATATATATATATATATATATATATATATATATATATATATATATATAAATTAATTAACTTATATAAATAAATAACTTAATTTCCATTCGAACATATACAATCTTTATATTTGAAATTAATATCTCAGAATCCATGTCTGATGTCCGAAATAATTAAAATCACTCTAAAATTGAATTCAGGCTTTTAACATCTGTTTTTTAGTTTGTTTTATTTCATTTAAAGTACTTAGGTTTTATTTTATTTTATTAATGGGTGTGTTTATTAAATATTAATTAATTTATTATATTTCTAAATTTATTATATTTCTAAATTTATTATATTTCTATTTGATTGCATTTCGATAAATTAATTTTAAATAACGAAATCAGAAGTTTCTGGAGATTTTTTAAGAAATATGGACATTTCCTAATTACTGGCCTTTACAAACAATATTTTAATAAATATTTAATTTTAATTTTGTAATACATCGAAGCATGTATCGCCAAGCTAAAGAACATTCCTACCTTGAAATGCATAACAATGTTGTTCCCTAAACAGAAGCAATTACGTTAGCTGTTGATATTTCGGTTGGTTTAAATAATACTTATATTATTATTCACAAAAGAAAGGGTTGCTATTTTTTCATCAAAACTAAGGTCTCCTACAAATGATCTTTCTGCCGAAACAATGCAAGACGATTCTTTACGTCATATTACTAGCAATAACAGAATTATAATTCTGCTCTTCTACTGGTCAGATTCTTGATAATTTCAGAAAAAGATACCAATCTAAATGTAATCCTATCCATCACTGTATATTCCTTGTAAAGGTTTTATGGTGTACCATTGTGTGTCTTCTACACCAATAGTATGCAGTTGCTAAACCCTACAAACGGAGTCTACTTGACCAAAGTTGTGATTCAAGTGGTGTAATTTATTACTCGGTTACTAAGTCCAAAAACTGAAATCTTAAGCTATTGACTAAGATTTTCAAAAAGAAATGCTCTTTTAGTTCTTATTTTATGATTTTCATATTTTCACGACTGTTGTAAATTGTAGCCCATACACCGTACCAAAATGTGCTAAAGATTTCTAAACTATCGTGGAGAAAAAAAACATTAAAATTTATTCGTAAAATAAGAACAAAGAGATAACATCGACATCGATTCCATTGATAATTGTGCATTTCAACTTATAGACAATATTAAATCAACTATTCTAATTTGTTATTCGATTCAATACATAAAATAATACTAACCTGGCGTGTTCGGCAGCATTATTGTCAAAACGGTTCCATTGGCGTGTAGGAATTGAGTTTTAGAGAATTGGTCAAATATGATTAAAGACTGTAAAAGTATAAAATAAATATGATTTTACAGCGCAATAAAAACATTAAGTAATTTTATATCAATAAAATATTTTAAAAACAGAGTTGCAACACCACTTTTCTTTTTTTTTTCATTAAGATATGAAAATAATTCCACTTTAGATTAAGTGCTGAGCAAGTGAAATGTGCAGTTATTGGAAACGAGCAACGATCGGGAAGAATACAGTTCCATAAACGTTTCATGAAAACATTATTTCTTCACAATGTGTCATTTCTTTCTGTCTAACAACTAGAAAATGACTTTAACAAATACTTGTAGATTCCATCCATGAACCACAGAGAAATAACCCTCCAATCTGAAAACGTGATCCTCCTCTTGGATCACGTTTTGAGACAATGTGGTTCCCAACCATAAAAGAAGCAGAACTTCTCTCTGTAATACATTAAATCAAACCAAACAAAGGCCCAGATATCGATGTTATAAGATCTAAGGATATCAAAAAACACGCAACTAGTCTGTGCCCTGTCCTACTAAAATTAATAAATAAAATACTTAAAACTAGTCAAATACCAAGTATGTTGAAGACTGCCATAATCAAACCCATATACAAACATCGAAAAAGAAATTTAAGCAGCACTTTCAGACTAATAGCAACATTATCAATTATCAGTCGAATTATGGAGCGGACCGTACTAAGGAAATTCGCAACATACACAGAGAACTTTCATATATATATATATAAAACCATACAACATCCACTCTCCAACATAAAAAACACACAGAACAGTAAAAACCACTACAATCACTCAGGTTGAAACAATACAATACCTTGGAATTTACTTCGATGGAGATATGAACTGGAATAGCCACATAATCCATCTACACAACAAACTCCGAACAACAAATGGTAAACTCTACAGGTTTGAAGACATAGTTCCCAAATACCTAAAAACACTAATATACAATGCACTATGCCAAAATATACTAAGATACGCTATAACAACGAACGCTTTTTGTGCACCCTACAAATTAAATAGATTAATATCATTAAAGTACAAAATGATAAAACTGATCTTTTGGGAACAAAGAGACAATACCTGTTTTATATACACCGCAATGTCAGAACAAAAAACACCAGCAAAGCACTTATGTCACTATGCAACTATGCTAAAATATTATTTCAATGTCAACAGGGCAGTTAGAAATGCATACCGTATAACAAGAACTCAGACAACTAATTATATCATATATAAATATAATAATCATTACGAAAAGGCCACTGGAAGCGTCTACATCCCGGACATGTTAAATTAACTACCTTTTGAAGAGAGGAACCTTACAAACTACAATACTGTGAAAAGAGCCTTGAGGACATACTATGAACAAGAAATACGCACCCTACACACCTTACAAACTTAATGAAACACAATGTATTAGTTCAGGGTTTCCAGTTGAGCCACCCGTCATGACATTCCAAATTATTGCGTTGGGGGGGGGGGGGAGGTGCGTGCGTCCCTGCGTGTGAATGGGACGCACGTAAAGAGTTTGGAGGATGCAAGCTGAGAAAGTACATCTCAACCGACTTTTCAAGGGAAAAAATCCATTTACGAGTATTA
This sequence comes from Typopeltis vanoorti, assembly GCF_054136105.1. Lineage (NCBI taxonomy): Eukaryota > Metazoa > Arthropoda > Arachnida > Uropygi > Thelyphonidae > Typopeltis > Typopeltis vanoorti. Next base: position 104,482,616 of record NC_143557.1, read on the forward strand.
CATTTAAATTCTGTAGTTATAGGGCTTATTCAACCATAACTATAAATTATCAACTACAGTAACAATTGAGGAAAATTTTAATGAATTTCATCGTTAAAAAACCAGAACAATATGTTTTGTAAAGCATAATATATAATCATAATTTTAATAATAAAATTATTGATTTTTTTTATAGAAAGCTAATGTGGAAAATAAACCATAATCTGCAGCACTTAGTTGCAGATTAGTTGGAGTACTTTGTAAAATAATATGTTAGGAAGTCACTTAAGACGATTATTGCATATATGTAAATATTTTGAGATCAATATAATTATTATTGTTGTTGTTTCTTTTATTTAATTTATTTCTGTTCATATTCTTTTCTCATTCTTGCATCTTGCAACTAAAAAAAAATATTCTCTGGGGAAGTAGATTTTTCATTTCCGGCATCCCTATATGCTTTATGAAACAGTGCGAGATGTTCCTCCCTATAATAAACCTACTGGGAGGTGATGCTCGCATTTTCTACGTGCTCCACTGCATACATTGCATATACCTATTACATACAGAGTAGAGAACAAATTAATCCGGACACTCACATTTGAAAGAAAACTTTTAATGTAGCAAGAAAATAAGTATCAAAATTAAACTCCAACTTTACCTATTAATTTGTGCGCCTCTGTTCCTAATAAGTTCATTAATTCGCCTATTAATGGACTCTACCAACGTAGAACATATATTTCTCTGACTTCTGCATCTAGAAACCATACTTTTACGATGAACTGTATTGAGTTATTCTTCGTATCACAATTCAATTTTTCCAGTCTCTCTTTCAATATTGCCCACAAATTTTCAATTGGGTTAATGTCAGAAGAGTTACATGGCCACTGAAACAATTTGACATTTTTGAGGACCTCTTTCAATTTTTTTTATAATGCGGCATAGAGGCAGTTTCTGTGAGAAGATAAATTCTTTGTCTTTCTGGATCCGTGGGACCACTCTTTTCTCCAATATTTTATGTATTGGTCACTTTCCATCATACCGTCAACAGGCACAAGTGATCCTGGACATGTGTAAATTTAATCACATTCTTTTAGCTGGGTAATGGAGCTTGTCGAAAGTGGGCGGAAGACGTTTTCTCAGCCGCTGATTGGTGAACATAGTACTCGCTCTCCTTGACCACAAAATGGCTGTCGTCTAAGAATATGACCTTCTTCTACTTCTCAACAGTCCAATCTTTGAAAATTTTTCCCAAGTGGAGCCGCTTTTTCTGCACAGCCTTCGTCAACAGTTGTTTCTCTCTCTCTCTCTCTCTGGTCTGTGGACAGTTCTTTCTGATTCTAGCAATCTTCGATGAAACATTAATCACACTTGCTCGTAAATCTCTATTTAATTCTACAGCCGACAACCTTGGATTCATTTTGCTTTTCCTAACTGGTAAACGATCTCAGAATAGTGTAGTTTTTATTTTTTCGCCCACATATTACTTTTCTATCAGGAGAAATGGTAGTACCTATCTGCCTAAACCTCTTTTAAATCACATTAATAGTACCCAAACCAACACCACGCTCACTGGCAATTTTTCTTTGAGTCATAGATGGGTGATGAGAAAGAGTACCTATTTTTGAACGCTTGTTTGGAGATGCATCCATTTTCTAGGAATAAAAATGAAACACAAAATGAATGAAACGTTACGAATGTCAACTTTTTTACACTACTGAAAACGCACAACACTATTAATAAACATCGTAGAGAAAGTTAAAACATCAAAACCGAAAATAGTAAACCAAAACTAAAAGTATTGTGAAAAACAAAAACGAAATCAAAAACAAAAACTTGAATAATATTCGGCTTGTTCGGATTAATTTATTCGCTACTGTAGCTTCTAAATAACTGAGTAACATTTATATTTTTGTATCAATATTCCTACTGATATTTATAATTTTACATCTATATGTACATATTCGCACTTTTACATATTTTATACTACATAATCCAAATGTTATGAGTAGTTATATTAATTTAAAAGGATTGGAAGTTTATGCTTTTGGCAAAAATAAATAATTTTGAGTAATCTTTCGGATAATTCTCTGTTTTCACACTGGCCACTCGTCTCCCGAAGTGATGATGTCTTGCATTAGGGACATCCGGATGGAGTCCAGTAGCCGACAGTCATAGTAAGTGACGGGCAGTCTGTCGAAGTGTGGAAAACATGTGGAAAATGGAAAATCTTAATTTTCCATTTTCTATGCTAGTAGCGGGATAAACCTCGAAGGATGGCTTGCATTTCAGCCGGAGTGATTCTGATACTTGTCAAGAATTGTTTTGTTGTTGCGTATTTCTTCTGCAAATATTTTATAGTACTTTTGATAACTTATTTCTAACCGTTCGTTTATAGCTGTTTCTTTAGCCAACTGATCGGCACTCTAGTTTCTTGTTACCTCGGTAGTCGTCCTTCTCCAGCAGAACTTAATTTCTCATTCCTCTAGAATGAGGTTTCAAACCAGATTTGACATCTATATATATTTGACAAACCAGATTTGTTTCACCATAAAACACCAGAACAGCCATCTAGTTGTTCTGGTTTTATATGCCGTCAGTAGTGCTTCTACTGTCACTGTAGACTGTTGCGATCTTTTGATGAGAGGTGCTGAGGTCTAATTCCCGGAAATATGTGAGTGAAAGCAAGTTCTTCTGTTTGGTTGTTTGAACAGAGAGGATGCAGTCTGAAACAGCTTTCTTATATAAGTGCCTTCACATATAAGACAGAACTCTTGAATTTTCAGGTAGACGGTGTTAAATTAGAAATGAAGCAAGCCGACTCGAAAGATATTGTCCTGTATCCTTTAATTATTCATAATTCTTATTTTTGTCATCTGCCTGTCTTCATCGGATGCCAAGTATAATTAGTGATAGTCTTGGGCAAACTACTTCTGATTGGTTACTGGAGGAGATTAAAGTTTCCCCCTCAGTGTCCAAAAACGTTACTTAGGGCTAATATGGCCTCGCTTACTCCCGATAGGGGAATAACAGGCAGTAGCTGATTTTTAATAATTATCAAGGAATTCAAATTTTTATTTGAATTGAATTCTTTTAGAAGAAAAATTTGACATAACAATTCGAAGTTAAAGAGCAGCAATTACGCTTTCTGGTTGAATGGGATTCGGCATCTTTATTGAAAATTGTGGATTCATTCTAATTTTGGTTTAAATTATTTACATTATTCATCTAAATCATTATTTAGATTAAAATAATTCGGAATGAAACAAATTTAAACTGTCACTACTACATAAGCCGAAACACAGTAGGTGTTTATTTAAATATTTAAATGAACTTCAACTTCAACTTTACTGACTCGAAGAGTGAAGCAAGATGCTTTTCATATTCCCCGCTGTCTGAATGGATACAGTGAAGAAAAAAGTTTATGAGCAATATGCTCGCCCTGAATGGGCAAGGGGATTACAGGCCATTTCTTGAAATCAGGATGGCTTTAGGTCTTTTGTGTTTGCACAGCTCCGTTTCATCATAGTCAGCAGCTTGTTGCACCAGTGGATTGGGATGCGTAGACGTTTTTAGGAAATACTTTGCTGCAAGAGACTGAAGGAAAGAGTTGATATAAGGGATGTCGCTTTCCCGATGAAGTCGAACATCTCTAACAAACCATGGGGCATTCAAAATCATACGAAGGCACTTGTTTTGCACTGGCTGCAGTTTGAGGATATTAGTATCGGCGGTATGGTTCCATGTTGGCGAAGCATAGTGATTATAGAGGACGAATCATCAGTTTGTAGAGGAGCAGTTTGATTCTGGTGTGTAATTTACTGTTTCTGTTTATTAGGGGATAGAGCTGGACGATGGCTTTTGATGCCTTTGCACACGCATCCTTGATGTGGTGGTTGAAAGTTAGTCTTTTGTCCAGCAGTACACCAAGGTATCTGACTTCTGTTTTCCAAGGAATTTTGGTGTTAAACAGGAAGATGTCCCCTGTAGGAGATACTGTTCTTCTGGAAAAGAAAACAGCTATGCTCTTCAAGAGGTTTATTTGTAAGATCCAATTGGAGAACCAATTTTCTAATATTTATAGGTTTTCTTGGAGTTTTTTGGTGACTATGTGTGGGCAGGGTGACCACCCAGCAAAAATATTTTGTACTAACTTATGCAGGAAAAAGGTACTAGATCTGAAAAAAAGTACTAAATTTTTATTTGTTTTCGTTTCACCCTATTTAGGGCATTTTACGATATCAATACCTAATTATCATAGATTAACTCAATGTAAAACTGCTATCGGAGATAAAAGAAAAAAAGTCAAAACTCACCTCACTGTGGTCATCTATGAGTCCAAGAGCTGCAGTTGTCAATCGTCATAACAGGAGTCCCCATTGTAACTCTAGCACTTCACTGTATTAATTTACCATATAAGTTTTAGTCTCATTTTAGTGTTTAAAATAATGCAACATTAAATTTTCAGTTATTTAATATGCTATTTACATTTATACAGGGGGTTACCACCCACAAGAAAAACACTGGAAGTATTTATTCATTATTTTTATCAGATTTTGCTAAATTAATTAACTTTTCAGAAATAGTAAAATCTGCAGCTGATGAATGTTTCAATTTTTCTTTTGTCAAAAGGAGTCCATTCATCGAAGGAGGGTTTTTTTTTTTTTTTTGAGATGTCATTGTGTGAATCTACAACAAAAGCATTTTTTTATAAGATGGTTACATTTAGTGCGTCCACACTGTATTTTCTTAGCAATTTCACTCAGGAGCAATTGGTTTCAATAGAGTTGGAAGAGTATCCATAAAGCACAAAAGCAGATTGTGTTCGGCATCCAGGGTCGTTCCTTTGGTTTGCCCCGCCTGAGTGCAAAATTTTTGTGCCCCCCCTTCCATTAAAAATTAAAGGATCCCTAAGTATAATAACACGTTACGAATCATTTTATTATACTGCACATTAAGAGGAATGTATATTAAAATAAAGAAAAAACACAACTAGGAAAACAAAATTTATTTTTATGTAATAAACAAACATACTCCTATAATGTAACATGAAACACGACAAGAAAAGAAGAAGAGACTCTCAGAATAACTTAGCGTGCAATAGAACGTAGGATTTGTGACATCAGCAAAATGGAACATGTTAGAAACACGGAATTAAGAAAGAGATCAGGCATAAAAGATGTGGTAACTGCAGTATACGAAAGCAGGATGAGATGAGCAGGTCACATAGCCAGTCTCAGGGATAACAGATGGACATTAGAATATTCAACTGGCAACAAGAATAAAGAAAAAACCAGGAAGACCACCTATAAGATGAGAAGATCCACTGGTGAAATCTATGGGGATAACATGGAAGAGAGAGAGAGGCTCAAGATCGAGATCCTTGGAGGCATCTTTGTGACCTGCACTCATGGAGAAGTCCTGAGTGAAACACAGGTACATCAAGAAGAAAACTCAAGAAACTCCTAGAATGTTTGTTCAGTGTGTTGAGAGCAGTGATTAAAGTACGTTGTGTTGAAGCTCGTACCATTTATTTAACTACCCAGCCCCTCACTGAAATCTTTCACATTCGAAGGTGACAAATATGCACAAACAGTTCAGTGTATTATTTATTCCTTATTTTTTTATGAACGTGTTTGATTATACCGTCCGTAAATTGTGCCACCCGGGTTCTTTGCACCTACGGAAGGGGTGCAAAGAACCGTCTGCATCATATGCTCTTAATCTTAATTCTGCCTCTTTAATTTATTTTTCCGAGTGGTATTTGGAACTGGATTTAAACAACGACATTATACCTAGTGTGCTTCTTTTAGATTCTACATTCTTCTAGTGTTTTTGAGTGTTTGCATGACGAATCATTAGACGTTTGCTATCATTAATGCTTATATCACAAAATTTACAATAAACAGTGTGTCCTTTACTTTTACTTGAAGTGATCCAGGATTTAAGAATGGGATCCTCCAACTATTCTTCTTTGAATTTTTGCTTATATGATTTTTTCATCTTTTTAGATGAACCTTGTAAACCTGAATCATAACTATTATCACTTTTTCTTTTATCCGAATTACCTGTGTTAGAAGTGGTTTCTTGTGAGTGGGAAGGGCTGGCATTGAGATCTTCACTTTCAATGGCTCGTTCATGTACTTTACTGATTGATGCACTACACATTTTCCCCTGAGATTTAGAATCAAATTTAAATTAATTTTGAAAGTTTTTCTTGCTACTTGTCCATGTTTAAAAGGAAAATCTAAATAATAATATTTTCCATGAAGAATTAAACAAGTTTTTGTTAATAAAATTAATAAAAACACTGAACTTATAACGCGCGTGAAGTGTTTCAACAGCAAAGAATATATTTTCATTGGCTAATGCAAACTCAGGTTGCGTGAGTAAGGGATCCGGGGGGGGGGAAGACTAGCGAACAGTGAGAGGTGTATGGAAAAAAAGAGAAATCGTATTCTTGTGTCACTGAATGTGACATATGGAGAGGTGGGAGAAGACAAATATATTAAAATCATATGTCTAACTCTCATGTTGTTATATTATTATTATTATTATTATTATTCGGAAGGAAAAAAGTGCTAGATCTGTTGGTGAACGTACTAGAACACTAAAAATTTATAAAAAGTACTTTTCAGCAAAGACATGCGATGCTGTACCAATGAAGTTTAACTGAGGTTCGGCTGTTGCTGTTACCCCCTTGGGCGATGAGTTTTTGAGTTCGCTCTCTTAGGGTTTTTGCCTTAAGAGAGCAATTTGAGTCTCCGGGGAAAGTGTTCTCCGGCACGGCCCGCTGAGGGGCTTTGTCGGTGAATTATTTTCTTCGGAATTTGAGCGGTTCTGCTCGGTGGTCGGGGAGCCCGTCACTGAGTGGAACCAACGCTGAGATTAGGACAGTCTTTCGCCCACTATGGAGTGGCCTAGAGATCGTCCGTATTTTTGAGATTTCACCTTTACTTACATAGTCGGTGATTGATTCATTCAATCCAATACCCTTGGAGGGTAATGGATGGCAATGCTGTAACCAATGAAGTTCTAACTGAGGCTTGGCTATTGCTGTTACCCTCCTGCCATGATCAGAGCTTTAATAGCTCAATACCACCTTATCCATACACCGTCCTTTACAGATAACGGGGAAGATGAAAAGCATTCTTGCTTCGCCCCTTTAAGCCAGTCCTTATAAGGACTTATATAAAATGCTAAACGCATCCCCCAAAGGAGACATCACCCTGTTCAACTCTAAAATTCCCTGGAAAACTGAAGCAAAATACCTAGGAATACATCAAGAGCATATGCACCAAAGCTTCAAAAGTTATCGTCCAGCAATACCCCTTGATCAACAGACACAGCAAACTAAGCTCAACAAATAAAATACTACTGTACAAGACAGTGATCCGTCCCACAGTCATATACGCCTCCCCAGCCTAGAGCCATACCTCCAAGACAAACATCCTCAAGCTACAAAGACTACAGAACAAATGCCTGCGAATGATTCTGGACGCCCCGTGGTTCATCAGGAACGCCCAGATCCACCGGGACATAAATATCCCCTACATCTCTCCACTACTACGCTCCCTAGCAGAAAAATTCTTTATGAAGACATCTATCCATCCAAACCAACTGATACAACAAGCCGGAAACTATGACGGTAATGACTACTGGAAGCATAAAAGACCGAAAGCCATCCTAACACCCAACGACGAATAACCACTTCTGCCCACTCAGGGCGAGCTAAAATAGCTCACAAATCTCTCCCATCACTGCTCCCGAAACAGACAACAGGGAATATGAAAAGCGTCAAGCTTCACCCTCTGCGCCATATATGTCCTGCGTCCTGCGTCCTAAAATGCTAAACGTTTGTCATGAAATTAGCGTTTTCAACACAGTGAAATAATCAGCATTTTCGTATTAAATTACGAAAATACTGGTTTATTTCTATTGTGACATTGGAAATGAGTGACCTTGGAGTCTGTGTTACTATGAGGACAAATTACTTTCGGTGATTCATATTATAATCGAAAAACACGATTTCCAATTGGGGGGGGGGGGGGAATCCGCATATTATCTTATATTCTAATGTGGTTTAGGGTTTCACTGAAAGCTCAGCGGCTTTTTGTTCAAGTACATTGTATTTGGACTTATATTGGCTAGACAAAAAAGTTTTTTATATCTCAAACTAAAGAGGTCGAATGTTCGAATCCCTCCTTGGTCATGTAATATATAATTTATATCTTATAAATATTATATAGTTCATATAATAGCTAATAGATGGCGGCAACAACTGCTTAATTTTTTTCCCCCTCGTTTGCTCAAAATATACCAGTAACTGTCTTAAGATGTTATTTCCAACTAGAAAGAGGCGAATAATAATAATAATAATTGAACAAGAAGAGGAAGAAAGTCGAATTTTTGCTGAATTCAGAAAGAGAAAGGCCATCGAACAACTTTCACGAAATTCATCTGCAATGCTGCATTTGAAATAATTTCCAATGATTTTAACAAAGGATTTGAAGAATTCCTTTCGAAGAGGATTGCGTCAACAAAATATTCGCAACCATGTTTGGGGGGAGGGAAGGCATAACTTATTTCTTGCAGCAACATAAAATACAGATTTAGGAATGATCAATAACAGAAATTCGTGTGATTATTTGAGTCAAAAATTACTTGTAATCTAAAATGTCCTTAGATTTAAAAATTGGAGAGCGTCAGACATTATTAATTTTTTAATACAGTTTTTTTATTTGACTACAGAGTAAAAAATAAAAAAGTTAAAAAATTGACAAAACGTCATCATTTCGTAGTATCCTGCAATAATAGATTATTAATAATAGCGCAGTATAAGCAAACCGTCTCTAATTAGTGATTGTTATTAACTGGCTAACAATATCAGAAATAATAATGACTCTCCATACAAGTCGCAACTGTGTCTCAACACAGTTGCGACTTTAGATGCACCGATGTCTCAAGTAAGCGAAGGCATTTATCGGATAAAAACTGGAATGTTTCTCACTTCTTAAGTAGCGTTTCTTAATTCTTTACTTTCAGAACTTCGAATTATCCACATTTGCAGCAGAATGGGTAGGTATGTGACTTCGATTCATCATCCTTAAATGCGTGCCATCTAAACACGGTTTAATTTTTAAATTTGGAAATGTGTGGATGGAATCTAATCATTAGATGGAAGGATAATCCACATTTGTTAAACGATTTCGTTAATAACTGAACTTTCTTAAAACAGAAGTGCTGGTTATATGCAAAACAACTTTCTAGAATATCTCCGAAGTTCACAAATTTAAATAACAGATTTCAAAGAAATTTATTTGTAATATTTTGGAAGTCAGAAAGGACTTTATGTAGAAATGGATTACCGCATTGCAATCTTACAATTTAATTTCTTTCTGAAATTATTATATGTCAATGGGACGATATGGTAATCTTCCAGTATGGTTTATTTATTTATTTATATGTTTTCCTTGGCAAGATTCATAAAATCAGTCAGAAGCCGATCGTGGTTTTGACAGCATATGTAGAGCTTTATTCAAAATACAGAAAATTCAGACTGATTCCCTAATCTCTTACAAAACTAAACATTACACTACGTATGAATTATTTTAAAAGACCATAATTAGTAATAATCTCGATACACAATACCTTAGGTCTGTGTCAAAGAAAAGGAGAGAAAAAAGAAAGTCACAGTTTTCTGTTTATAAGGGTGTGAAAGTAGAATAAATATATCTTTTATTTTACTTTAGTTATAAATGAAATATCATTCCAACTTCGATTACGTATGTTGCATCCCAGATGAGCATACGGTTTTCATATAACTCAATGTTCGATTAAATGAGTTGTGAGCTAATGAAAATTATTCTACTCCTCCATACACATGAAAAGTTAGAATTAGAAAAACTTAATGTGATTCATCATCAGACAGAGACTGAACTGCATTCACCTCGCATGAGTCATTTAAACATATAATTAGTAGAGTAAGTTTACTTTTATTAGATTTTAAATGATAAATATAAGAAAACTGGTAACACACACATAAACAGATTCTAAAAGAATTTATTTTGTGCTGTCAAAGCGACGGTAGATGATAATATACGATAAATATTGTGCTATTCAAATTGCTTTGTGAAACTGTGACCAAATAACAATATGAGTGTCACTCAACCAAGCAAAAGGGAAATGACAAATCCACCTAGTGAGGAAAAGTAAATTAAGAACTATGGAAAACAAACAACAACTTTTAAATGCAGTATACTGAAGGATTACTGAAGACAAAATTGTGAAATTGATGATCTGCTAAATGATATTATTAGGATCGAATAAGTTTTGGGTAAAACTGCGTAAAAAAAGATTCAACGCTAATTCGGTTGGATTAATTTGAATTTCCTGGAACTAAACAAGACTGTTGATATAGCATAAATATTTTACTTGCTAATTAATAATATTATTAATGGAAAAATTAATGGAAAAAGATTATTATTTAAAATTAATATAATTATTAATCAAAATACAATTGACAATTGACAATTGACATTTATGTCTTTAGGGGTGAAGCAAGATGCTTTTCATATTCCCCGCTATCTGTTGTGGTTGCAGTGAAGGTAAAATTTATGAGCAGAATGCTCGCCCTGATTGGGCATGGAGATTATGCATCACTAAAGGAGACCAATATAGCTTTTGGTCTTCTGTATTTGAATATGTCCGTTGGATCGTATGCTGTAGCTTGTTGAACCAAATCGTTGGGATGTGTGGACGTCTTTAGGAAAAACTTGGTGGCTAAGGATCGTAGAAAAGAGAAGATATAGGGAATATTTGTGTCTCTGTGGAGTTGAATGTTTCTAACATACCACGGAGCATTCAAAATCATTCTCAGGCACTTGTTCTGCACTCGCTGTATTTTGATGATGTTAGCATTAGAGGTGTGGCTCCAGGCCGGAGAGGCATAGGTGATTATAGGACGAATCGTCAACTGGTATAGCTGCAATTTGATTCCGTTGCTGAGCTTGCTATTTCTATTAATTAGCGGATAGATCTGTGCTATGACTTTAGATGCCTTTGTGCATGCAGACTTGGTGTGTTGATTGAAAGATAGCTTTTTGTCGAGAATTACACCCAGGTAATTTGTTTCTGACTGCCAGGGAATTTTAATATTGAATAGTAACTAATCTCCTACAGGAGACATTGGCCTTTTTGAGAAAAGAACGGCTGAGCTTTTCTGGGGGTTGACTTCCAATCTCCATTTAGAGAACCAACCCTCCAGCTTTAGAATGTTTTCTTGAAGCTTTCTGGTAATGAAAAGGGGTCTGAGAGATCTGGTTAGTATTGCCGTATCGTCTGCATATAGGGCCAAAATGGAAGTCATCGGATTGTGTGGGATGTCTGACATGTATACAGAGAACAGCAATGGAGCCAGCAGAGATCCCTGCGGCACTCCAGCAAAGATGTGGCGCTGGGAGGATGTAGAACCGTTGATTTTTACTTGCATTGATCTATTTTGAAGATATGAGTGGATTAAATGAACCATTTTAGGTGAAATGAATTTACAATTTTAATTGGACTAAAATTATCTTTAAAATATTTTAGGATGTAAATACTTTTATAAAACATATTGTAGAAAATTTTAATATATTTAAAATTTTTAAATTATTGCAAAACATTTTAAAAGTCCATTATGATTTCATTAATATAAATATAAATTTCATCATTTATGCTCTTACAAAAATCCAAATAACACAAAATGGCATCATCTAAATGCTTGAGACATTACCTATGCACAGTTTATGCATACTCTCAACCATTATGACAGCTTGTTAACCTCTGTATTTTTGTGATAATTCTTTATATGATTGATGTTGTAAGACAATTTTCATCTCATAATGAAGCCTTTGGCTCTTCATATAATTAGTAATCTCATAATTTTGTATTGTGGCTATCGATACTAATACGTTTATTATTAATATCTCGTAACGTTGCAACACTTTATATTGTATACTCTCACCACACACAAATTTGGCAAAAATACCACATTAGTACTAAAGTGAGTTAAAATTAAGTAATTGCCTTTTCTGCCGTAAAGATCACATACTGAAACTTTCTCGAGTCCCTTCAGGCTTCCATTGAAGCTTAATAGGGTCTCTCCCCAGATGATTAAATTCAACTCCTACCTAAAAACAATCCTATAATCAATGCCCACGGTGAGATTCTAACGAGCAGCCTAACTGAAATCATTAAAAGAACTTTTCTACTGAATATGACTAATGCAGTCTTATAAGGAGTTAGCATGGGTTTTCTCCTCCGATTTTCATCCCACGAAACAGAAAACCGGCAAGAAGAAGAAGAAGAAGAATACACGCAATTATTAAATATAATACACTTGTCTCATAGCAATAGCTGATTCATGGATTCAAAACAACCAGCCTTCTATATCTTCTTTGGTACTGAAAATGTATATAAGTTCCACCTTGTTCTTTCAGTAAATGTTCTTATTTTCGTTCTATCCATTCGGCGCAACCTTCTCGAAGCTCTTTTGTATTATTTAGATGGCAATCGGAATGCAGTTTGAGAAGTGATTTTCAACATCCTCTCAAATGTGAATTCTCCACTAAGTCTTTCGCTGCTCCTTATAACACGTGGAAAGACTTCACCCCAAGGATGAAGTTATTGTTCCAGCAATAATACCAGATTGCCAAAAATATGTCTTTGTCCAACATGTCTCTTCATTTACCATTTAAAAAATGCGTAATTTTTTAAGATACGAGATCTTAAACTTATGGTTCAGTGCAATAGAGTTAATAAGGAGTTATCATCTTTCATCTCTAACATAAATGCCCTGATTGGAAGTGAAGCAATCTTGATACGAAAGTCTATGTGTGTGTGTGTGTGTGTGTGTGTGTGTGTGTGTGTGTGTGTGTGTGTGTGTGTGTGTGTGTGTGTGTGTGTGTGTGTGTGTGTGTGCTTCATTCAGATGGATGCCACTTAATTAACATGCTTAAAAGAAAATTGCCTCCAAGTGTCGAATAAAAAATTAGTAATCACAAGTATCAGGCATGGAGGACAGGTTCAGCTAGAATACACTGCTTGAAAAAAGTCACCGAACACCCGCATAGACAAGGTGTATCATGGCATGTAACGAGCCACTTGTTTGTAGCCAGTATAAATTGGAGAAATGATGCAGCCAAGTCAACGCAACGTGAAATGATTGAGAGAAGAAAACTGACGCAGTTTGAAAGAGGCGTTGTGATAAGATGACATGTTTCAGGCCTATCTCTTTGGCAAATTGTTGACAAATTGGGCCATTCCAGGTCAAGAATAAGTGATACCATACTGAGATGGAAGCGACGGGAATAAACTGCAAGTACTACCCAGGGTAGACAGCCCACTACACTCACTGAATGTGACCGTAGGGTAGGTGCTACGATGTATAATTTAGATCAGCAATAAAGGTGTGCCAGAGATGATGATCCTCTGCCATTCTTTTCATCCCGTAATAAATCTTGTTTCCCTTCCATTTCTTTACATCATCAACCCAAGAAGTTTTTGTTCTACCAGGAGATTTTCTATCCTTTGTTTTCCCTCCAATATTTCTAGAGACGTTTTCTCTGCTGATTTTTTAATATGTATCGTGCTTTATAAGGATTCCAAGAGTTCTCTTTTGGTTTCCATTAACTTAAACATCTTCATTTTTCCCCTCCTAATAAAATTTGAGTGTTCTCCTATAGCAACACATCTCAAAGGTATGCAATAATTTGAATATGGATTTTGTATATGTCCATGTTTCCATCCATAGTTCAATGTGTATCATACACTGGATTTTATAATTCTTATTGTAGTCTGTTTACTTTTTCCAGAGAACATTAATAATTCATTAATTCAAAACGCTTCTGTTGCCTCAGCTTTTTGATTTTCCCCCCATAACTGTTGTTCCATCTTCTGTAACCACTACTCCTAAATAAGTCATAAAATTCTAATAAATCCCGTTGATATTCTTAAATTTGTGTTTTGTTTCTGTTTCTTGCTTATGGCCTTATACTTAGTTTTAGCAGTATTATCTGTATATAAATATGGTAAATGTAATGATTAATTTCTGTATACATGATTTATACGCTTAAAAGCACATCAAATGATGATATATTTGATGCCCATATGGAACACCGAAGTGATATGTTGGTTAATTTTGCTGTGTGTACGTTTTAATTGTATGTGTTCTGTTGAAGGTTTTACGCATGCGTTGATTGTGATGTAGTAATCGCAACAAATTACTTAGCGTTAGTAATAAAACGAATATTTATTCCTTAAGGATGCATTAACTTTAAAAAGAGCAGCTTTCTTTTTCTTCTTCTTCTTTTTTTTTCCTCTTTCATTCCATGAAGTCATTTATAGCAAAGAGTATGTTTTGTGATATATTAACGGCTCTTATTATTTTCTTCTTAGGCGAGTTAATACATTTTATAAGTGATATGCTTGCATTCCCTTTAGAAATCATTTTCCAGTCTGGAAATAACATTTCTTTTTTTCCCTTTTTTAAAGTGATTTTCGATTTAAATCCCAGATGTTCTATCTCCTCAGGAATGTATTTGATATGTTTGAATATATTCTTTATATATTTCATTATATTATATATTTAATATTCATTTACATAATAATATCAACATTATAATAGATTTAAGAAAATTAATTATATGTAATATGATGTTTATAATCGTTATACTGTAATAATTATGCACAGAGTTAGCATTTCTATTTCCATCACTAACCAAAATAACTCCGCTACTTCCGTGTTTTCTCGTCGCTAGATGGCGATACTGTAAATAATCGTGGGAACTTGTGATTTGCCATAGCTACGCACAAACACTGGCGTCTTTAGCGTAAAGGATTAGAAGTACTGTACACAAAAACGCTGTCATTTTATCACTCGTTCTTCTAACTTTCTTTTAATTACTAATTAGAACATGCTATATATTTTATGAAATGGGCCTTTAATTTTCTTGTTCTTTTTCCACTTAAATCAGGTGAAATTTCCCAATACTGTATTTTCTGATTCTGTCCATTCAGAACGGGCTTCTTTGTAACATTTCATTCTTTAACAGATTTCTCACATTACTGAATGGTTGCAATCGTATTGAAGAAAATCTGGATTATTCTAAAAAAAAAAAAAATAATAATAATAAACGTAAATAAATAAAGTTCATGCTGGGTGAAAGAGGATCGGATGACCATCGGTAGTCATTAATCCGTGAGATTTTGGGAACTATTTTAGTTAAGCATATGCTCATTGTTTTGAAAGAAAAAAAAAACCTTAAGTATATTATAAGAATTTCATAAAAGAATTGGTGACGAAACGATGATGATATATTTAAAACGATTTTTAAGAATTACATCAAATTGCTCTGTTCGGGAAAAAAAAATGCGATTTCATTTTATTTTCATTTATTTCTCGATTTCATGTTCAACTCAGCGGGCTCGAAAAAATTGCCCTTTACATTTTCTCCCTTTCTCAAATATTATAATTTCCGTATTCTAAGTCCTAGAATAAGACGCCTGCAGAGAGTGCACGACTTTTGGATCAAATATTCAGGTCACCAATAATTCTTTTATTTTTTCGGAGTTTACCTTTGTATGTTTACAAGTTATATTTTAATATAAATGTAAATTATACTGAAATTAGTCTGTTCATTGCCAGAATGATCAGAATTAATAATGAAATGGGTGTTATTTAATAGTGAAAACCAGCAGAATGTATTACGTCGCTAACTAAATAAAATAATAAAAAAAAATTGGCCACCACACGAAATTCCAATTTTCAGCTTGGCAATGAAGGTGTTAAAAAGAGAAAGAACTAATCACACTTTTGGGATCGAGGATATTTCGTGAATCTCTTTGATAACACTGATTTAATTTATGGTACTATTTGTTTTATAAGTACGCGCGAAAGATGGAGATATTTAGAATAAGGAAATCGTGTATATTTCATTAAATATTTCATTAAAGGGTACTGCAGATCGGGGACTGTTTAGTTCAGTGATTAGATACAGTTCTATGAAACTTCGTGTCCCTCCCTTACATGCTGCATCAGGTAATTATCGCTCAGCAGGTGCATAAATTCTGTTTTCTTGCTTCCTTTGGCCCATTCCTTCTCCCAATATATATCCACATCCCCATAATAATTACTCGACTTGCACTCATCATGCTGATATGCTAGTACATGTTATCTACTCGCACATTCTCGTGTATACCCACTGAATTATGCCAACAACCAATTGTGTGTTTGGTCTTGTTGTTCGCTGTTATTAGCAAAACCTCCTTCTCCATCTTGTTTTTTCTGTCCTCTCTGAAAATACTCTATCGTTTCCATTCTATTCCTATGACTATGTCGTTTTCGGTCAACCAATCCTCACTGATTCCTATAACTTTTGGCCAAGATTGGCCAACCAATGCCAATGCCTAAAACTGCTCACCTTTATTTCTGGTCAGTGTACATAAACTGCAACATCTCTTATTCTCACAACCTTCTTTACACCTTGTGTTAGTTATCCTAATAAAATTAAGAACCTGGGTGGCTGCACTTGGCATCATGTGATCACTCTCCCACATACTAATCTCAAGGTTTCATGGACCACTGCTAACCTGCACCCCCCCCCCCCCCTAAACATTTTGCTCTTTCTGACAGTGCACTTCCAAACTGTCAGGGAACAACACTTTCTCAATACGTTTGACCGCAAATCCATTCAAATGGAGCTATCCGCATTGTATAAATCCTTCCTTCTTTCAAAGTTATTTCACACATCCACAAAGCCCACACTATTCCTGATGCGCAATCTGCCATTTTGACTCATTCCAGATCATTACTTTTTTTCTCTGTTAGCCTTTACAACACTATAGCAACGGATTCACAACTTTTACTTCATCGCTCTTCTCTTTTATATGCACTAGCAACTCTTTTCTGTCTTCTTGCATACCATTCTTGTTACCTTCTTAGTCATTTCTCCCATCCAAAATGAACATGTCTTTCACCTTCACGCTCTGAATCCTTATCTCATCACTACCATTCGTAATCTTAGCACCAGGAAAACACGATTTCTTCACAACTCTCCTCAAACACTCTTCTTATTAATGAATTGCCATACAAAACCCAATATTTCATTCCCTTTCTGTCGCTTGTTTGTTATACCATCCTCCAGGTGTTTCTTCATCACTGAATCTGACGATTATTTCTTTGAAGAACTCTATGTATGTGGACTATCTCTCATCTACCATCTATCCATTCTCTACAATTTCCAACGCTTCATTCTTAGTCATTTAGCACCAAATATTTTAAGAAATATATGGAAAACTGCAATCGGTAAGTTTTGAATTATATTTATTTTATATATCAATTTAAGCAAATTACAAAATGCTAAAAATGTTAATCTTGTAAATTTCCTTAGGCCATTAACGATACCAATCGCTTTAGTGGATTACAGCCTCTACAGATTACAACCTCATATCGCTGCACAGATTGAATTAAAACAGAAAAGTGCAATACTTCTTCTTGTCTTCAAGTATTTGAAGGCAGTACTATATATGTAAAACTACAACTAGTAAGATTTGAGTAATATTTATACGATGGTGGTCTGACAAGGTCTCGGTCTCTACCATACATGGCAACACTATCAGCAAGAGTTTGTTTCTAAGTTCGCACATATGTCATACCCATCCATGTGAAATTGCAAGTCATTCTATCAAGTAGTTTGATTTATACAGCTGTCTGAAGCAAAAGTGTTGTATGTATGAAATGGATAAAATTGAGTATAGTGCGGTTAACAAAATCTTTATAAAAGAAGGTTTAACGCCAAAAGAAATTCATTCGAAATTCATGAAAGTTTATTGGCACTCTTCTCCTTCGTTTGCGACAATTAATAAATGGGCTGCCGAGTTTAAACGTGGCCGTACTAGCCTTGAAGATGATCCACGTGAAGGACGTCCAAAAAGTGTAACAACACCAGAAATCGTTGATCAAGTTCACGATATGGTATTGGATGACCGGCGAGTCACAGTGCGTAAAATTGCTTAGATTATGGGTATTTCAAAAGAACGTGTAGGATATGTTTCGCATGAATAATTGCAAATGAAAAAGCTTTGCGCAAGATGGGTGCCGCTGTTCAGTATCAAAGATTTCCATCAGCAGGAAAGGTCATGGCATCAATATTTTGGGATGCTAAAGGCATTTTGTTTATTAATTATCTTGAAAATGGTAAAATAATAACGGAGAAATATTACATTGATCTTTTAACCAGACTACACGAAAACATTCGTGAGAAAATACCCGGTTTGGAGAAGAAAAAAAAACCATCTTTCATCAGGACAATACACCTGCCCAAAGGTGTATTGACAATAGGAAATTAAGGGATTTGCTCTATAAATTGTTGGAACATCCACCCTATTCTCCAGATATGACAGCCTCTGACTTCTGTCTCTTCCCAAAACTAAAACTCTTCCTCGCTGGTCAGCGTTTTTCTTCGAATCAAAAGGTGATTGCAGCTGTAGAGGGCTTTGGGATTATGGCGATGGAGCATCACTGGAATAAATGTATTAGTCTTTAGGGAGATTATGTTAAAAAATGAAAATAATTTTGAAATTATAAATTCGGTTTTTCATTGTTAGGCCGAGAACATTTCAGACCACTCTCGTATATACTGTATATATATATATATATATATTATATCTTCTACTTCTTCTCTTCCGTCTAAGACGGGTTGAATCTTCTATTGAGCAGGATCTTCCAGCCTTCTCTATTCCTTGCTTTTCAATAAATTCATTATAAGTTCTACATTCTGAAATGTTCTTTACTGATTTCAGCCAGGTGATTCTTGGTCTTCCGGGTCTTCTTTCGGTTGTAAAAGTATTTATTAGGATGTTAGATATTCTGTCTGCGTTTATGCGTACAGCGTGGCCGACCATTTCAGTTGTTGTTTTCTAATTTTTTCCAACATTGTTTTCTATTATGATGATTCTTGTCGAACTGTGCAATTTGTTTTCTTTTCTATCCAACTTGTTTTATTTATTTTTTTAAACATTTCATTTCAAACGCTAACTGTTCCCCCCCCCCCCTCGTTTCTTAATTGCCCATACTTCTGCCTCATAGATAACTGTTGGTGTGATTATTGATTCATATAGTTAGATTTTGACTTATTTAGATATCATAGTTGTTTTCCAGATTTTGTGTAATTTTCCCGTGGTAGTCCATTCTATCGCTATTCTGTTTTTGATTGTTTCGAGTGCATCTATTATTTCTGTTAGTTTTGATCCAAGATATATGCAGTTATCTACTTGTTCTATTTGTTCTCCATTTAGGGTGACTGAGATGTTAATTTTTTCTCCCCTATTTTCATCACTTTTTTTCTTTTGTTCATTTATTACCATGTCATATATTTTACACGTTTCGTTTAGTTTGTTTATCAACCTTTGTAGTTTAATTGGGGTTCTTTCAATAAGAACAAGATTTTCTGCATATTTGCTATTATTTATATTTAGTCCATTGATATTGATTCGAGGCTCATTATCTATTGAATCCTTACAACTTCTAGATATAGGTTGAATAGGCATGAGGTAATGGACATCCATGCTTTACTCATTTTTGGATCTCTATGGGTACTGTTGTGAGTTTGTCCTTTTTAATTATTGCATTTTTCTTAGAGTAATATTTTATCAAAATCTGTATTATATATTTATCTCTTGCTTTTTCTAGTGGAATTGTATGAATAATTTCTCTATCAATGCTATCAAAAGCTTGTTTAAAGTCCATAAACAAACATATAGCTCTTTGTGTGATTCTCAGCTGAGCTCTGCTGGTTGGTACAATGTGAAAATCTAGTATATTGTTGAATAGTTTCCTCGAAAACCAGTTTATTCTGTGCCTATTAGTTCTTCATAGGTGCTTTTTAATCTATGTTTATAATTCTTACGAATATTTTATAAGTCTGAGAGAGTAAATTGCTTGGTCTATAATTTCTGCAATCTCTTTTGTCTCCTTTCTTGTATATTGGGATAATCTTTTCAGTTCTCCAGTCATTTGGTATCTCTCCTGTTTGTACTTTGTTCAATAGGATTGTTATATGCTCTATTGATGTGCTTGCTTTCTTCATATGAATACAGTTCAGTAGGGATAGTATCAATACCTGGTGCTTTATTGTTTTTCATTTGTTATATTGCGTATCTAACTTGTTAGTTTAAGATTATGAGTAATCGTTATTTTCCTCTGTTGGCATTGTTGTTTTATTTCATTGATGGAAGATAATCTTAAAATGGCTCGTACAGGTTTTCCATATCTCTTCGATATCACCGGTTTTAGCCATCTTGTTGTTTATCATTGGTACTACTTTGGATGAGAATTCTTTTATAATTTCTCTTGTAGTGTCATGGAAAACTCTCAGGCGGTATTGTTGGTATGCTTCTTGGCATTTTTTAGCTTTTTCTTCTAGCCATTTTTCTTTGGCTTTTTTTTGCAAAGGTTATCAACTTTAGGTTTAGTGCTCTGGATTTTTCTTTATTCTCTTCCTTGTTTTGTTGGTTTACAAGTTTCTTGGTCTGTCTTTTTTCTTCTATTGTGGTTAGGATTTCTTGGGTTATCCACTGATGTTTATTTTGGGTTTGGTACCTAGGACATCTTTTGCAATTTTTTTTTCTGCTTCCCTATATTTTCCGCTGTTCTGAGATATGGAGGGTTTTAATCTAAGGCGAATCTGTTCTAAAATTGACTTCTGATTGAACTGTCCTTTAGTTTTCTTAGACTGAATCTTTCTTCTTTACTGAAATTATTTTCCTGTTAAATTTCATTTTCACTTCAGCAGTTAATATTTCATGGTCAATGTCAAAATCGAAACTTCTTAATAAACTTCTTAATATGATGACTTAATCTATGCAGTTCCTTATGTTACCATCTGGGGATTACCATGTGTATTTATAAATAGGGCGTTGACAGAACAACGTGTTTGCAATCGTTAGGTCTCTGGAGATTTTGGACTTAGCAAAATTAGCAATCAATGACTCTACTACTGAACAATTTGCTTTACAGAAATGGAGTAATTGTTCTCCTCTTTCGTTGAGCTCTCCGTATCCAAATTGTCCCATGACATCTTTTTTGTCTATACAGTAAACTGTCTTATTATAGCGTTAAAACCGCACATCACTGTCATCAGTTCTCTCTATAAGGCAACATCAACCGATATTTCCTCATAGAAAGTTTTTATTTCTTCCTCTGGATGGTTACTGTCTGGTGCATATATATGGATTCTTTTAATTATTTGACCTCTTTCTTTAGCTTGAAATTTGGCAGTGATTTTTCTTGCAGACACTGGTTTTATTTCAATTACTGAGTGTGTAAGTTTCTTCTCAATTAATAATGCAGCTACTTCTCTGTGTATGTTATCTTTTCTTCCTGAGATGTATAATCTTCCTTCTGGTAAATCCATAAATACCTCTCCGAACCAATGTGTCTCTGACAGACCGAAAATATTCTATTTCAATCTTTTAAAATTTTCCTGGACTAATTGGAATTTTCCAGGTGAGTATAATGATCTTATGTTGCGGTTGACTGCATACTTCATGTCTTTTGCTGACCACATGATTTATTAGCTATTCTATGTGGTCTTTCAGTAGTCGAGTCAGCTGTCCCGCTCGCAGTAGGATATATTACATATATTATAATTATTATTAGATTATATTATAATCTGATATAATTGATAACGTAACCTGAGCAAATATTGCTCAGATCCCTGGAGATATTAGATTCAACAATATTAGCAATCAATATCCTTATATAATCCTTATATATAGTCCTTATAAGGACTGGCTTAAAGGGGCGAAACAAGAATGCTTTTCATCTTCCCCGTTATCTGTAGAGGACAGTGTAGGGATAAGGTGCTATTGAGCTATTAAAACTCTGATCATGGCAGGAGAGTAACAGCAATAGCCGAGACTCTGTTAGAACTTCATTGGCTACAGCATTGCCATCCATTACCCTCCAAGTATTAATCAACAAAACCAGGCTATTCCAGCAATCAATGAATCTACTACTGAACAATTTGAAGGAAGCATATGTAAAACTACAATTGGTAAGATTAGATTTGAATATTATTTGTTTTATAAAATTGTTTAAAGAATTCCGAAATATTAATTATATTTTAATCTTATAAATGGTTATAAGAGTTTTATATACCTTTAAATATTAATAATGTTGATCTACATTATGACTTGTAATCCTGGTTCTCAAACCTTTTTTGGATATTGTTTGCATTATATATATATATATATATATATATATATATATATATATATATATATATATATATATATATATATATATATATATATATATATATATATATATATATATATATATTCTATATATATATATATAGAATTTTCCTTAAATTATTATTATTATTATTATTATTATTATTAAAACCCTTCAGTAATTTGAATGTCTCAATCATATCACCCCTCCTTCGCCTATCGTCCAATCTCTGCAACCCACAAATCTTCAACCTATTCTCATAAGGTTCATTCCACAGACCTGCTATCATCTTGGTCACTCGTCTCTGGATCCTCTCCACTTCCTCCCCATCACGAAGAAACCCTGGTGCCCATAACTGGGCACGTAGTCCAGATGGGGTCTTATCAAGGCTCGATACAGAGGAACAACAACTTGTTTGTCTCTGCATGTTAAAGTATTTTTCAGAAGCCAAGTGATTTGATGAGCTGATTTAGCCACTTTTGCAATGTGCCCCCTAAACTCCAATTCCCTATCCACCAACACTTGCAAATCCCTGGCCTCAACAATCTCCTGGAGTACGGTTCCACCAATGTGATATACTGCTGCTATTCTTTTCACCCCAAAGTGCATAACCTTACACTTTGCCACATTAAATTGACATACATTTTTCCTAGCCCAGTCCTCCAAACTATCCTAATCATCCTGTAAAATTTTGACATCCTGTGCACTCACAATTTCTCTACCTAACTTTGCATCATCAGCAAACAAGTGAATACTTCCTCTCAAATCCTTTCCTATATCATTGATGAACAAATTGAAAAGCAGTGGTCCAAGAACAGAGCCCTGCGGCAAACCACTAGTCACAAGCCGTCTTTTAGACTCCACTCCTGAATAAACCACTCTCTGGTATCTCTCCTTCAACCACCCTCCTATCCATCTCACCAATCCTATATCTATCCCCATCCTCAAGTTTACTGATTAGGGTTCCATGTGGTATCCTGTCAAAGGCCTTGGCAAGGTCCAGTGGTATCACTGTAAACCCACTACCCCTATCCATTTCAGCCGTCTCTGTGTTATAAAACGTAAGCAAGTTACTGAGGCATGATCTACCCTTCACAAAACCATGTTGTCCCCCATACATTATCCCATTTTCATCTATCCAATCCTGTATTCTTTTCTTGACTAATTTCTCTAAGACCTTGACAATGATTCCTGATATGCTAATCAGTCGGTAATTTAAAACAGCAGTCTTGGAACCACCTTTATGCAGTGGAACTATTTTCCCCTCGTTCCACTCCCTCGGGACTAACGCAGACCCGAGACTTAAATTAAACAAAATGGTCAAGGGTACTAACAATTCTTTAGCTGCTTCTCGTACGACACGAGCTGGTATACCATCCAATCCCACGGATGTATTGACATTGAGGTTATGCAATAGACTACTCACCTCCACTTCATTCACCACAATTCCCGTATAATCTACTGGTTTATTCGTTTCTGCAATGTCACCACCTGGTTGATATATACTTGCAAAGTGCTCACCAAGTAACTCAACTATATCAATTGATTCAGTTACCTCCCTACCATCGGCATTCTTTAAAATCATTCTGCCATGTACATTTTCCCTTTTACTTGCTACATATCTACAAAACTGTTTAGGATTCTCTTTAGCCTGCATGGCCAATGTTCTTTCGTAATCCTTTTTTGCTTTTCTTACCACACTCGTTACCCTTCTGGCTTGCGCTTTATACCGTTCATGTGCCTGCCGGTCACCTTTCTCCTTAAATTCCCTCCATAGTTGTTTCTTTTTTTGCAGCTCAAGCTTAATGGTGTTATTCATCCATTTAACCCTTGCTTGATTTATTATTCGGACTCTAGGTATACAGTCAGCCATTGCTTCATACAAACACTTCTTAACTGCCTCCCTTGCACTATCAACTTCTAGTCCTTGCAGTTGTACATGCCATGGCACTGAACCAATCAAACTCCTAAGCTTGTCATACTTTCCAGCCCGATAATTCCACATATACCCTGTCTTTATTGAAAATTCCACACCTTTAGCCACTTCCCAAGTCAAGACCCTACGATCACTCTCACCAATTGGTAGCAATGTGGTCATATTTGTTACAGCCAAATCCTCAGATGTAATTACTAGGTCAAGCACTCTCTGACCCCTAGTATTTTCCATTACATGCTGTCGCAGATAGTTATCACTTAATAACCGCATAAAATCCAATTCCTTCCTCCCGTGTGTCCTCTCCTCACTCCAATAAATGCGACCATAGTTGAAATCTCCCATAATAATCACCCTCCTTCCACTCATTTCTTCTATTTGCTTGTGATTACTGTCACCACCATCTTTTCCATCACCTGGTCTATAGCAGCACCCAATTGTATATTTAGTTCTGCTATCCACAATGTCACACCAAATGGCCTCAAATATGCTCTTTTCTCTATCCTGCAATTCAACTTCTATTCTCCTTGGCTGCAGCTCATCAGCTATCATCAACAATACCCCTCCCCCATTTTATTCTCCGTGTCATTCCTGAACACACTATACCCATCACATTCAATCCCACTAGCTATATCACCTACAGTCAGCCATGATTCACTAATACCAATAACCTGTGGTCTTGAAGTGCCAACCATGGCCAAAAACTCTTCCTTCTTGTTCCTAATACTCCTAGCATTAGTGTACATGAATTTAAGACCCCCATTAGCCCCAACCCTATTTTGATGCCTTATATTAACTATCCCACTCTTATTTGTTGTCCTTATTCGCTCGGCGATATTATATTCATTCATACATTCAACTGCCTCCCTAAGGACTGTATATCTACCCTCCCCCCTTAATAAACATAGTTTCCCTGAATTTGCATATCCACTACATTCAGCAACACTTTCTCGAGTCTCCTTACACCATAACCATTCAAATGCAAGCCATCCATCTTATATAGATCCTTTCGCCCATCGAACTCACTCCACACATCCACAAATTCCACACCACTCGTCATACAACCCACGCATAAAGTCATTCGCAATTATGGCCCTACTTTTAAACATTTCACTGTCATACCGTGGCAAAAGACTAATCATTCTAACTCTCTCACTCTTTTCTTTTACTACCTCAAACAATTCATTCAGGTCTTCTATCATTTCCATTTTATCTCCTTTCAAATCATTCGTACCTGCCACAACACTCATTTCTTTCACCCTTTCCTTTTGCTCTCTAATAGACTCAGTTACATCCTTTATGGTCGCACCAGGTTGGTACGATTTTGTCAAATCCTCTACTAACACACCTCGTACTAACGAGTCTCCATACAGCACTCTATCCTTCATTTTGTTCATGTTCACACTCATACGCCTATTTTTCCTGTCATACTTTTTATTATTGGCTGGTTCAATTAGTCGACTTTTGCTCATACGCTCTAGCTGCTGTTTTGCCCTTTGTATCGCACCATTCAACAAGGCGATCTCACTCATTGCATCTATCTCATCTTTTTTATTCTCTGTAAAACCATTAATACTATCATTCACACTCTCACAATTCTCTGATACAACCTCACCGTTTCTTGTCATATCCCTATTTTCTTTATTCTGAAGTTGACAAAAATATCACACTCATGATCCGAAATACACTCCAATTCCTCATTCTCCCTACATTTTCTACACACATTCACTTCTTTATTATCATCGAACCACACTCTGACCGCACTCCGCAAAGCGTACATTTCGCAGATAGTACACTGAATCATCTCCTTTACATTACTGTTCTTGAAAGAAGATGGCGAACCATCATTACTGGCCGCCATTTTCCTTCGTACTGAGCCATACTTATTAGTAACGTATTTTATCAAATTATAAATTATAAACACCAAAAACACACAAAAAGACGCACTAAGATACGCAAGGCAAACAAAACTATGCAATATTAAAGTAAATTTATCAACGATAACTGAAAATAATGCTTATCTTATCAGGAGCTTTCACGAACACTACACACTACGAATCCCTCTAGCGGCGACTTCCCGACAGATTATGTTATAAAACACTTTAGCACACTAACTACACTAATAAGACTACAATATACTAAATATACTATACTAAATATAATATATTAAAATTACACAATTAAATCTAACAAAATATTTAATAAATCAACAAAAATCACAAATCTTTCTGGAGCTCTCCGACAGTACGTCTCTTTACCAACTAGCCTCGACACCAACCCCTTTTTAAATAATTTCATTTTTTTAAATAATTTTGAAATAATTTCATTATACTTTAAAAATAAATTTTATAAAAATGATAATCAAATCTATATATATATATATATATATATATATATATATATATATATATATATATATATATATATATATATAAAATTTATTTTTAAAGTATGATGAAATTATTTAAACAAAATTCTAAATAATTTAAGACGAG
This sequence comes from Typopeltis vanoorti, assembly GCF_054136105.1. Lineage (NCBI taxonomy): Eukaryota > Metazoa > Arthropoda > Arachnida > Uropygi > Thelyphonidae > Typopeltis > Typopeltis vanoorti. Next base: position 104,509,299 of record NC_143557.1, read on the forward strand.
TTTTATAAAAAGTTTAAGAAAACTTTGGAAATATTACATTTCATTTATGCGGTGTTTATTATTGTTGTTGCTGATTTAAAAAAATAAAAACCTATTACGAAAAGAAACACTTTCGTGCGATGGACAACTCGTATTCAAAATTCAAGATATTTTTAATGATTTCTTCAATAAGAATGAAAAAAAAAATCCACAATCTTTTTTCTTACACTGAGAACAGAAATTCCGAAAGAGAGAGAGAGATAGAGAGAGTTTGTATTATTTAAAAGATATAGCGATGTGTTAACTCTAAACCATGCAAATTTATTAAATTGGACTTTTGTGCTTATTTTGAATTTGTGTTTTCAATCGTTATTTTAGCATTACGTTTTCTCAGCATACACTTGACATAATCCAGGTCTCATGACTTATTATCAACAAATAAAGCGAAAAGTGCTTTTAAACGTTTTTCCGAAGTAAACAAAGCGATCTGAATTCTTCATCAATCAGAGACACGTACGGAGTCTTGTGGGGTAGGGGGGGGGGAGGCCTGCTTAATTTCGGAACTTGATGTCAATGGAGAAGGATTAAAACAAGAATACAGTTTTGAAAGTTTATTTTTCACTTGGTTACACTATAATAAGTTTAGTTTAATCCTTTATCCAAGTGCGAGCAAACAAAGTTTGCGCCTGAAAGTTGCTTCAGGACTGGGGTAAGGTAGTACAACACCAGACAACTCGTTGCAAAGGTGGAGAAAGATCTCATCACTCCTATCTCAGTATCTCCCATAATGCAAAGCACATCTCCTTGCGGATATGTGTAATGTTATGCATTAAGGCAAGGGCCGTTACCCATACCGGTTTCCACCTTATGAATAAGTAAAGCCGTCTCTAAAAATTCGGACGATCCCTAGGCCACTCAATTGTGGACAAAAGACCGTCCCTCTCAGCATTGGCTCCACTCAGTGATGGCCTTCCACCCTCCACCACCACCGAGCAGAACGGCTCATATTCCGAAGAAAGGCATTCACCGACAAAGCCCCTCACCTGGCCGGGCCGGAAAACACTTTCCCCGGACAGTCAAATTACTCCCTTAAGGCAGCAGAAAAATTACTACCTTAAGAGAGCGAACTCATAATAGCCCCCCCCCCACCGGTTTCAGCCCTTTTTGAGGCTTCATCAGTGATGAGCTAGACTGGTTTCGTGAAGACACCAAGACAGAAGCAATGAGAGGGCATCCCAACCTATAGGAGTTGCCAAAGGGTGTACACCTTATTATTAAATTACTCCGGATTCAGAGAAAGATGTTGAAAGTGCTTCTGCCTTGGTGTCTTCACTACTGGGCCTGGCTCCCACTGACGGGACCTCAATAAAGGTCGAAACCGGTATGGGTAGTGGCCCTTGCCTTAATGCATAGCATTACACATATCCGCAAGAAGATGTGCTTTGCATTATGGGAGATACTGAGATAGGAGTGGTGAGATCTTTCTCCACCTTTGCAAGGAGTCTCCCTGGTGTTGCACTACCTTACCCCAGTCCTGAAGATACTTTCAGGCGCAAACTTTGTTTGCTCACACTTGGATAAAGGATTAAACTAAACTTATTAAAGAATATAGTTTCTTAGGAAGAGTAATCTTCTTTCCTTTCCACCGATATGATTTGCTAAATCAAAATGTTTTCCTCACCATTCAGTTGATTATTATATTGAGCACGCACTTGATATTTATGGTGAACTGAATAAGCTTTCCGCATTTTTAATGTCGAATAAGGTAAAAAGATCGCTTTTATAGATGCTGTAATGAAATAGCGTTCTCTTCCTTCTTTATCCAGGACAATGTGTTACGTGTTTCTTGCGACCTTCTGTCAGAAAGACATCAGAAGAATCTTGAACATCCTGGTTACCATAAAAGATTATGACTCCCAACGATAACGTACTGGTTATGTGCTCGTGAAGTAAGGCCACCTCTTTAGCATGTACAGAATTCATTACATTCTGCTAGCGTCCATCCTGCAGCATGGGAGCGATTCGTATGCAATCGATTCCAAAAAAAAAAAAAAAAGTCTACGATCTAACTTTTGTAAATGGCAGACGGGTATCAAAGATCTTAATGCATGTTTAATATTCTTCCTCAAACAACTCAATCCATCTTTGAGGGAAGAGATTTCCATAGAGAGAGAGATAATGAAAATGAGCTCTACAAAGAAACTTCTCTTAACATTTATTTGGACATTTTAAATCTATATTGAAAGTTTGCTCGTGTTTCTGTTGTCTAAGTCTATTAAACAACGTCTACTCTGCCTGCTACAATGATTGTAGTAGGCAGAGTAGTCTTTGCTGATCACTTCTAATATCAATTTTTCATGTGATTAAATTTATATTAAAGAATAATAGGTTGTAATGAACTTACTAAATTCCAAATGAAGGAATTTTGAAACTTCTTTCGAGGCCACAGTTGTAGCATTTAAAAATATTATTTTGGTTAATTTATTTACTAATTTGTCATTAACTTAGAGCATGTTTAAAGGGTTTTCGTTTTCCCTCTGTTTTATGTGCATTTTCCCATAATTTTAAAGCCGATTCTGCTTACTTCTATTATTATTATTATTATTATAACGAATATCTCCACGGAGTCAGAAGAAATACATATCATATCTTCTTTAACTCATTCACAGACGAAGCAATCACAACCAACTCTTTCAACGCGTTCTACCCATTCACCAGCCTCCAAGTAAAAGAAATCTAGTCATAAACACCCTTGTTTACCACACCACTTTTACATAATTTCCGGGGATGACTCTCCTTCTACTGATTTTATTTCACTTATTTTAATTAACTGCGATATATTTGTAGTTATTGTAAATTTAACTTCTCCAAAATATGTTATTTCATTTGTATGTTATTAAGAATGTTCTCCTCTGACAATGTACTGTGTGATACTGTGAAACCACATCTTGAAATATGATTAGTTTTGTACTACATTTTGATTAATAACCCTGTTTATCAAGCCTTAATATTCTGTTTCCTTTCCTCTATTATGTTCATTCTCATATAATCTTTTATATCCGAAGTAAGAACTGAATTTTTATTAAGACTATTGTTTCATTACGAAAGGCTAATTTATTTCTTAGTGGTTTATTTTATTATACTTGACAAAGGAGGTCGATCTTTGTAGGCTACCTATCCTGATAATGCCATTGGGTCAAAAGGAATTTCTTTACTTTAATGGTTATTTAGAGTTATCTAGTACACACACACACACACACACACACACACACACACACACACACACACACACACACACACACACACACACACACACACACACACACACACACACACACACCATAGACGTTTCTCAGTTTATTTAGCATGTACATTATACAGTACAATCGAAGTGCTTTATATGTACAACTCTGTTTTTTTTTTCCCCCAGAAACTCGGATTCTTCATCGAGCGTACAGGAAAATCGGCGACGAGAACTCACCCGATTTATTAAAAAAATAAAATAAATATTGCTGTTTTTATTGTGGGTGTGATGAATAAATAATGTTAATAGTAGTAGTGGTGTCATTATGTGTAGTTGGAGAATTAAGTAGTAGAGAAGACGCTGAGATGTGTGTAGCACAGTAGAATACAGCGCCCTCCCGCGATGATTAATTGGGCTAATTTTAGGTCTCACATAATAATAAACATAACGCACAAAATTCACAAGGGTGGTACAAAGATTGATGTGCCTAAGAATCAACACTGATGATGATTCTAAACCATGATGGTTACAACATGGGAATTTTGAACTTTCTTAAAGGTTTTGAGAGGATTAAGCATTGATGGCAGTTACATAAGTTTAGGATATGGAATTGGAATAAAAATTGCCGTTTTAGATAAGGTGATGGCTCTGTGACGGATATCAAAAAGAGGTGTAGGAGGAATGTGAGTTTCAAGATTTCAGGTGACCACCGGTGCACTCCAGGGATCAGTCCTTGGTCCATTGCTATTCAATCTTTATATTAATAATATCATTTTTTCTTCATATGAAAAATGGTATTCGCTCTTTTGTCACAAAATAAATTGATAACATTTTAAATTAATCACTTCGTGGATTAGGCCTACTGGGGATACCACGTTAAAAAAAGCGCGCCTGGTACTCTACCTCTGAGGTGGTGCGGAAAAGAGTACGCCTTTTATCTCTTTCCTTTTCTATCAATTCTCATTAAAACAGCGATGTCAATATTATTCAGAGACGTTTTTCTTGTTTTTTTTTTGCGAAATCAAAATAGTTAACTATCTACATTCGTTCTAGTTAACAACTAATAATCTTCTTTTACAACTTGATACACATTAGGATTCCTACGATTTTTGAATGTCAAATTAAAAGTTGTTAGCATTTGAGAAACTTTGTATAAAATAGATATGCAACATTAATATTCAATTAAAATTTTTCTAATATAAAATATTTAAGAGTAAAGTTACGTTACTTTTGGCTCTTTCAAAATTACCTTTTTATTTTATCGATAAATTTTGTATATGTTAGTAATTTAAAAAAAAAAGGCTGTTGTGGGAAGGAGGTGAACTCGACCGTGAGATGCGGTGATTGATTAATACCCTTGGAGGGTAATGGATGGCAATGCTGTACCAATGAAGTTTAACTGAGGTTCGGCTGTTGCTGTTACCCCCTTGGGTGATGAGTTTCGAGAGTTTTTGAGTTCGCTCTCTTAAGGTTTTTGCCTTAAGGGAGCACTTTGAGTCTCCGGGGAAAGTGTTCTCCGGCACGGCCGCTGAGGGGCTTTGTCGGTGAATTATTTTCTTCGGAATTTGAGCGGTTCTGCTCGGTGGTCGGGGAGCCCGTCACTGAGTGGAACCAACGCTGAGATAAGGACGGTCTTTCGTCCACTATGGAGTGGCCTAGAGATCGTCCGTATTTTTGAGATATCACCTTTACTTAAACAGTCGATGATTAATACCCTTGGAGGGTAATGGATGGCAATGCTGTAGCCAATGAAGTTCTAACTGAGGCTCGGCTATTGCTGTTACCCTCCTGCCATGATCAGAGCTTTAATTGCTCAGTAACACCTTATCCATACACTGTCCTCTACAGATAACGGGGAAGATGAAAAGCATTCTTGCTTTGCCCCTTTAAGCCCGTCCTTATAAGGCTGTTGTGTGGAACCAAACACCGATCATTTTGTAAGATGTTTCTTGCAGGTGAGAATATTTGTCATAATACAGGAACACCGACGAAAAGGACGATTACTAAGGGTACTCGAGTTGTCCCAAAACCTCTACGCCATCAATCATCAATATGGACTTGCGCGTTAGGCTTGATATCGCAATCACTGTGAAATGTGCTCTAAAAGTATTGAAACAACTGCACCGTGTTTGTTCAGTGCAATAACTCTTTGATATTTGATATGATATTAAGAATTATAAGGACAAAATACTGAAGTTCTTTGTAGATAGCGATTCCAAGATTCAAATGAGTCGAATCTACAAATTGTTGGCTGGAGAGCAAGTACGCTATCCAATCGACTACCCAGGTCGACTGGGTAGCGATTCTGTACCACTACATGAAATTAAACGACATTATTAAATATAATTAATACTTAATTTCTTCTTCATGTAGCTTCCTCAGTGAGAGGGTGCAGCACCATGTCCTTTCAGTTCTCTCTGTTGGTGGCTTTCCTTTTTGTTTCTGCATAGGCATGTGATCCTGTCCGTGATCTTATATCTTCAAGCCATGTCCTTCGTTTTTTGCCTCTTTGCCCCATAATTTTTCCTTCTAAAACTGTTAATATCCTCTGTCCTGCTGAACCTCTCAGTACATGTTCTGCCAATCTCATCTTTCTCTGAATCATTTCCTGTAATAAAGATCTCTGTGTTCTCATTCTCTGTAGGACATCTGTATTTGTCACAAGTTCTGTCCATGGGATTTTCAGAGATCTCCTATAGCACCACATTTCAAAGGCCATTATCTGATGCCTTACTCTCTTCTTGAATATCCAGGTCTCACTTCCATATGTGAAAATTGGCCACACTAATGGTCTTATCATTCATTTCTTTGTCTCGATACTCACAGAACTTCTGAGTAGATCTTTATTTTTCCAGAATGCATCTTTAGCAATGGTTGCTGTTCTCATTTTTATTTCTTTATCTTGCTTTCCATCTGCAGTAAAGTAGGTGCCTAAATATTTGTATTCTGTTGTATGTTCAATTTTGATATTGTTTATGAATATTTCTGGCTCGGATCTGCTTTCTTTTGAGATTTTCATAAATTTGTTTTTTTTTGCATTAATATCTAATCCAAATTCTTTACATTCTTCAATTAGTAGCTGTAGTAATTTGATTAATTAGTTTCTGTTTTCTGCTATTAGAATGGTATCATCGGCATATCTAAGATTGTTGTATTTTATACCATTGATACTGATTCCTTTTTTGATTTTCAATCTTTTTCATCACTGTCTCACTATAGATATTAAATAGATTTGGTTGAAGGATACAACTTTGTCTAACTCCTCTTTTTATTTTCACTTCAGAAATCTCAGTGTTAAACAGCTGCATTTTCTGTTTGGAGTAAATCATTTTTATAATCTTAATTACATGATCTTCGATGTCTAATTTATCTAATATATTGAATATTTTATTTTATGTTTTACTCTGTCAAAATCCTTTTGAAAGTCTATGAAGCATATGTAAATGTTCCTATTTCTTTCAAGTGATCTTTCTATTAGTATTTTTAGTTCCAGGATAGTATTAATGGTTCCCATTCCTCTTCTGAAGCCTTTCTGTTGTTCACTCAATTCACCACTTATGGCTCTTTCAATTTGTTTGTTAACGAAGGTTAAAATAATTTTAGATGCATGGGATATTAGGCTCACAGTTCTGTAATCCTCACAATTTTGTGCATTATGTTTCTTTGGAATTGGTATACAGATAGATATAAAAACTTCAGGTAATTGTATTGTTTTATAGATGTCCTGAATGGATTCCACTAAATAATCAAAGCTTTCAGAAACTCAGCCGGAATATTATCACACCCAGGGGATTTATTATTAGGAAGATTCTTAATTATGTGTTCTACCTCCTTTCTTGTGGGCAAAGTTGTATCTGTTGTTACGTTTAACTTAAGGTGTCGTGAATCATCCAACATGTTACCATTATCATCATCATAGAGATCTGATAAGTACTCCACATATCTTCCATTTAACTTTTCCTTATCAATGAGTATGTTTCCATCTTTGTCCTTGATGTTATTAGACTGTGTGAGTTTTGTTTTTCCATTAAGTTCTTTCACTTTTAGGAATGCTTCTCTGGGTTTGTTCCTATTTTGTAATTCTTCTATCTCAGTGCACTGCCTATTTATCCAGTTTTCTTTCAATCTTTTACATAACTGTTTGATTCTTTTATCCAAAGTTTTATATCTTAACCTTTCTTCTTCATTTGCTCCTCTTTTCCATGTTCTTCTTTCATCAATAAGGTTGATTACCTCTTGAGTTATCCATGGTTTTTTCTTTCTTTCTTCTTGTTTATTGATCTGGTTTTTAGCAGATGTTATGATAGCTGCTTGTAGTCTATTCCATTTAGAGGGTTCATTTTCGTTTTGCATTTAATGAAATATTTTCATTAAATTTTGATTTTATAATCGGTTTTTGTACCATTTGCAGATCCCATTTTAGGGGTTGACTTCTTTTAAATTTTATTGTTTTCAGGCGAATATTCATCTTCATTAAGACCAGTCTATGATCAGATCCACAGTCAGCACTTGGCATCACCTTTGAGTTCCGTATTCCATTGAAGTAACGTTTACTGACTACAATATAGTCTAATTGATTTTTGTATCTTCCATCCGGACTTTCCCATGTGTGTCTTGCTGTTGGTTTTTGCTCAAAATAAGTGTTAGTTATGATGAGATTGTGTTTGTTACAGAAATCAATAAACTTTTGTCCTCTCTCATTCCGAATTCCTAGTCCAAATGGACCCACGTGTGTAGACGTTCTCTCTGATCCTTAATACTTAATTACGAAATATATAATTATTACAATATATTCAATGAAATCAGATGAATTATTTTTTTGTTCTTAATTTGGAAAAGATGCTCGAATTTCATACTTCTCAAACTTGGCGTCTGCATTGTTTATTCATTTCTGTAGAAACACGATAAAGTTTTATGTGAAAATATTTTAATTACAACATTTTATTAGAGTGAATCCATTCTTCGATTAAAATGCGAATATATAAATACCAAATACCAATCATGCTCTACTGTACACAAAATCTGTCCAATAATATGTTGTCGATAGATGTTGCTACAAGTCAGTCAACAGCCTGTACACGTGATTTTGCAATCAGTATCTTCTGTTGCTTTATTATTTCGAATAAGTAGACTAAATTATTACGGCATTTTGTGATATAAATCTAAAATACAAATTAAAATCTTCTTAGCGGTTTGCACAGGTGATAATTATCTAATTGCATATTTAATATTTCTCAGTCACTCGGTGATTCTGTTTGCACCGTTGATACAATGAACACAAAGGGAATGTGAAATCAAAATTCAGAAAACTCAAAATTTCATCTGGATAATCTGAATCCTTTTAAATGCAATTGTTGCTAAAGAACAAGAGGAAAAACATTAAAAAAAACCGCACTATAATATTGAAATTAGTAAAAAATAAAACCAAGCACAAATCAAGATATATTTTTCATCCAATTCTGATGTAAAGTCGATAAATATCCAATTAAGTATGTATTTAAAAAATAAAAAGAAAAGAAACTGCATTTCAAAGTTGAAAGAGCAAAATATTTTTGCAAAGTAACCAAGTTTACGGTTTTTATTATAGCATCGCTCTAGTGAATATTGAAATAGATAGTTATTAAATATTAATTTTCATATAAATAAATCATAATTTTTATTAAAAATTATTTTATTTTTAATATAGAAATGTAAAAATAATATTATAATATGCAAAATAGTTTAAATATGTTTAAAATCTTAAAATATAATATACACCGTATTATTTATTATGAATTACTTCTATAAAAAATCTTCATAAACTTATGCACAGGTGAAAAAAAAAAAAAAATGCACAGGTGACTTCATAGGTTTATATGAAGTCCTATAAGGGCTTCATAGGTTTACATTTATAAACCTTATGGTCTATAAGGTTTATTTGTTCAATCTCTAGATGGATTGCGTGGCTTTATACTCTGCCCAGTTGAATTTTATATCAGGTTTTTCGGGAAGCTCGCATTTTGAGATCTACTATTTCCCCCTCTGTATGTATGAAATATGCAGAGGTCTAATGGCCGGCAGGCACCACCCGCAATGAGACCAGTGGTGGATGAATGGTATTTTAGGGAGGTAGGTCTCTGCACTGTGTCCAAGTAAGTCCCGAAACTCCTTTTTCCCTGTTTTTAGGACAGTCACCTATAATAAACTAACTTTTTTCTGGTAGATGATTACTCTAAGCTGTCTACGGGATTAGCTAGTAGACTCTCAAAGTCTACAGGATCACTCAAACTACTCGGGAAACCTGAGCAACTGCTATTTTCTCTTAGGCCAAATTATGGACTCTCCATATGACGAGCTCGACTTCAAGCAGCTCTTGGCAATCTTTAAACATGTAGGAGGCCAGCTGCAAATGAAATGGCTAGGAAAGGGCCGCAATCCATCAAATAGAAGAGGTTGAAACAGAACAATCAATCCCCTGACCCTCTCCCCAGCACTCCTCAAGATAACACCAGAGAGCTTATATCGCCGGTTAACGACCAGTTCCAAGTGGACTCAGATAATTCTACAAACTATCAGGCTTCTTTCTGCTGACAGCCTGATAGATAGAAGGGGTCGCCAGCTACAGAACCTGAAATAATACCTCAACCCTTGGAAAGAACAACTACAATGGACTTAACAGCACAACCTAATGAAAGAATAGAGATCGACTACAGGGCACAACCCAAAGAGAGGTTTCCACCAGTAATTTTAAGAACAAAAGAAAAATGGTCTTTAATTACAGAGATGATGAAGAACACAAACATCAAATTTACATCAGCCAAGAGTACAGATGAAGGAATCCGGATTCAACCAGAAATAACTTCGGACTATTGCCAGCTCACCAGACTTATGGATGAATTGAAAGTCCCATATCACACATTTCAGCTTAAGAGTGAAAAAAATCTAAAAGTGGTCATCAGAGGTCTGGCTGAAACCATACCAGCTGAAAAAATAGCTACTGACCTCAGATCACAAGTCCTAGAGCCAATTAAGATATCGCGCATGTCGCAAGCAGACAAGCGCCCTATGCCTCTGGTCTTGGTCGAGATCAGCAAAAACCATAGAGAAATTTACGACCTTAAAATAGTCTGCAGCTTAGTCATCAAGACCGAACCTCTCAGAAGAAAGGCTTCAGCTAGTCAATGCCATCGCTGCCAAAAGTATGGGCATGCATAAAAGCTATGTAAAGCGGATTACAAGTGCGGTGACAACCATCCCTCGCACACTTGCGTCAAACCACGAACCACGCCCTCTAAGTGTGCGAACTGTGGCAGCCCACACCCAGCTAACTACAAGGGATGTTCACTCCACCCATCCAACCTGCAGAAGGCTAGAGAGGCACTACCCCTGCCCAATCAGAAGCGAACTACACCAGAAATCAGAACATGGGCTGTTACTCCCGAGAAATCATACATATCTGCGGTCTCTACTAGTAACAAACCGGCATCTTGCAACCAGACCTCTGCAGCAATCCTAGCTGCTACTCTAGGAGAGATGTTAACGGCCTTTAGCAAAACAAATCCCAATCAGGCCGACACCAATAAATTCCTCAAAAACACACAAGTCATCTTCTCCATGATTAACGGATAACACGGTTACTATAGCTAACTCAATACAAATTGCTTATTGGAAAGCTAAACAACGACCTCCTAGAACTAAAAGAATTTGCTGAAAGATATAAGATAGACATCCTTTTAGTCAACAAGATGAATCTTCGGCCTTGAGACAACCCCAAAATAAGGTACTACACACTACTTAGGACAGATAGACTCAATGCCAGAAGGGGCAGAACGGCTATATTTGTTAAAAAAAGCATAAGATACAATGATATCAAGAAATCAACAACTACAAACCTGAAAGAAACTGGAATTGAAATACATACCAACAACACAGGTAGTCTAAAACTATATTTAGTCTACAACCCTCCAGGCAAACCACTCATAGCCTCAGACCTCTCCCAGCCTCTTGACACAAACGAAACAACAATAGTGGTGGGAGACCTAAACGCAAAACATTCTGCGTGGAACAGTAGAAACACCAATAATAATGGGAAGAGCCTCCACAAATTCGCTATGACAAGAAACATCACCATAGCAGGTCCTGTTGAACCAACACACTACGGACCACTTGGCAAACCTGGCGTGCTGGATATAACCATTTTCAGGAGGACCCCACACCAATTCCAGCTACAGGTTATTAATGATCTTAGCTCCGACCACAATCCAGTTCTTCTTAGCTTAGGCGGAGAAGCAGAAACCATCTCCGGACCATCCTACACAAATCTCAAGAAGCTCAACGCAACTCTCTGCAACATCACAGGCCCTATACCAACCATCTTTGCACCCAAAGAAGTAGACACAGCGTTCAATAAACTGGAAAGCACAATCCAAACTGGCCTTGCAACAGCCTCCACAGTTACCACTCCAGCTCAAACTAACCTGCTCCCAGAAGAGATTCTAAAGCTTATCCGCAACAAAAACAGGATTAGACGTCGATACCATGCAATACTATCACCCCAGGATAAACAAGAGCTTAACAGGGCAACAAACCGAGTCCGATATGCAATCAAAGACCATAAGAATCAACTATGGGAGAGGAAATTAAGCTCCTTAAACACTGTAGATAACTCATCATGGAAAATGACTAAAGCCCTTCGCAGCGATCACCCCAACATATAACAAATCCATGGAGAAAGAGGTATAGTCTACCGAGAAAAAGCAGAAGCTTTTGCAGACACCCTGGAGCTGCAATTTCAACCAAACTACACTCGTGTGGACTTGTGCTTCATTGAAAACATCCACAGTCAAGTACGCTATGCACTTCATCATACCACCACCATGACAACACAAGCTATACTACACCAAATGAAATATACCAAATAATCAAGAACTTCAATAACAGAAAAGCACAAGGTCCTGATCAGATTACAAACAAACTTATAAAAGCACTCCCTCACAAAATAATAATGCATCTAGTGGCTATCATCAATGCGATGCTAAGACTCAACTACTTCCCCACTCGCTGGAAGCAGGCAGATATAATTCTCATCCACAAACCAGGGAAAGCACCATAGTTCCCCCAGAATTACAGACCTATCAGCCTCTTGTCAGGCCTTGGGAAAATAGCTGAAAAAGTAATACTAAAACGCCTACAAAACGAAACGGACAATCTAGACCTAATCCCAAAAGAACAATTTGGTTTTCCAACTGGTCACTGCACAACTCAACAAATCCACAGACTTATAGAATATATAACTATCGGATTTAATTGGAAACAACATACAGGTGCAATCTTCCTGGATGTGGCGAAAGCCTTCGATAAAGTGTGGCACAAAGGCTTTCGCCACAAACTAATAACTGCAAAATACTCACTAAACCTAATTCAAAGCATAGACTCTTATCTTAAAGACCGAAAATTTCAAGTGAAACTCCGTGGACTCAGATCCACTACAAGAAGTATCACAGCAGGTGTCCCACAAGGCTCCCTATTATTGCCGCTACTCTTCAACATTTTTATCTCAGACGTTCCAATCACAGCATCAACCACCATGGCTTTCTATGCAGATGATATGGCATACTGACCAGATCGCTCAGACCATACCTAGCCACACAATGACTACAAAACGCTGCAACGAATCTTTAAAAATGATTTCGGAAATAGGGAATTGATGTCAATGCATACAAACGCACAGCCATACTATTTATAAGGAAGAAAGCAGACCATTATGGAGCAGTCACGATGTTCAATACTGATATCCATGGCAAAAAGAAGTAAAATACCTGGGAATCAAACTAGATAACCATCTCAGCTTCAACTCCCACATCTCTCATGCCTGCAACAAAGCAACCTCAGAAATTGCTCAACTCTACCCTCTACTCAACCATAGAAGCAAAGTTAGTCCAGAAAACAAATTAAGAATATACAAAGCAATCATCAGACCCATACTAACTTACGGTTCACCAGCGTGCAGCCACACCTCCCTTAGCAACATCAAAAGATTACAAATAATCCAAACCGAATGCCTCCGAATGACCTTCGATGCCCCGTGGTTTGTAAGGAATACTATCCTCTACCAAGACGGAAACCTGCCAGACAGACCTACGTACTTTGCAACCAAGTACTTTTCTCAGGCATCACTCCATCCCAACATACTCATTCGTCAGTCATCAGATTACGATGAAAAAGACAGATGGAAACATAAACGCCCAAAGGCGGCCCTGATCGCAGATTGAAATATTTCTACACAGCCCTGATTAGGGCGAGTCAAGTGCTCAAAACTTTCTTTCTTTAAACAATTAAAAAAAATACCGATTACGGGATAAAAATCCAAGGGTTTAATGTCCATCCAGCCATAGAAGTTAGAAGTTAGAAATTTGTTTGTTGAAAAATCTGGACGAATCCACCGCGAGATGCGGTGATTGATACCCTTGAAGGGTAACGGATGGAAATGCTGTAGCCAATGAAGTTCTAATAGAGGCTCGGCTATTGCTGTTACCCTCATGCCATGATCCGAGCTTTAATAGCTCAATAACACCTTATCCCTACACTGTCCTCTACAGATAACGGGGAAGATGAAAAGCATTCTTGCTTCGCCCCTTTAAACCAGTCCTTATAAAGATTTATAAGTTTGTTTGTTGTTTTAAAAAACTTGCTAATAACTGTTTCATCAATAGTTATATAATTTCATTAACTGTTATATAATGTAGAGTACTTCATATATAATGCATCACTGAGATCGTTCCAATTTTTATAAAAATCTTAATCTTTTGTTATCGACAAAATCTATTAATTCTTCTCTTTTACTTGAGTATGATCATCAAAACTACATCTTCCACATAACTTTTAATTCTTTCATGCACATATTTTGAAGTTCATATTTTACTTTGCGCTTGCATTATTTATTTTATTTTTTTGGTTTACACATTTTTGTAAATCTCGTTTATTTTAGAATATCCTAGATAATTTTTACTTTCTCAGATAGTGTAATTTTCGATTCTTTATTAGAAAAAATTTGAAACGAATCTTTATCCTAAATTCTATTTTAAGGTCTTTTAAAAATGAATTTTAGATTTTTTTTTCAAGTTCCTTATGATATCACTTTAATTCCATTCCAAATTCAGGGACTATTTTTTATCAGGAATATTATTATATAAATTGTTAAATAAATCTTTGAGTATTTCTATCTATCAAATAAAATCTGGGCCTTTATTCCTCGTTAATATTTCATAATTTATTTTTTTAAATATATGATTTTGCTAAATGCTATTTTATACGATTTTTATTTTGATACCTACATTGAATATGATACACTGGTGTTTTTAGAATCCACAGTTCATTAAGTTTTCTCTTCTTAACATGCGGTAGTTGAGAAAAAATTTATGGAGACCTTAACAGAAACTAAACATTATCTCCTAATAGAAAAGCTGTTATAAGCAACTTAGTAAAAACACCATGGGTTAATAAACGATACTCTAAACCAAGAAGGATGCCTTCATTGGCTTATGCTGCTTTAACTTCTCGTCATACTCAGAAAAAGTATAAAACATTTATTAGTTTCGTTCCAACCAAGTTTCACTCCAACGAGGAGGGGAAATACACTACCCTCTCGGCCATATCAGGACTTTGTGTGTATTTGTGTATGTGTGTGTGTGTGTGTGTGTGTGTGTGTGTGTGTGTGAAGAACATTAAACTAACAGTAATTCCTATAATTGAGCGGTTTGTCATCTAAATAAGTACAGGAAGCTTTTATCGGATGTAGCGCTTTATACAACAGAAATTAATGGCATTAACGTCACGAGTAAGACAGCTGTCAGTAAGGATTTCTTAAAAGTTACTTTCTTGAGACAATACCCTAATAAAAAAAAATTAAAATATTAATTAACTGCTATTGCATGAATTATGTAGCTACTCATTTGAATATTTTCAAATGAGTTTACATTAAGATAATCGATAACGGACGATACACCGAGATGAGAAATTATAGAATAAAATGGGGGGAAAAATGAATCCGAACACGAATCACCGAGGGAATAATTTCATACTTACTATCTGATGCACTACATAACAAGCGTTATGATATTCGAAGCAGCTAAAAGTTAGCACAGCTCTTCAATTTTTTTTTTAATTAATCCACAGTTTGATTTTTTCCTTTCTGAATAAGGAGGATGAGTTGTTACAGCCACTGCACATGCGCATTAACAACACACCACCTTGTTGGCTTTTATGATATTTTGGACTTAAGAAAGACTATGTGCACATCTTCAACTTCAGAGTTGTGGTTGGAAGAAATGAAATTCCATCTACTTTGCAGCTAACGTTGTTAGTAAGAGGAAATTTATCACTTATTTCTTAGTAGATTCGTTGTTTGCATCCTCAACTGTGAAATTTCTTGAAAAATAAAAAAATTTTTCTTTTTTCAAGTATTCTCATACACATTAGGATAAGCCATGTTTTGATTTTTTTCGGGGGGTAGGGGATAAATCGTATATTCATCTACTATTTAATTGTGTTGGTTGGAAGTATTTATATGCAGAGAGTTTTTAGAGAATTTAGAGCGAACATCGTTTGTGCCCTACCGTTTTTTCTCATTGTGTGTATTTCCAAAAAAACAACAACAAAAAATTTAAGCTGAAATGATTATTAAATACTGTTAATTACATACAGTTTGGAAGGCTGAAAAATCCGAATTAGAAGGATCTTCTTTTCCTTCATCTTCGGTGCTTCTCCCTTTAAGCCTTTGGACTTACTGAAATATCGATGGCTTCTGAAACATTACTCCCAGGATAAGACGGGTTTTTTTTAATTTTCTTAGAACGTCTTTTATCTGTTAACTTCGTCTCTTCTTCTGTCATGAGTTTGCTTGTTTTGAGAAGTGAAAACACCCTTGTTTCCATGAAAAAAAAACTCCCACGACCTCGGTATAACATCTGTTATACTGGATACCCCGCCCTCTTAGATTGGATACTACTACAGTTATATAATTTGACTTTATTGCATATCCTTTTTCGAACAGTGACAAGAGAAGGAAGGATTCCAGCTTGAATATCCATGGATATTTGTAAGTGTCCTTCATTTTTTTACCGCAGTTGAAACTCAGTGGAAATAAAAAGCGGATTCATTAGTATTGTTGCTGCATGCATTTCAAAGGCGCCCTTCGTCGAACTTATTCCAAATTAGTCTTACGCTCTTGTGTGTTAAAAATCGTACTACTGGAAGCATTTTGGTCTACCATTGCCTCCATCCCTTTCTCTTCGAATTTCAAAGCAGAAATTACTTTATTTATCCTCCATGACGAAGTGACACGATGTGGGCACATCAGGGAATAAATCATTTTCTTTTTAAATTTTATCAAACCATTTCATTCTATAGGACGCAGCTTCCTCTAAGTCATTTCATCCACGGAATCTTACACTCTTCATGCATCCAAATAGTACTCACGTTACTGACAGTGCTGGGAACGCAATTTCTTTCAGTAGCATGATTGCTTTTCAAATTCAGTATTTGAAAGCGCTGTAATCCAGACTCCCCAATGTTTTTAAATATTTTCCGGTAACCTGATTATTATTTGTAACGATATTAGCTGCTAGGCTTAAGTTTAACTTTTCAGATCGCATACCAGAATTTAAGGAGATAACCCAAATAATAACCTTCCCTTTAGTGTTGCACTGCAATCAGCAGTGATTTCAGACAAATTACGGAGACTACAACGTGATAGAAATAATTAATTTAATTTCCCGCCGTTTCTAGAAAAGGAAGTGTGTTTACAATTGAGACTGAAAGTCTGAACACGCTTTCACTTGTCACACGTCTTTCATCCGGTAGTCTTTCCTTCACCGTTTACTATAAGCCTACTCATACTGGCAAGTATACATACACATAAACTCTCACTGCCACCATCCAACACAAAAACGAAGTTCCATTTAGACACTAGAAAAACAGGGCTTTGAAAATTTGCTCCAATGAACAAGCATTTAAAGATGAATTAAAAGTCATCAGCAATACCTTCCTGAAAAAAGGCAACAGCCAAAATACTAGCAACAAAATTAATCACAAGACCTCACTTTAAAAAAAAAGAAAAACGTGGGCACTACAATAAAACTGTAACCATTCCATGCATTAAAGGAATATCAGATAAAATAAACAGAATACTACAGAAATACAACCTTAAAGCCACCTTTAAACCTCCTGCAAAAATTCAAGAACTTACTCAACTCATCCAAGGATCCGCTTCCTCCGATTCATTGCACCTGTAATTTGCAATTACAGGTGCAATGAATCGGAGTTTTATATAGGGAAATTGAATGGAATTTTATATAGGGAAAACAGGATCAAATTCCTATCAGAATGAAGGAACATAAACGACACAGGGGCATACTTTCCACAAATACTTTCCAGTCAAATGTAGTGACGTTCATGTCCACAAATCATGCATGGTGAAGCTGGCCTTTCTGATCATGTGAACACTCTACATGGAATTGACTGGAAAGGCACCTGTTCTTTACATCACACTAAAACGTTGTATGAATAAATTTAAGGAGGCCTGTGAAATTCTTATCAACGACCTTAATCTTAACAATAATGATGGTCTAAAAATCCCAAGAATATGGAAGGCATATATCCTACTCACGTAACCTTTAAGTCTAAGACAGTGGTTTCAAAAATGTGCGCCGCGGCGCCCTGGGGAGCCGCGGCTTCCTTACAGGGACGCCGCGATTACAAAATTTTCATATTTTTATTTCCATTTTCAATTCAATGTGATAGGACGCAACATTTAGCGGACCTGGTGCAAACCAGTAACTCACTTAGTAATAACTGTTTGCAGAAGCCTCTATAAATGGTTACTAGATGGCGCTCTACAATAATTAAGTTTCTCGATTGTTTTAATAGTTTCTCGAATTTGTGTTCATATATAAATAGCTGTCGGTTTCGAGCGGTCTTAGTGTTGAATTAGTTTCCGGAGATGGTATCAACTGAATATTGTTGTGATTTAGTCAAGTGGAGTTTTTGAAGTATTTCTTATTTCTTCTCGTATGTATTTTTAAAAATGGATCGGTTTTTACTAAACAGTAATAAACGTTGTGAGAGAGAAAATAAAGAGGGGCACACCGATAAATAGTGGCAAGAGTGTGAAGAAGCGTAAATATCGAAAATATGATGAGAGTTATTTGGATTTTGGTTTTACGTCGACAGAAGTCAATGGCGAAGGGAGGCCACAGTGTGTACTGTGTATGACAGTTTTGTCATCAGAGTGCATGCTTACCAAGTAAGTTGAAACGCCATTTAGAAACCAATCATCCCAGCATGGTTAGTACATCTCGTGATTACTTTACCAGAAAGTTAAAAGAGTTAAATCAACAAAAAGGTAGTTTTATAAGCAGGCGTCAATACTAAACAATGCTTTGCTAGCATCTTACAAGGTGGCACATAGAATCGTAAAATATAAGACGCCTCGTACCATCGCAGAAGAACTCATTCTACCGGCTGTTGCAGATATGGTGAACATTATGATCGGTGAGTCTGCTGGGAATCTGCTTTCAAAAGTGCCTTTGTCCAATAACACCATCAGTCGCAGAATACAGCACATAGCGGAGGACCTCAATGATCGATTAATTGAAAAATAAAAGGGAAGGAATTTGGGTTGCAGCTGGATGAGGCCCCAGATAATAATGCTCACTTTATTTGCTATGTACGGTTTATAGATGGTAATAACATTGTAGAAGACCTTCTCTTTTGCAAAAGTATCACTGCCGGTGCTAAGGCTCAAAACTTGTTCGAGATCCTTGATACTTTTATATCCGAAAATAATTTGAAGTGGACTAAGTGCGTTGATGTCCTTACTGATGTTATGGAGGATTGCAGGGGCACTTATTCGAAGCAAAGCCCCTGATGTACTGTGGACCCATTGCGTTATTCACAGGGAAGCACTTGCATCAAAATATCTGATCCCTTCATTGAACCAGGTCTTAGAATATGTAGTGAATGTAGTAAACTTTATAAAAAATCGGCCGTTGAAGGCAAAGTTTTTCAAAAAACTATGTGAGGATATGGGATCCGAGCATACGTCTTTGTTGTACTACAGCACTTCGCGATGGCTCTCTCGTGGTAATGTTTTGTCTCATACGTTTGAACTGCGACAGGAAATTTATATTTTTCTTAAAGAGGAAGACTACAAGTATACCGAAAATTTTGTGAATGAAGATGTTTTGGTAAAACTAGCATACTGATGTGATATTTTTGAAAAGAGGAATGCTCTGAATCTCTCCCTGCAGGGATGCAACATGCACTTTTATAGTCGATTGAGAAAATTTCAGCTTTTATAAAAAAAATAACTAAAACTATGGAAAAGAAAAATGAATGAAGACGGAGGCAAAGAATGTTTCCCCTTGTTTCAACAGTTTTTGACCTCCAATGGAGTTGATTTCTCTCCAGGTATGAAATCCATTTTTGAAGAAAACTTATCACAGCTTATCACCTGGTTTGAGAAATATTTTCAAAATGATGATATCGATAAATTTGCATGGATTCAAGATCCATTTAATGCCAGTGCTCCATCTGAATTTACTGCTGCAGAAGAAGAGAATCTTATTGAGTTGTCTTGCGACAATACGTTGAAAACAAAATTTAGCAGCATGGAATTAACTGAATTTTGGATATCAGTAAAAGATGAATATCCCCTTCTGAGTGAAAAAGCTCAGAGAATTTTAATTCCATTTGCGACTTCTTATTTGTGCGAAACTGGTTTTTCGGCGTTCGCTGTGATAAAAACAAAGTATCGCGCGAAAATCAATGTGGAGAAGGAAATGAGGGTGGCTGTGTCCAGTTTGATTCCGAGATTTGAGAAAATGTGCTGTGATCAACAGGCTCATCCATCCCATTAATGATAATTAGTTGAATATGTTCAATTACGTTTTTTTGTAATCTTAAATACGTCTTTTATTTATTTTTACCTAATCCTTTAATTAAAAAAATATTCGCTATTTCGCAAAGGGTACTTGTTAGAATTTCAGATAGAGCGCCTTGGGAAAACCTGGATTCAGTAAGAGCGCCGAGAATCGAAAAAGTTTGGGAACCACTGGTCTAAGAGTTAATTATAATTAGGACTGTAAGCAATCCAGGATCTTAGCTCTAATACAACTCTCATGTTAGTTAAATTAGGGCACCACTCACTATCTGTAGGAATTTGTTCTCTGATGATGTTATAAATAGAATATAGCTTGGATGTAGTTTTTATTCACTAGAGGTCAGGCCAGTAGAATAACGGTATCAAATGGTTGTCACTTTGGCTTACTGTTTGAAATCTAATACATTTTAGCCTGCCTTTGTAAAGATAAGTGTATACTACAGAACCCTAATGTTAAGTGGAAACGTCAGGAAAATGAAGCAATTATTCCTAAAATTCACAAACTATTAAAAGTAAAATGAATAAAATTAAAATTAAAGATATATTTTAGTTAATAAATAAAGAGATAAATAAAATTAGTACAAGGAGAGAATACATAATTGCATTGTACACCGTCAGAAACTTTATATAAAATATTTATAATAAAGCTCACCATATTAAAAGAGAAGATGAGTTAATCAACCGTGAGATGCGGCAATTGGTGGTTATCATTGGCGGGTAATGGATGGCAATATTAAATATTAAAGGAGGAGATGAGTTAATCGACCGTGAGATGCGATAATGGATGGTTATCCTTGGAGGGTAATGGATGGCAATACTTTAGCCTATGAAGTTCTAACTGAGGCTCGGCTGTTGCTGTTACCCCCTGAGACGCAGAGATTCGAGAGTTTGGAATTCGCTCTCTTAAGGTTTTTGCCTTAAGGGAGTAATTTGAGTCTCCGGGGAAGGTGTTTTCCGCTGAGGGGCTTTGTCAGTGAATGCTTTTCTTCGGAATTTGAGCGGTTCTGCTCGGTGATGGCGGGTGGAAGGCCATCATTGAGTGAAGCCAAAGCTGAGTTGGACGGTCTTTCGGCCACTATTGAGTGGTCTAGGGATCGTCCTAATTTTCATAGATTGGGTTTACTTACGTATCACCGTGAGATGCGGTGATTAATACCCTTGGAGGGTAATGGATGGCAATGCTGTAGCCAATGAAGTTCTAACTGAGTCTCGGCTATTGCTGTTACCCTCCTGCCATGATCAGAGCTTTAATAGCTCAATAACACCTTATCCCTACACTGTCCTCTACAGATAACGGGGAAGATGAAAAGCATTCTTGCTTCGCCCCTTTAAGCCAGTCTTTATAAGGATAAGGACTATTTATTAAATTTTACAGATTTTTCCTCAATATCCATACTTTTTAGTTACTAACTAACTGGACAGTTCAAACTAGTTGGGAACCAAAAGTCCACTGCGAGCTGCCATTTTAAAATCCGTGGTGTAAGAAATAAGAAAACTAGATCATCTGTATTGGGGGTTGCCTACGTTGAATTCTATATTATATATATTTGCTTTCCACTTATATATAAATACAATTCTTGTAAAGTGTACAAAGAAGCTATATCAGATAAATGAACAACCGAAAATAAATTACAGATATTTTAAATACCTTTCAGAAATTAATTAATTAACTGAATTATTTATTATTTCAATTATATATTGTTTAAATAATTGCTCATTCCTTTGACCTGACATAATTTTCTGCAGTTATTGATAATCATAAAAAATTACGTGTTGCCAGTCTTTCCAATGCATAAAGAAAAATATCTGTTTGTTTGCTTCACATACAGAATATGCACAAAATAGTTGCTTCTGATGTACAAATATTTTGCACGGTTATTGAATTGGAATATGAAGCGACAACAATGCATAGAATCAAGCTTGGAGTAGTTTAAAAAATAGTTCAATATCCTGGAAAAAGTGTAGAATTTCATCATTGTTTATGATTTAAAAAAATTCAAAAAGTAATCAGATTATGAATCCCAACAACGGTGTGTAATTTTGTTAGTTTCTCTTTCAAAATTCCATTGTTCTTATCTCCAAGTAGAAATGAACTGGGAATTTTCAGGTGCTGCCATCTGTTGATTTTATCTTCAATCATTCACCTAGAAAGTTAACTTTTAAGTCTGGTTTAGGATTATTTATTAAAGGAAATATCTTAATTAACCTTAGTTATTAATTAAATTATACATGAAATAAATTATACATCAAATTGTATATTAGAAGCAACACTGGCATTGGTTATGATGAATTGTTGTCTATCATGTCACTAATGAAGGGCTTCTCAACTGGCCTATCTCATACGGAGGTGCAGGGTTGTACTTCATGAATTCAGAGCGCTTGATTCAGGGGAATCAACTAGTCTAAAATTTTCTGATTTTATGTTCCAATCCCACAAAGATGACAATGTCCTCATGGATGACATTTGTGGCTAATTGCAGAAAGAAGGTATTGTATGAAATTCAATATTTCAAACACCAGAGTATCGTGCTTTTGTATGCAAATATTGAAGACCTGCAAGATATCGTGGTTTAGTGTTTTTATGTGGGCGTTCAGGACATGTTCGTCTTCTTACGTGCTGATGAGTTTTACTTGGTAGGTGATCGATAACGAGTGCGAAAGCTAATTGTTGCGATTATACTGAAAGGATTTGAACTGAATTCAATTGATGGATTGAATAGTGATGATGGTAAAG
Organism: Typopeltis vanoorti; assembly: GCF_054136105.1. Classification (NCBI taxonomy): domain Eukaryota; kingdom Metazoa; phylum Arthropoda; class Arachnida; order Uropygi; family Thelyphonidae; genus Typopeltis; species Typopeltis vanoorti. Next base: position 104,532,174 of record NC_143557.1, read on the forward strand.
ATGCCTCTCCATCCAATGTATCGATAGTTTTGATTGGGAATTTACACTTGTTTCGTAAATAAGGATTATATCTTGAATATATTTCTTCATCTGTTCGAGGCCTCTACTACCAAACGAAGCAGAAACACATTCTTTTGAATTGAGAGACAAAATACTTGACATATTTTAGAGAAAGACCGATTACAAGTTAGCATTTTGTGTTCCTCCTGACATTGCGTTTACAGTTCATTAATTAGGTAGTATACACGTTTATGCCTATTCTGTTGTTGTTGTTGTTACATTTTAGTTTGAAATGTAGTTTCTTCAGTTGTTATATAACTTCTGGTATTCTATTCTGGTGACGTTTGAGTGCTTTGTCGTTTATTTATTAGCAAAGCGTCGTACTTTCCGTTTGAAGAACGGCAGTTGTGGATCTGTCGCCCTTCATACAGAAATATCTGCATGTACACATCTACAGAACATTTATAATGAGTTCTTCTTTGTGGTCATCTGTCATCTTTGTTGGTAGTGTCACTGTTTGCAAGCAGTGTGAAAAGCGCTGAATGCTGTAAAATTTCATTATCAGAGCTTCTGTTCTCTTTGGTCTTCTGAAACTTTTCACCAGGACGAATTCAGGACTTTTTTTGTGTGGCTTTTGACATTGCGCATATATTTCCCGTGATTGAACTGCAATTTCAAAATATTAATCCGATGAAGTAATGAGAAATTTCAATGGGAAATTTTGAAACAGTTACGAGATTTTTTGGTTGGTTTCACAATTTTAGAATTGCTCAAATACTTTTGCAGAAGAATATTTTTGATGGCAAATATCACCATTCTTCTTTCTCGACAAATAGCGTTGGTAGCGGTATTTATTACTGAACATTAATTCGTCTGTTATTTGCTGATGCAGTATTTTGAGTGAAAACAGGATATTTCCTTCGTGTACTATATTAAGATAATATAAGAAAGGAACTTATGTCTTGTGCATACACACGTAGATACATAGATTTGCTATGACAGCTACTACTTTTTACAAACACGAACGTTAAAATCAAGTCACTTGCAGAACATAAACTATTTTTCGTAATAGATTCATGACCACTCCCGATAATTGCAAACATTTGTAATCCATCCTAAATGACAATGAATGACTGAAAATGCGCCGCACAAACTTACACCAGTTTATAGAAAGAAAATCATTGTTATTTTTATCGTTAACTTAAGATTACATATTATTAAGAGAGTATTCATATGAGAATCTAAATGGTGTTTTTGTTATTTTTAAGATTTAATGAAAACTATTGAATATTTCATTTAAAAGTATATACATTTTTAATAATAATTATATGTTTCATTAAAAAGCATAAAATCTTTGAATCAAAAACAAAAATTGTTAATTCTTTTCCCTCTTCTCTTTCTTAATAGGGCATAAATTATGAGTATATCTTATTCATTATAAGATAATATTCGAGTGCTTCGGATAAAAATTCCGTAAGCACCTTTCTCGTCCCCCCCCCCCACACACACAACGAAGAATGAGACTCATATGAGTTCTTTGATATTGCAAGCACAAAGATACGATTAAATGCTGCCTTTTTCATGTACCTTACATATAAACGTTGTAAATTGCAACACTTGGAATAAATACATTCATAGAATAAAGAATGTTAAAAATTTATTTAAAAATAGTGAAAAACACAATCGTTGGAATGGGTTACCTAGATACTGCACTAATTAAAAGACACGAAATGTAATGAAGAAACCGTATGTTCTAGTGCTTTTGAAAAAGTAGTCACTAGAAGCAAAAATATTTCCAACTATTAGGTTTCGTTATTTAAAAAAAAAATAATATATATATATATATATATATATATATATATATATATATATATATATATATATATATATATATATATATATATATATATATATATATATATTATTTTTTTTTAAATAACGAAACCTGTGGTGCGATCATAATTAAAAGAAACACACGTATTAACCACAGTGAAAATTATTTAATTGTAAATATTTCATCCTAAGTTATCTGAGGACATCATCAGTACAGTAGTTTAAACAATAATAGGAATAACATACAGTTAGGGCGCATGATGATTACAATAGAATCTCATTAAACGTGCGTAATATGTTACAGAAGTAAGAAGAAAAAAAAATTAATTATTTAATACATCCAAATTTACCACTTGTTACCGTCTCCTAAGGACAAACTCTTACCTTTGATGTTGCCTGGCGTTTATGAGATTCCATGCTCATGCAAATTGTCTTACTTTGGACAGACAGGTAGGTCTGTTCAGAAACGCATCTCGGAACATCAAGACCACATTAGTCTTTTTAAACCGCAGAAATCTGGCCTCTCTCAACACGGAATTGAAAATCCAAACCATATGATCCATTGGGAAAAGTCTAAACTTTTACATAGATCTTTATACAAACATGAACGTTTGTGTACGGTGACGTTCATGTTCACAAACCCGCAGTTTCAGTAGCAGTCTTATGACAAAACTCCTTATGACATTGCAAGGAGAAGTAACCAATTTTCAGAAGAGTGTTGGTTATCAGTTTGTATTTTAGGCAGACCTACATTGCTGTATCATGGCTCATTATCAGGTGTGCACTATTTCTTCAACATCTTGATGTGTACACTGCGAATGCTTAATATCCCAGAAATAGCTCTCACTGATAGTTTCAGAAATTCCACTCATCTATTTCCTCTCTGAAATAATCGTCTTTCTTTTACTCTTTTACTCACAGGTTGATATAAGATTGAAATAACTTCAGAAACAACCGCTGATCTCATTTATATGCCGGTTTTTTCACCTGATGTGTTTTTCTGTGTCTTGGATTACTTTCGGCCGGAACGACTGTTAGAAAGTTATGGTATTGGGTGACGAACCACAATGCACACTTGTCAAATGACATGGGGATGTTTTCGTACCATTTACTAAAAGAACGTTATTAATCGGAGTAAGCCGTTCTGTTTGTTAAGTGCAGTGACCGTGAAATGATAATCGGATACTTATTTGAGTGCACGAAGTTCATTGTTGCTAAGAAAAATAAACAAGGGATCCTATATACCCTTTCTAGACAATTCAAACACAGCTCAGCTTAAACCCACAGAACACTTTTGGGAAGAGGTTGAACGTCGACTGAGAACAATAGTTCCTCCTTCATTTGACAAAAATGCCTTTGTCCATTTATTTATTACTTAATGGAACATCCAGAGAACGACATCCCCAACTGAGACCAAGAGTACATTGAGGGCATGATGACATTGCAAGGACAAACAAACACAGCGATATATGAAAATAAAGTATGATAAATGAGGTATATGAAAATAAAGGATTTGTGAAATATTACCTGCATTCAGTGCCTTTCTCTGTTAAAAATGGCACCCAGTGCAGCACACCAACAAAGCAAGAATACATTTGGGCCAGACCATTTATAAGGGCAGCATTCCATCAATGCAGTAATAATGAGATAAACAGATTTTGCTTCGGGTGGCAAAAAAAACTAAATCTGACCATATGGCAATTATTCGAGCATCCTTCTCTAAGTTGCTGAAGGAAGTTTTTTTTTTCCATCAATGAATAATGTGTTTTTATTAGATCTCAGTGAAGTTTTCTTTCTTTTCAGACTTTTTCGAATTTTTGGTGCGTGCCTAGGATATCAAGATGCCTATAACGGCATCCATCTGTTTCCATTATCATCTCAATATCTTTTTTTCTACTTAAGCTCCACAGCTTTGCTATAATTTGTTTTTATGAAGTTTAGATTTTTTTCAGAAGTTTCGTGTGGGTAATTAATATTAAAATAGTTGTTTTATTTAATATTTCAGGACGAATGTGACATACCACTCGGCAATATCACTTGTTTTGGACGTGGTTTAGGCTGCCACGTATGTGGAGTTGCAGGGTTGAGGACATAGGAAAAAATAAAGGCCCTCATCGGTAAGAATCTTTTCTATTGAATATTCAATACTGGACTTATTGTGTACGGAATTGCTATAATAATACGAAACTAATCAATTAATTAATAATGTGCATAAAATAAGTAGTATCACTATTAGTAGTAGCATTTGAAACCATCGCTGTGTTTGTTTGTTTGTCTTTTTAGTTTTCCATATAATTTTATGGAAGGCATAACAATTGAGTTTTATTAACCATTATTGAATTAATGGTATTTTTTTTTATCATTGGCAAGTTGCGATTGTGCTGCCCTATGTTATTCCAATTATGAGCGCAGATACGTAGGTTCTTCTCAACATTCCCAGAACATACAGACAGAGGAGGAGGAGGAGGAGAAGGAGATCTTTGTCTAAGTAAATTTCTGAACTATTTCCCATTTTTTTGAATTCGATATTTTGACTTTATTAAAATTATAATCATAAATAAACTGTAAGCCTTCCGAGTTGCTACAATTTCTTTGATGTCAATTTAATTGAAATTAAATTTCATTTCGATTAAAACACCATCTTATTTCATATGAAAATGCTCTCATTGATACCATCATATATGCTATTTATTCGATATATGAAGAGCCAAAGGCTTCAATTCGGCGACATATGACTTGTTTAAGTTAAGGGATATTACATCCCATATCGTTTCTTATCCGCATAAGAAACTCAAAGAGTTTCATGCCGAATATAGTAGAAACTATATAAAGTTCGGCGATTCCAAGCGTAAGCAAATACCTGGATACTGCAGCAACTGACCCTTAAGGTAGTGCAAGCTGAGGCAACTCATGTCTAAGGTGGAGCAAGCTCCGATCACTATTCTTGATATTCACCCATAATGTGAACTTAGCTCCTAGGAGCTGTATTACTTTATATAGTTTCTACTATATTCGGCATGAAACTCTTTGAGTTTCTTATTCGGCTAAGAAACGATATGGGATGTAATATCTTTTTACTTAAACATGCTATTTATTCGACTTTTATTTGAATATATCCTCGCATTAACAATTTCTTAATATTCACGAAACAGCTCACATTCACTTAGCTCAATATTTAAGCCACTCTCAAGATCATATAGAGACCATTTGCGAGCTGTTATTACTATATACTAATTACTATATAATATTATTAGTATTATATTAATAATAATAGTAATAATTAGTAATATTACTATTATTAATAAATATATACAACTTTTGTTGATTTTAATAATTCAGATACATATTAGACACCTCCAAGAAGTTTAAGAATTTATTGTAAGTGGGCACTCTATTCCACTACGGCCAAAAAATAGTATTTTTACTCTGTAAGTTGAGTGCGTTTTCTCGTACATTGTCCTCCCTAAGACCAAAAATAATATTTTTAGTCCGTAAATTGCGTGGAGACAAATCCCTGCTATCTCAAAAGATCTGCTAACTCACCTTCATTAGAAAAAGCCCACATAAAGATTCCTCTTGCTGTGACGAGAGTAATATAAAAGAGTGGTAATATTAAAATCGAATTGTGCGCATGTCTGGATAGAGAACATCAAAGACAAATCTGTTAGGAGATTAGGTTGCTTGAAATAATAAGCTACATGAATTCGCTCAAGTATTTTATACAAAAGATACCTACACCACAACTAATATACTTATTTTATTGGCACTTTAAATAAACCATCATTTTTATACAAAAATCTTGATTAAATGACATATTATATTTTGATTTGGTGTGTAACACATCACAACACACGGTATACAATTTAGAGAGATTTTAGAGATTTTTATTTTTTAAATTTAATAATAATTGCTTATGCTGAAAAGTAATCGATTTTTATTTGTTATTTGGAAATACTTCCTACATATTTCATTTATGTTTGTACTGAGATGTGTTTTTTGATTTGGTAGTGATGGTATTACTTCTTATTAGTTATGGGTCCTTCATTTAATAAAAAAATGAAGGACTGTGATACCTTTTAGCTGTTTCAAATATCATAACGCTTGTTATGTACTGCATCAGATGGAAAGTGAAATCATTCACTCGGAGATTCCTGTTTGGATTCATTTCCTTTTTTTATTTTGATTTTATTCTATAATCTCTCATCTCGGTGTATCGTCTATAATCGATTATTTTAACGTAAACTCATGTAAACTCATTTGAAAACATTCAATGCACTAGTACCCTGCATAACTCCTTTTTTTAGTTATAAACAATTAGTTAAAATTTTAATTTTTATTGTCTCAAGGAAGTGACCTTTAAGAAACCCCTACTGCCAGCTGTATATGTACTTCTTATTGTTGACGTTAATGTCATTAATTTCTGTTATATTTATGTGGCATTTAAAATACTTTGCCTAAAGCGTCACACCCTTTACTTTTATGTAAAAGTAAATAATGTTGTTTTTATCTGTAGGGAGAATTTCATTTCTAACATTGAAAGCTGCACCGATAAACGCCTCTTGTCCTTAGAGATGACAAACAACCCAATTAGAGGAGTTTCTGTTGGTTTAATGTTCTTCCTACACACGGGAAGTCCTGGTCTGGCCAAGTGGTTTTAAATCGATATCATAAGAAACTTCATAAAAATCTAAAATTCACGCTTAAAAGACCTTGAATTAGACGGCTTTAGGATAAAGATTTTTGTAATTTTTTAATGATGATTCGAGAACAACACTATCTGTGGAAGTAAACTTTTCCAGGATATTCTAAATTAAATGAGATTTAGAAAACTTTATAAACCAAAATATAAATAATGCAAGCGAAAAGTAAAATTTGAACTTCAAAATATGCCCATGAAAGCATTAAAAGAGTTATGCGAAATATATGGTTTTGATGACTATACTAAATTAAAGAGAAGAATTAATAAATTTTGTCTATAACAAAAGTTTAAGATTTTCTAAATAATAATTTATGAGTTCAACAAATCTTCATCATCGGCCTGTAGAGTGAGATAGGCTGAGAGTCAGCAGATAGTAGGAGAGGAAATAAAGATAGAGTGCATAGCGGTAGAGTAGGTTAAAGAGGCCTCAGTTGATTTGTTTTAGCTGTTTGTCCCCCAGGGGCGTTTCTAAAACGGTCGTTGATTTTTCACTTTACAAAAAAGGAAAAATCCTGAAAAGGAAAACGTAACAAAACAAAATAAAAGTACAGAGAAAAACAAAAATTGAAAGGTAAACTTAGAGATGGAGGAAGGATCTGGCCCGAGTGATGCAGCTCACAAGGAACTGCACCGCCTCGCTGTAAGCCTTCGCCGCTCGGGTTCTCAGGTCCTCCCCCACCTGTGAAGCTGTGTACAGAAACCCCACAAGGTGGTTACTGTGTCTTTCTTTTGTTGTGGGCAGTTATTATTATTTTGGCCACCTCACTTCCCTTGGCCATGTCTAGTTTGCAGAGAGCTATGAAGAACGCCGAAGCTACCTCCTCGTCTAAATCCTGGGCTACCTCTACTTGCTCAGGGGTGATTTTGCTGATGTCATCAACGAAGATGTCACCCCATTTTGCACTGACGATGTCAGATCCATGTTTCCCTGTGAGAAGGAGGTCAGGTTCTCCTATTTTTTTCATCGCTTCTTCGAATTTTTCCGCGACCCCCGGAATATTTCTAATGAGATGGCTTAGAGTCTCCCCTGCTTTTGCATGAGGGACTTCTGGGTGGGCGGTCTGAGATACTTTTGCTGTTTTGGGCGTTACCAACTCTTCTTCCTGTGGGCTTAATGGCCGTTTGGAAGTGTTGGTGTTCACCTCGATTTTTCCTTCTTCTTTATCTATATCTGTATTAGTATTGATGGTTTCAACAACGACTGTTTCTTCTTGTTGGATTTTACTGCTTGTGGAAGTTTTTTCCCCCTTACAGTTTTTCTTAGATGTGGAGGTATGGTTTTCTGTTATATCAGGAGCAGCCTCGAAAGGAGGAGAAGTTTCCTGTGCTGGGTCATTTCCATTGCTTGGTGGAGTTGCTGGCGTGATTGCACCACCCATCCTCTCAGCAAGGGTTCCGGATGGGCATGTGTCCACTTTATGGTCAATGACCCCACATTTCAGGCAAGCTGACTCACATTTTTCTTGGTTGTGGCCTGCTTTGAGGCAGTTTTTACGTTTCACTCTAGGACAGTCTGCCCCAAGGTGAGTGAAGGCACCACATCTAAAACATTGTTTTTTACACCAGGGTAGTTTATCATTACTCTGGCAGATCCAATAATAATAAAATTGGGAACGGTCGTTTTCATCTCGAGGGAGATGTGGACTTCGCCCGCCTTCCATTTGGGGTTTTCTGCGTCATTTAGGACTTCCACCTTGTGTACAACGCCCCATTTCCCGAATATTTCGTGGATAATCTTTACATCGGTTTCAATATATTCTAAAGGGAATCTGGGGATTCTAAGTAGTTTGATAATGCTCCCTACCAAAAATGGGACTATTGTTTTTCCATTACATTCGAATCTTCCAATCAGTTTGTCTCTTGTTTGTTCACTCCTTACTACTACTTGGAAGCGGCCACCACTAAATGGAGTAAAACCAAAAATCTGGTCAGCGCCGACGCTTTCGATGAGGGCTTTAGCCAAACATCGAGATTGCAGGTCGGCTTGAACTTCGATTCCAAGGGTCCGCGTACGCGGCAAAGCCATATCTGGTGAGGGGGGGGGGGTGCCTAAGCTATTCCCACCACCGAATGTTTTATTCTTGCTCCAATCCGGGGTTTATTCTGTATCTGCTGCTGTAGTTTATTATCAAGTGCCTCTATGAGACGCTGTCAGATACTACAATCGGAGCTATCAGATACTAAAATTTGCACTAACTAAACAATTTACTAATCTCCTACACACCTGATCTTAGCCAAAAGGCCGAGAAGATACCCTGGAAAGATTCTGAAAATAGACAGAGCTGAATGATTATAATCATTCATAATGAGAGAAATTATTAGAAAGTTTTATAGACATAGTTGTTATAGAAGTTATTCATAACAAAATATATGGTGTATAATGTATTTCTTTATTTTTTGAGAAATGTTTGAAAACAATTTTGTAAATTTGTCAAAATATATTATAATGTTATATTTACACTTTTATATTAAAACTTAAATAATTTTTAATACAAGTATCGTTCATTTATATTCAGAAAACCTTAATAATTAGTTATTTCAATATTAACTGTACAGAAACAGAAGATACTGAAGGCGAAACACGTGAACAGGCTGATGACTGACTTCTAGCGACATCTCATCATCATCATCAACAACAACCATGGGTCCAATGTCCGTAGGTGTCTGATGCCATTTTGATATGATTCGGACCCACTTGACTTGAACCCACTGCCTTGGGTCCAAGTCATGCGTCATGTGGCATCCAAGATATGTGAAGTGTTCCATATTTTCCAGTTGAAATATGTCTATCTTAACTCTGTTCAGTAACTCCTGTTGTCCAAATATCATTGTTTTAGATATTTCAAAGTTGACATTTAGTCCATATCATTTTCCTTCTGTGTATAGTGTTTGTAATGTCTGTTCCAGCCTTGCTGCGTCTTCTTCAATCAGGACGATGTCATCAGCAAAGCAGAGATAGTTTGTTCTCGTGCCATTTATTGAAATGCCTCCACCTCCTTCTTTAATCTTATCTAGTGTTCTTCCCAGATGTGTGATGAAGATGACTGGTGATATTGGGTCCCCTTGTCTTTTGCCTTGACTAGTGGAAAACCAATCTCCAGTAGCACCTGCTATCCTGATTTTTGCTTCTGCTTGGCTGTTTATATCTTTCAGCAGGAGGATCAATTTATTGTCCACACCATAGGATTCCAAGACAGCTCATGTTATATTTTGGTCAATATTATCAAATGCTTTTTGGAAGTCCACGAAACAGCAATATATCTTTTTGTTCTTTCTTCGAGCTTTATCTGCGATTAGTCAGTGGGAGTATTTGTTGCACTGTACTTCGATCTTGTCGAAATCTAGCTTGCTCATCCGGAAGATGTGCCTCCATATGCCCCTTCAGGCGCTCTGTTAGTATTTTCATCACTACTTTGGCAAGATGACTCATTAATGCAATAGTTCTGTAATTGGTGCATTCTACAGCACTGCCTTTCTTATGAAGAACAACGAAGACCGATTATTTCCACTCTTCGGAGGCATACCCTGATCTCCATATTTCATTACATAGCTTATGCATTTCTTTTAGAACTGATTCTCCCCCCTATTTTAGCATCTCGCCTATCATGTTGTCATCTCCAGGACTCTTGTTGTTCTTGAGATGTTTTATAGCCTTATTCACATTCTCTTCCAAGATGTCATTTTCAAAGATCTCTGCTGGTGGAGAGATTACTTTTAGTTCTTTGATTACTTCTGTTGCAGTATTATTTCATTGATTTTTATACCGTTCGCTGCAATGTCTTGTTCATCTGTGTATGATTTCTGTCTTGTCCATCAATACTTTCCCATCTTCATCTTTGACTGCTACTGATCTTGTTTGCCACTTCCTATTGACATTTCTTTGTAGACCTCTCTACTTTTGTGTTCTCCATAGTACTGTTCAATGTCTTTGAACTGGTCCTCCAACCATTTGGCTTTATCAGATCTTGCTGCTTTTCGTACTTCATTGCATTTTTGGCGGTATAGCTCATCTTCTGCCTCTGAATTATCTCTTTTGAGTTTCAGTTCTCTTTTCTCTTGTACCAATTTTAGAGTTTCCTGAGTTATCCATTTCTTGTTGATCTTTTCTCTGTCAGGAATTACTTCCTCTACTGCTTTTTAGCACTGTAGTTAGTCATTCTGCTCTTGTTTTTATATTTTGTTTTTCACTTGGGGTCTTAAGCTTAGTTTCCAATATGTTCTGATATGCTGTTCTTAGCTTGTCTTCATTTAGTTTTGAGATGTCTCTATCTTTTTGGAACTTTCCTTTGTACTTCTGTTTCAGTTTTCTGGACAATCCTGCGTTTTCTCCATTTTCATGGAGAACCTCTTTAAAACAGTAATGAAATTCTATACCATGAAATTCAATCAAAATTCTAATTCGATTGATTTTAAATTAAAAAAATTGACAGTTGCTGTACTCATATAGAATTTATTGATAAAATAAAAAGGTAATTTTGAGAGAGTCAAAAATAAAATAACTTTACCGTTAAATATTTTATAATGCATAATCTTGAATTGTATATTAAGGTTACATATCTATTTCATACATAGTTTTTCTCAAGTCCTAGCCGCTTATTAACCTGATATTTAAAATTCGTAGGAACCCTGATGTATATCGACTTGTAATAGAAGGTTGTTAGCTGTAAAGTAGAGCACAGTTAGCTATTTTGATTACGCATAAAACAAGAAAACACGCAGCTAGAAAAGCGTCTCAGAATAATCTTGGCTTTTCCGTTTAAATGAGAATTGATAGAAAAAGAAAAGAAAAGAAAAGAGATAAAAGGTGTACTCCTTTCCACACCACCTCAGAGGTAGAGTACCAGGAGCGCTTTTTTTACCGTGGTATCCCCAGTAGGCCTAATCCACGAATTAATAAATTCAAAAATTTGTCAATTTGTTTTTTGACAAAAGAGTTGAATATCATTTTTCATGTAAAAATGATATTATTAATATAAATACTGAAATAGCAATGGACCAAGGATTGATCACTGGTGTAGGTACACCACTGGTCATCTTAGACGTTGTAGACTCACATCCTTCCTCTACACCTCTTTAGATATTTGTCACGCAGCCATCCTCTTACCCAAAATGGTAATTTATGTTCCAATTCCAAATCGTACACTTGTGCAACAGCCATCGACACTTAATCCTATTTTTTTTTCTGCAAATTGCGTGTGTTCTCGTGGCAGATTTTCCTGTACGCGCGATGAAGCATCAGAGTTTCTGGGATAAAACCAAGGTGTACATGTGAAGCACTTCGTTTATACCGTACATTCTAAGTAAACTGAGAAACGGCTGTTCCATGAAATATGCCGCGTGCGTTAGTGTGCGTTTGTGTAAGTGTTGGGGAGGGAGGGAGAGAAGGTACTAGATAATTCTAAATAAGCAGCAACGTTATAGAAATTCCTTGTGATCAGATGATATTATCAGGTAGGTAAAGTAGCCTACATAGAGCAATATTTATGTTAAACATTACACTAAAATAAACAGCACTAAGAAATAAAATATCGAATAGTAATGAAATGATAGCCTTGCTGAAAATTCAGCTCTTACTTCGGATATAAAAGATTATATGAGAGTGAACATAATAGAGAAAAGAAAACTGAATCTTAAGGCTTGATAAACAGGGTTATTAATCAAAATAAAGTACAAGACTAATCATATTTCAAGATGTGGTTTCACAGTGTCATATGCTACACTCTCAGAGGAGAACATTCTCAAGAGCACACGCACGAAATAATATATTTTTAAGGAGTGAAGTTTATGATAATCAAAATACATCGAAGTTAATTAAAATAAACGAGGATATATTAAAATAAGTGAAAGTAAAATCAGTAGAAGAAGAGTCATCCCCGTAAATTGTATTACGGTGTGGTTATCACTGTAATACAACTAGAGGTTTTGATAGGAGAATGGTGGATGGGTATAGAACGTGTTTGCCAGAGGTGGTTGTGATTGCTTCGTCTGTGAATGAATTTAAAAAGAGTTAGGATAGGTATTGTTGTGAATAATGGTTAGTGAGTCAATATAAGGTCTCACGCGATGAGTCTTCCGACTCCATGGAGATGCCCGTTATAACAATAATAATAATTAATTATTATTATCATGATGATTATTATTATTCATTGGCATGTATGCAAAAACTTTGACTTTCCTACTTCTGATAACTGGTGGCAGCATAAAATAGAGACAGTATTGGAAAACGAAACAACAAAATTTCTCTGGGACTTTCGAATACTAACTGATCGGCATTTGGAACACAATAGACCTGACATCACAATTATCGAACATCGACAGGTTAGGATTATTGATATCGCACTACCCAGTGATAACAACATTAAAAACAAACAACTGGAAGAAATGACTAAATATCGAGATCTGGCAATCGAAGTTAGCCGACTGTGGCTTAAACACACCAAAGTCATCCCAATAGTTGTCGGTGCACTTGGTGCAACTTCAAAGAAGCTATCCAGCTATTTACAGCAGGGGTGGGGAACCCCTCGCCCGCGGGCGAAATTTCGCCCGCGAGTCTATTTCAATTCGCCCCTTTGCTGATGTACTCGTATGTACATGTAAATAAAATTTTATAGTAATTTAAATTTATTATAATTAAATTTCTTTAAATTAAATATTTAAATATACAAAATCAAAAATAACTATATTATAAAATATAATCGTCATACGTCTGGCAACCATCAAATCGAGACCAGCCATTAAAATAAAAAGAAATCAGGAGCATTTCTCACGGCAAAGTTCAGACTTTCTCTGATTGGTTGCTTCCCAATTACCGCCATGACATTTTCCGCGTATCAAAATATATTCATTTTTGACTTTGTTTTTCTTACAGTACTCGCAGTACTGCATGAGTAAAATATTTGCCAGTCGTCCGCGGAAATTTTTAAATTAGCAATTTTCGCCCTTGATACTAAAAAGGTTCCCCACCCCTGATTTACAGCAATTAAACATCAATGAAGTGACCCCATATCACCTATAAAAAACAGCATTACTTGGAACAGTCCCTATTTTACGACGCTACCTGACGGACCATTCTTAGATTCTTGGGTAGAATCTGAATCGTTCTGTATCACCAGACAAATTCTTGTTTATATGATATCTTGTTTTAACTGTGTATCAATTATGTGAATAAAATAATAATAATAAAAGTAAGCAGAATTGGTTCTAACATGTAAACCAAAAAACAAATGTTTGACTGCTTTAGCAATCAAGTATTTGATTGATTGCTAAAGCAAACGCTAAAGTCCTTTAAAGGACCTTAAACATTCATTACATTAGCCGACAATGCGAATTACTGTATATCAAAGGTCCATATTCGCAATTCATATTATGATGGGGGAAACAAAAACATAGCTTTTTAATTTTTTCACATTGCCGAATATCATTAAACAAGTGATTGATTTTTATATTAATGAGAAAAAAAACTATATTACGATAAAATATTATCATAATTATGATTTTTTATAAAGAAGTTATAACAACAGAAATTTTCGTGTAGTTTTGTAAAAGGCTTAAGAACTATGGGAAAATGCACATAAAAATAAAGTGGAGGGAGAAGACAAAACACCCTTAAACCTTCCCTAACTTAATGACAGATTAGTAAATAAATTAAACAAAATAAGTATTTTTAAATGCTTCACCTGTTGGCTCAAAAGAAATTTCAAAATCGGTAATACCTTCATTTGAGGAATTTAATAAGTTCATACCAACCTGTTATTCTCTAATATAAATTCAGTCACGTGAAAAACTAATATTAGAAGTACTGCGATTGTCATCAGAAACACGAAAAAACCTTCATTATAGATTTAAAATGGCCAAATAAATATTAAGGGATGCTTTTCGGGTAGCGACCATTTTCATTATCCCAATGGAAACCTCCTCCCTCAAAGATGGATGGAGATCAATGAAGAAGACTATTTAATATGTATTAAGATCTTTGATACATCTCTCTCTCTCTCTCTCTCTCTCTCTCTATTTCGAATTTTCTGTTTTCAGCGAATCATTTCTGATGGAAGAATTTTGAATTTTGAAAAACCTTGAATTTTGAATACAGAATGTCCATTGCTCGAAAGTGTTCTTTTAGTAAAAAGTTTTATTCTTTCAAATCAACAACAAGATTATAATAATAAACACTGCATAAATGAAATGTAATATTTCCAAATTTTTCTTCAAGTTTTTATGAAACTCGTATTAAATTATTCATAGGATTGAAACTATTAAGTATTTAGAATTTCTTTATATAATTTCATAAAAGTATAAAAATAAATAAATTTCATAAAAAAGTATAATAAAATCTATATCATTACATAGATTATAACATACACCCTCTGTCCAAATAAAAACCGAAAATAGAAGAAACTAGTGGCGCCACCTGTTGTATCTTTTTGTTGTCGAAATCGGCAACTTTCATTAGTGTTGTGTCAACTGTTCATGACATGTGTTTTATTAAAAGCCGAGTTATAGTGCGAAGAGTGACAGTGTGTTTTGAGGAACGGTCGGTTCTCACGATATTCATGGCGTACGCGACGAATTCTCGCTATCAATGGCTTCAAAACTTCGAGATAAAACTTACCATTGACCGTTTGGCCAGGCAGAACGAATTCTTTGTGGATAATGCCCTCGGAATCATAGAAACAAATCAGCATTGTCATTACTTTTGACTTCTTCAAGCGACTTTTTTTTCTGATGGCCCTCTTCTGGTGGTCTTCACTCAGCAATCTGGCGCTTTGTTTCCTGCTCATACTCAAAACACCACGTTTCGTCACCAGTAATGATCGTTTCAAGGAAGTTTCAATCGATAAACTTCTGGGGAACAAATCGCGAATTTAATTTAAGAAGGCCCAAACTTTGGTCAAAATGTTGTGCACACTTCATTTTGGAATCCCCAATTCATTTTCAATCAATCTCATGGACGATTTCGGGTTTTCTTTGATGAACTCACGCACATCATTTTAGATGTTAACTTCGCTCAGTCAGTTTTTGGACGGCCTAGCTTTTCGTCGTCCTCAAGCATCTCACGACCACTTTGAAAATCGCAGCTCTCTGTTTGGAACTCATTTTCCGACTGTTGGTCAAAACACACTGTCACTCATGGCACTATAACTCGGCTTGTAATGAAACAAAATCTCATAAACAGTTGACACAAAACTAATGAACGTTGCCGCTTTCGACAACAAAAAGATACAACAGGTGGCGCCAATAGTTTCTCCTATTTTAGAAAAGTTCGGTTTCTTTTTGGACAAAGAGTGTGTCTATATATATATATATATATATAATTTTTTTTTTTCAAATTTATTTACTTATTTATTTATTTATTAATGCCAACGCAACTTATAAAAGGTTTAATAAACGGGATCGTTAGTCATAATGTAGTTCAAAACTAATCATATTTCAAGATATAGAATATTTTTGCAGTCATATTATAATAAGGAAGATAGCATTCGCAATAATATATAAATAATATGTCATATTTCTAAATTTTTCTTAATTTTTTTTTACAAAACTCTTATTAAATCATTCATAAGATTAAAACGTGATTAATATTTAGACATTTTTTAAAGAATTTTATAAAATAAATAACATTCAAATTTAATCTTACCAATTTTCGTTTTACGTACGATTCCTCCAAATAGTTCAGCAGTAGATTCTCGGTTGGAAGGAGATGATCGACCGTAAGATGCGGCAATTAAGACCCTTGGAAGGTAATGAATGGCAATGCTGTAGCCAATGAAGTCCAAACTGAGGCAAGTCTATTGCTGTTACCCTCTTGCCATGATCACAGCTTTAATAGCTCAATAATACCTTATCCCTACACTGTCCTTTACAGACAGATAACGGGGAGGACGAAAAGCATTCTTGCTTCGCCCCTTTAAGCCAGTCCTTATAAGGACATTGGTTGAGTGGAAGGAGCGGTTTTTTTTCCCTGATTAATACCCTTGGAGGGTAATGGATGGCAATGCTGCAGCCAATGAAGTCCTAACTGAGGCTCGGCTATTGCTGTTACCCTCCTGCTGCCATGATTAGAGCTTTAATAGCTCGATATATATATATATATATATATATATATATATGTAAAACAAATAATATTCAAATATCAGATATACATATATATATATATATATCAGATATGTTTATGTTTATATGCATTTATGTTTATATAATAATATAAAGAAACATAAATGTTTATATAAACATTTATGTTTCCTGCAAATGGAACCGACCTTGTCTTCTTTGGCGCCGAACAACTCGCTTCTGTCCACTGTTTTCGTGCAAGTGAGTTTTAGATCTGCTGTGAGCAAGTGCCGCATACCCATCTTGCAGAAAGCTTTTTCATTTGCAAGTCTTCATGCAAAATATATCCTACACATTCTTTTAAAATGTATATATTCTCAGCAATCTGACTCGCTGGTCATCCAATACCATATCGTACACTTTATAAATGAAATACGTGGATCATCTTCAAGGCTTGGTATACCCACGTTTAAACTCGGCAGGCCATTTCTTAACTGTCGAAAACGAAGGAGAAGAATGCCTATAAACGTTTATGAACTTCGAATGAAATTAGTTTGGCATAAAATCTTCTTTTACATAGAATTTTTTAACCCCACTATACTCAATTTTATCTATTTAAAGGGATACAGACCACACTTTTACAGACTTTGTTTTATACAGACAGCTGTATAAAACAAAGTACTTGATAGAATTATTTGCAATTTGACATGCATGCTTACGACAGATGTACCAACTTAGAAAAAAAACTTTCCGATAAACTTTCTATCTATCGTCGAGGTCAAGAACATTTTAGGCCATCCTCGCATATATATATATATATATATATATATATATATATTATATATATACACTTTCTTCAAATGTTTGAGTAGTAGATTCATTGAATGTTCTTTTGTTATTTTGTCTTAAAAATGCAGAGATCTGATATATATATATATATATATATATATATCCACTAATTCGAGCCCTACCCAAGGGCCTATGAGTTGTGGAAATACTTTCTGAAAATGAAAGCTGTGCCGAACAAAGCAGCCTTTTGCAGCTGCCTAATTTTTAATCCATCTAACTCGAGTGCTTCTAGATGTTTTTTAGGGATGGCGCCTAAAACATCTATTATTATGGGAACAATTTTCGTTTTCTTTTGCCACATTCGTTCAACTTCGATTTGCAAATCGCCTTATTTTGTAATTTTTTCATTTTCTTTGTTGTCAATCCGACTATCTCCTGGTACTGATATTTCGATAAACTTAACACCCTTGTTTTCACTTTTTTCAACCACTGTAATATCGGGTGTATTACATTCCAAGCTTTTGTCAGTCTGGATTTTGAAATCCCAGAGAATTTTAGCTTTTTCATTCTCAACCACTTTCTGGTGAGCTTTATGCTTCCAATAGTCTTTAGATACTTCAAACCCATACTTTTTACATAAATGCCAGTGGATTATCTTAGCTACGTTATCATGCCTTTTATGGTACTCGATTTGTGCGATTTTGCTGCATCCACTTATAATGTGGTCTACCGTTTCTTCTTTTTCTTTGCACAATCTACATTTACTGTCTTCTTGAATTTTTTGTATTTTTGCCTTCATAACGTTGGTTTTAATGGCCTGTTCTTGTGCTGCAAAAATTACCGATTCTGTTTCTTTCTTTAGTGCTCCATTTCTCAACCATTGCCAGATCAAGTTGCTGTCAGCGCTGTCCTTTATGCTGTGAAGGTATTTTCCATGCAATGCCTTATTTTTCCATCTTTCGGTGCTCACTTTTACTTGGTCGATTTTGTATTCCAATTTTGTCTCCATGGGTTTAAATAAATCCTCTTTCCTTACCTCAATTAGAAATTTTTCCGTTGTTTGCTGCAGATAATTATTTAAATTTCGTTTTTCTTCTTCAGTAACTTGTTTCACTTGTAATAATCCTCTACTTCCTTTTTTGTGTGATAGATAGAGCCTATCAATGTCACTGCGAGGATTGAGGGCATGGTGCATTGTCATTAATTTTCGAGTTTTTCGATCTAAATCTTCCATCTCTAGCTGGGCCCATTCAACAATGCCTGCTGAATATCTCAGAACAGGTATCGCCCAGGTATTAATTGCTTTTATCAAATTTCCACCATTAAGCATTGATTTAGGGAGTTTTCTTAATTGTCTTATGTATTCTGCTCTAGTTCTTTCTTTGATCTTATTGTGCAGAATTTGTGATGCTTCTAAAATTCCCAAATATTTGTAGCTGTCTTCGAATTTTATTGCCTTGATTATTTCACCATTGAGCAGCTCGATTTCGTTCATAACTTCAAACTTTCCTCTTCTTATTCCAGCAATTGCACATTTGTCTAAGCCAAAATCCATTGATATATCTTGACTGAATATGTGCACAGTGTTTAGCAACGTTCCGAGTTCATTCTCTGATTTTGCATACAACTTCAGATCGTCCATGTATAAAAGGTGAGATATCTTTTCACTCTTTTGCGCAGTTTAATAACCACGAGCAGTTTTATTTAAAATTCTAGTTAGGGGGATCAATGACAATATAAGCAATAGAGGAGACAATGAGTCTCCTTGAAAGATGCCCTTTTTATGTTTACCTCTACAATTTCTTCTCTATTTATAACCAACGTTGTTTTCCAGGTTTTCATGCTGGATTGCAAAAATTTTTGCACGTTTTCGCTAATACCAAATAGTTCTGTGCATTTTAAAATCCAACTATGAGGCACCGAATCAAACGCTTTTTTATAATCTATCCAAGCCATATGAAGGTTGGTTTTTCTACATTTGCAATTTTTAAGAATCATTTTATCAATCAGCAAATGGTCTTTTGTGCCTCTTGAATTTTTGCTGTTACCTTTTTGTTCAATTGGGAAAAGAGAATTTGCTTTAAAATAGCTGTAAATTTTATCACCTAGTATGCCTGTGAGTAGCTTAAAAGTTGTTGGCAGGCAGGTTATTGGTCGGAAGTTTTCTGGGTTTGGACCTTTTTTTCTTTATCCTTTATTATCAAAAACATTTTCCCTGCTGTGAGCCACTCTTCTTTGCATTTTCCTTCTAAAACATCATAAAATTGGTTAGCAAGTCTTTCATGTAAGCCTATTAGATATTTCAACCAGTAGCCATGTAATTCATCCTTCCCGGGTGTTGACCAATTTTTTATTTTTTTTTAGCTTGCTTTTGAACCATTTCAGTTGTTATTTTCAGTTGGTCCATTTTTCATTCTTGAGATTCGTTCGTAATTTGTTCAATCCACTTTGCCTTGTTATTGTGCCTCTTAAGGTCGTCCCATACGTTTTCCAAAACTTTAGTGTATTTTCTTTGTCTCTGGTATTTATATTTATATTTTCTTTAAAGTTATCATTCCTGCAGCAATCAATTTTCTTGTAAAACTGGTGCTGATTTGCGCGAAACATCGAATTTTGCTTGTACTGTTCAATGCGTGCATTGTATCTTCTTATTTTAGCTGCAACTGCAACTATTTTTTGCTTCACTTCCTCTAATACTTCATCAATAGTGTTGCAGTATTATATCTCTTTATGAGGTTATTTCGGATTTTTGTGTTTTTCAGATTCTTTTCCTTAAGGTTTTTCAAATTACTCACGTCTGCTCTGAGTTTAAGAATTTTATTCTCCAGTCGATGCTTCCATTTTGGTTCCTGAGCCTTACTGCTTTTGGGTTCACTAATCTTATATCCTAATTCAGATGTTACGACGTAGGCTATTGAATACATAAGTTGATTCGTTTGCCCAATAGTTCCAGTAGGAATATCCCTTGCAACTTTATTGGCCTCTTGTAGGAGTTCCTTGAGTTTTTGTTGAGGTACTGTCTCAATACTGGAAGCCTAACTCGTTCCTGGTTGCTGTTCATTTGCTCGATAATTTTTCGTGTGAGTTCTATCTGATAGCTTCCTTTCAACTATTTGTATATTTTCAAAATTTTCAGCATTCTGCACGTTGGAGTCTGGTTCTGCTTCATTCATATTCTTAGTCACTTCAGGGTCAGTACGGTCTCCTTTTACAGCTTGAGGTTTCAGTGCTTCCAACTGAAGTTCACTAAATACCTTGCGTTTGATAATGAAGCTGCGTTGCTGCATCAGCCTTTCGAATGAAATTTCAGAATTTGGGTGCCGTTCAAGCCAAAGTTGGAACATTCGTTTCTGAAATCCCCTAACTGATGGGTTTGAACTGTAGAAGCACTGCATGACTTGTCTATTTTCAGCCATGCTCCACTTTTTCCTAGTAAATACTTTCGAGTTCCGTGGATCTTGCTCCTGTAGCCCATTTGTCACTAGCTGTCCAGGAAGCCTAACATCCAGTGCGGTCCTTGGTAACCCGCGCGACGACCGATGCGGTATAATCTTCTCATTTGTCTTCACCATTTTTAACTGGGGGTGGGCAGGTGCATGAGATAAAAAAAAATAGGTAAATAGGAGAAAATCACCCCTAGCCCTCGAATACTCTAATATCATTGGGGGGAAGGAGCAAGGTGAAAAGAAATACAGAGGGAAAGAAGAGTAGGGACCAGTCTACAGATAATATAACAGGTATAGTCATCTTACGTTCGGGTTCCGTTTTTTTCATCCGGCAGGACGTAAGTCGATACATTAAATCAACAGCGTTATAGGGGTTAGGAACTTAACCGTAATAAGTATACTGTCATTTCAATTTTTAAACCTTATTACAAAACTGCACTGTGTGCGTTGCTGCCACTATAAAACAGGAGAATAATCACCCAAATTTTCCTCCACAATCACATCTTCATTACCTTCCCTGTGTGAACGATCAGACTGTGACTCTTCTTTTGTAACCTTTGTTTTTTGATGAAAATGTCCAATGGGCTTTGCTTATTTCTCTTCTTTTCATCATAAATGTTCATAGCAAGTAAACGCATCATGTACTTTTGTTTCTATTATTAAGTAGCATTTAACATTGGAGTTCATGTCTTCAGCCATTTTGAGAACATCGCTAACTGCAGAGAACACTTCTGCAAAACCCTTCAGTTTAAATTGTTTAACTACCTTTTCCGGTTTCTATTCCCCCCTCTTCCTTTTCTCATTTTTTCTCTTCTGCAACAGTTGTTCCTCCAGTTCGCCCAGAAGAGTTTTCCCTGAAGAGTTGACCAAAAGGTCAACTCTTCAGGGAAACTTTCTATGAGTTGAATTATGTCGTCATGTTTCACTTCGAGATTCATATTGTTTGCTAGACCCACTATTACAAACTTCCAAAATCATGCACAAACCTTTCTAATGTCTTTTTCCATATGCCACTCATACATTGAGAGGTCACTTCGTCCCGAGCCACAGCAATATTTTTAATAGCATGAAAAATATTGAATGTTTCCAGAATTGCACAAGAGTCTGGTCATTTCCTTCAGTAGCAGAAATGGCTTGGAAAAAAATTCTCTGTAGATAATAAGCCTTAAACACTGCAAGCATTCCCTGATCCATCGGTTGGATCAATGAGTAGTGTTTGGAGGGAAAAAAATGACCTTGAACTTGGTAAAGATCACCTCTATAAGGCGGATGACCTGGAGCATTATTTAGAATTAATAAAATTTTAAATTCTACATTTTCTTTCACACTGTTTCACTCTCATAAAAGTTGATTAAGGCGTCCTCAAACAATTTTTGAGTCATCCACGACCTCTTATTGCTCCGATAATCAACTGGAGTATGCTTCCTAATGTTTTTGAAGATTCGTGAATTCTCTCTGTGCCCTATCACAAATGATTTCAGTTTATATCCAGCCACATTATCCGTAGCAGAATCGTAATACGGATATTAAAAACTCTTTGAAACTAGGTATAGATTTTAGCTTTTTTCTGGATGAATGTCCGCTGGCATTTTTTTCCGAAACAAGAACGTCTCATGCATATTAAATATTTGCTATGGTAAATATTTAATATGCATGAGAAAAAAGAAAGTCCTGCTTTCTCCTTCAACATATTGAAGATACTTAGTGCATTACGGGTTATTATGGTCCTAGTGCTAAGGGGTATGCGCTTTTGGTTCAGCTCCTCTATCCATGATGCAAGTAGCTTTTCCACATCACAGATAGGATCTTGTCGTTGCTTCGTCACTAACGTCGATTTAATGGAAGCAAATCCTTTCACAGCCTCTAAGATTTTATCCTTATTTTTCAAAATGGTCGTCACTGTAGAATGAGACTACCGAAGTCATGTGCGATCATATTGATGGACTTACGAGCTTCATGTTGCTATATAATTTACAACTTCGTTTCAAGATCAATTGCCTCTTTTTCTGTGCTTTTTTCACTAGTGGTGTTTTGATTGTGCATGTTGCACAAAACAGTACCAAATATTTAACGATACATACGCAAATACCCATTTCTCAAACAAAACATCAACAGAGCAACTGTTGAAGACACGTATCGACTACCAAGGGAGGTTGCCGTTGAAAGCGCTGTTGCCACTATGCGTGCTTTACTTTATGCTCGCTTGCGTCTTGTTCGAAAGTATAGCCGAAAATGGTATTTATTTCCTTACGGGATCAAGGATGTATCTCCGCAAGGACGTAACTCGAACGAACGTAAGTCCAGGGATAACTGTATATATATAAATATATACACGCATATGTATGTATATATATGGCGCTGAGATTAAAGATGGTAGTGATGTTGGAAGGATGTAGAGAGTGAAAGTGAAGAAGATGTTCACTTTGGATGATAGAAATGACTAAGAAGATGACAAGAGTGGAATGCGAGAAGACATTAAATAGTTGCTGGTGTAATGAAAGAGAAGAGCTACGAAGTAAAAGTTGAGAGTATCTTGCTACAATGTTATTAAGGCTAACCGAGAAAGAAAGCAATGATCGCAAATGAGTCACTGGCAGACTGCGCATCAGGATTGGTGTGGACTTCATCCCAGTGAGTGTGTGGAGTGACATTGCTGGAAGGAAGGATTTATTCAAGGCGAGTGACTTCATTTGAATGGATTTGCAATCAAAAGGAAGTGTGCACAGTGAGAGTTTGGAAGTGCAGAATCAGGGAGAGTAGAATGTTTAGAGGGGGGGGGGGGATGCACGTTTGCAGCGGTCCAATCAACCTAGCGATTAGTAAGTGGGAGAGTGGTCACATGACACCAAATGTAGCCACCCAGGTTCTTAATTTTATTCGGATAAGCAACACAAAGTGTAAAGAAGGTTGTGGGATTAAGAGATGTTGCAGTTTATGTACACAAATGTCAGAAGTAATCGAAATAAAGCTGAGCAATTTTTGTCACTGGTTAGCCATCTTGGCCAAACCTTATGAGTAAATTCGTATTATAAGTAAATAATTGAAAAAAATGACTTATCTTTCTTCGGCGTTACGAACCAAAGAGGTTCACCAGATATCCTCGACCCCAAAAGTGTGATTAGTTCTTTCTCTTTTTAAGTCCATTCTGCTGGTTTTCACTATTAAATAATACCCATTTCATTATTAATTCTGATAATCCTAGCAATGAACAGACTAATTTCAGCATAACTTACATTTATATTAAAAATATAACTTATAAACACACAAAGGTAAACTCCCAAGAAATAAAAGCATTATTGGTTAACGGAATATTTGACTCAAAACTTGTTCACTCTCCGCAGGCTTCTACTACTTGATTTGTCCACTTGAAAGTTGAAATTTAGAAATAATAGAAATATTTGAGAAATGGAGAGAATGTAAAATGTTGAAAGGAAATTAATAAATGCTGATTTTTCGAAACCTCTGAGTTGAATAATCGAGAATCTTAAGGGTGATTTTAAATATCTCATCCTATTTCGTCACTAATTCTATGGTGAAAGTCTTATAATATACCAAAATAAGTGTTATTTTTTTTCTTTTAAAATAGTGCGCATGTGTTTATTTAAAATAGTATCATGAAAATCACGGATTAATGACTACAGATAGTCACCCGACTCTCTTTAACCCAGCACGGGCTTTATTTATTTTTATTTTTTTTTGATAATAATCCAGAATTTCTTTAAATCGATTGCAACCATTCAGTGACGTGAGAAATCTGCGAAAGAATGAAATGCGTTCTTATAAAGCAGCCCATTTTGACTGAACAGAAGTGAAAAATACAGAAGAAGGAAATTTCACAAATAAACTGAGAAAATGTGGTGGATTAAAAAAATAATACTCAAGTTATTAATTTCTTATTCAAAATGAAAGGCATAAGTAAAGTACTCAAGATAGTTGGTTCGCATATTAAAAAAAAACAACTCGTCAGAGCAGTGTCTTCGACTTATTTATCTCTTGGTCCACTTGAGGATAAAACAAAATAAAAATTTGCTTAGAATATCTCCTTTAAACTATTACAATGAGGCAAAATATGAAAGAAATGATAAAATAACAGAATCATATGAAAACAATGAATGAAAAAGAGGACAAAATCGAATAAGAAGTTAGAATAACAATAAAGATGGAATTAATTGATTAAAAATAATAATGGAAAACATAAGATATGGATGTATTCAGAGAAAGAAATATTCGATGAAATTTAGTAGAAAAAGGAGAAAATAATTTTGAGTTGATTTGATTAATTGATGAAGAAATAAACTGTAATGTGAAATCCACACAAATGAGAATAAACGTTTTTCAATAAATTTTAAACAAAATTGTAAATAAATCTGAAAGAAATAATTATTTAAATTTAAATAATACTAATAATTAAAAATGTTGTTAAAATTTTGTAATAGATTTAGTACACCCATTTAGAAATTGAGGAGATATTTTATAACTCACTCTACAAAGAATTCAGTTCCGAAATGTTTACACTGTAAAATCGATAACATGAATTTCTGTGTCATTTAATTGATAACGATAATTTCAAAATAAAATATGATTCATTTATACATTTAGCAGATTAAATGTATAAATTTAATTAAACTGATAAAGTTCTAAAGTTGGAGATCAACAACACCTTTCTATGGAGATACTTTGGGGAAGAATATTTGTAAAAGGCGACTCTTTGTCGATTTCTAAACTCATCATCATCATCATCATCATCAAATGCCTGCCATGTACCCTCAAGGGGTGTACAGGATATGATAGTACTACATGAAAAAAATTACATCATTATTAATTTCCTATCTACAGTTTTCCTCCAAATCAGTCTGTTACTTGTCAACACTCCAATATTATCAGATCTTATATTTCTATCGTCTAAAGCACTTTGTACCGTATCAATCCACCTATATCTTGGTCTTCCTCTCGGTCGTTTTCCTGCCAACCTGGCAGAGAACACTTGTTTTGCTGATCTTTCCTCGCCCATTCTGTTTAAGTGACCATACCACCTGAGATTAGCTCTGCTAACGCATTCCTGGATGCTGACAATGTCAAGTTCTTTCCTAATATCCTTGTTTTTAATATGATACTGCCATTGATGCCATCTGTTCACGCCTATAATCTTTCTCAGGACTCTCATATCTGCAGTCTCTAGTCTTTGGTCAAGTGTTTTACTTCTGACCCAGCTCTCAGATCCATAAGTTAAAACTGGTTTGAACACTGTCTTGTATACAGCTAATTTAGTGTTCCGACTAATTTCTCTCTTATTCCATATGAATTTATTCAATTGACTTCCCACCATACCAGCTTTGCTGAATCTGCTGTCTATTTCTATATTTAATTTACCATCTTCAGTAAAAATCGTGCCTAAATAGCTGAAATGTTTTACTTGTTCCACAGGTTCTCCATTCACAACACAGTTGACATTTTCAATGATTCTGCCTATTTTCATTGTCTTTGTCTTTTTATTGCTGACCTTCATACCATATCTATTACAAGAGCTATTCAATTTAGTCAGAGAATCTTGCAGACTTGTAGCGGATTTATTTAGAAGTATAACATCATCCGCATAAAGCAAAGAGCTGACATTAACATCTCCAATTTTGATATCATGTTTAATACCACTTTCCTTCATAATGTGATCCATATAGATAATGAATAACAGAGGGGATAATGTACATCCTTGTCTCACACCAGATTTAACATTAAACCATCTTCCTGTACTTCCTTCAATTCTAACTGCTGACTTGCAACTCAAATAAAGACTAAGTATTGCTTGATATAATGTCCCATTGACACCATATAACTGCAGCGTATTGAATAGCTTCTCTCTTGGCACCTTGTCATATGCCTTTTCCAGATCGACAAAACTTAAATACAGATCTTTGTTATATTCCCATGCTTTCTCGACTATTTGTCGTTCTTCACCAAGCTTTTCTTCCACAATTCTTCTCAACCGTTTCTCAAGTATACTTGCATAGATCTTGCCAGGAACACTAAGTAGGGAAATACCTCTGTAATTCTCACATGCAGTTTTATTTCCCTTTTTATATATGGGTACTATGAGAGCTCTACTCCAATCATCGGGAATTCGTCCCTCTGTCCAGGCTTTCTGAACTATGCAGTGCAGCCACTGTAAGACTCTTATACCACCATACTTCAGCATTTCTGGTCGAATATCATCTACTCCTGCTGCCTTTCCACATTTCAAGCCTTTGAAGGCTTTTTCTACTTCAAGTATGGATATGTATTCCTGACTGCATGCCTGGTGAGTGTTTTTTACCACTGTGCTGTTATCACTGCTTGTTTCATTTAGCAGTTTTTCAAAGTAATTACTCCATACTTTAAGGATATCTTTTTCTCCCGTTTTCATGTCACCTTTATCATCTCTAATTCCTTTTATAGCACTCTTTCCTCCATTCTTAAGCTTCTTCAACAACCTCCAGAATATTTTGCCACCTTCTTGATATTTATTTTCTATATTCTTTCCAAAGTCCTCCCATGACTTTTGTTTAGCTAGTTTTACAGAGTGTTTAGCATTCTTGCATTTGTCTCTATATTCTCTAAGAGCACAAGCTGACTTATTTGACAGGAACTTTTGGTATGCTTTCTTCTTTTCCTTCACTGCCTCTTTAACCTCCTGTGTCCACCAAGGAGTTCTGATTTTTTTATCCTTACAAACAACCTCACCACATGCCTCTCTGGCAGAATCAATCAATGTTTTCTTCAGAGTTTGCCACTGAATCTCCAAGGTTTGATTCCTGTTCTCAAACTCTTTCATTTTTCCTTCAATAATCTTTCTGTATTTTAGTCTACAGCTCACATCTGAGAGCTGCTCAACTTTTATTCGCTTTAAAACTTTCTTACATGTTATTTTTTTCAATATGAAATTCAATTTTATCCTGCTCAAGACTAAATAGTGATCACTTCCAATTTCAAATCCTCTGTACACCCAGGTGTCCTGCACCAGGGAGAAAACATCACTATCAACAATAACATAGTCAATGAGACTTTTCTTATTCCTTGCCTCTTCTCTCCATGTGAATTTGTGCACATTTTTATGTTGGAACATAAAACTAAATTTCTAAACTCTACTAAGACAATTTGGTGTTTCGGAGCGGATTGATAAAACAAAATTCACAATCGGAATAAAGTGATGTAATTAAAAAAAAGAAACAGAAATATAAAGGCCTATTTTAAAATATATAGAATATTCAAATTAGTAATTAAAAGAAAGTTAGAAGAATGAGTGATAAAATAAGAGCGTTTTTGTGTAATTCGAATTCTAACGCTAATAATTATTTGTGCGTAGCTCTGGCAAATCACAAACTTCCCATGACGATGTATAGTCCTGCCATCTAGCGACGATAAATCACAGAAGTAGCGTAGTTTTGGTTAGCGATGAAAATACAAATGCTAACCATGAGCATAATTATCACAGTATAACGATTATAAACATCATATTATATATAATTAATTTTCTTAAACCTATTATGTTGGCATTATTATGTGAATGAATATTCAATAAATAATACAATGAAATATATAATGAATATATTCAAATATATAAAAAATTATAATTTCCTCAGAAGAAAGAATATCAGAGATTTAAATCAAAATCCTTTAAATTTCTCATTGCTATTCTATCTTTGGACAATCTACAGTGCTGGTCTTTCAACTTGTTTTTTTTTAAAGATTCACCTCTTTGCTGTAATATTTAACGTGATCTTTAATATGTACTCACTCATATATTCCTCTTAATAATTCCAATTAACTGATTATAATCATTATTGAAAAATTCATTGCTGTTTTTCCTGTATGTTCACTGATGGAAAACCTTCACATTCTCTACTTTTAAATTACTAATTCAAATAAATTCGTTATCGTTAACAGAGACAAAAAAATGATGTTTAACGTACCAGATAAGTTAGTTGGAAAGACTTGTTACTGTTGCTATTTTCTTTCTCTGCTCCAGATAGATATCCGTCGTGTAGTGTAAAGCAAAAGGTCTAAATGTCCCTAAAGCGATTGAAACAATGAAATGTCATATTATTATTCCAACTGTAATAACAATCCCCGAATTGAATTATATATTGACTGATTGTTAAACTACAAATAGTGTTATTATTACCCACAAATTACAGAAATCGAAATAATCAACAACATAAACAGTATACATCACACCGATGAATAGTGGGGAAGAGTGATAAGAACGATATCGTATTGACGCAGTTACACAGACACAACAGGAGAAGGAAAACGCATATAAATAAAAGTATAAATTTAAGAACAAACTGATCCACTTAAAAGTTACTAAATCGGAAAAAAGAAATGTTATTTCCAGACTGAAAAATGATTTCCAAAACGAATCTTCATCGAACGAAAGAGAAATCATAAAAAAAAAAAAAGTTACGTATTAATTTTTGTCTTAAATTAGTTAGCATTAGTAATAAATATTAATGTTATTACTAATGCTAACTAATTTTGTTCCGATTGCTACATTACAATCAACGCATGCGTAAAAACGTCAACAGAATGTAATACACTTAAAACGTCCACACTGTAAAATTAACCAACGCATCACTTCGGTGCTCCATAAGATATCAAATATATCAATATTTTATGTGCTTTTAAATATATAAATCATGTATACAGAAATTATTCATTGCATTTGCAATATTTATACCAATGATAATCCAGCTAAAACGAAGTATATGCAATAAGCAAGAAACAGTAACAAAACACAAATTTGAGACTACAACGGGATTCAATAAAAAACACTAAAATTATTATAATGTTATTATAATTGATAAATATATTATATAATAATATATACATATATTATATATATATAGGTATATAACTTCTTCTTGCTTTCTATGTTCCCACACCTGAAGAAGTCGGACAATCCGATGAAACATGTTGCGTTTTGAATAAATTTAATTTTTATTCTAGTCTCGGTTATAGTCAGTATATATAAATATAAATAAGAACATATCCCAGTACGTTTAAAATCTGGAATTATATTATTATGGAGACTGTAAATGTGTAATTACTTCAACATTTGTTTATCATAATTTTTATCCTTTAGTATCTAATCTTTAGAAATGTTTTCTTGTATAAAGGATTTTAAATTTTATGTAACCTTTAATAATGTCTGCATTAAGATATTTTAATGATTTATGGATCATTTAAAGATTATTGATCATATGGATATAGAAAATGCAGTTAGGACTGTGTCTGATGAAAATAATAGCTCTTCAGTATCCATGAGGCTGTTTAATCTGCCAGAGTGCAGCATTTCCATGTGATGTTCGCTGACCCTGTGAATACAACAGAAGCTAACTACCTATTTTGACGTAAACATCAATTTTCCAACAAACAGTATTAATCTCTGGATAACTGACCTTATCCGTATCATTTTTAATCTATACCTTTGAGGGCTGAAATACCATAATTTCTTCTCGTGGTATCGCCGAGATGTTAATTTGGAAATATTCGTAACACGAATATTTCCAAGTACTCGTTATGCGTTTTTATGTATTTTGCATCTCGGATACGAGCTTCCTAAATTATAAAAAAAATATGGCATTCTTTAGATTCTACTCGACTAATGAACAACAATTTGAAGAAATATACTCACCATCGTTCAAGTCTAATTTGTGGAGAATTAAGGACCTGTTCATGTAATCAAAACCTTTCCTAGTCTTTTCGTATACCTTCGATGGACACATTTCTGCACGTAATTAAAACCGCAACAAATAAAAGCTAATTGTTCTGTTCGAGGTTGTTGTTAGCAATTCAGAAACTGTCACCGAAAACAGTGTCGTTTATGCTCGCGCATTGCTAATAATCGATTGTTGCAACATAAAACGAAATTGTGACGTAGTTTTAAATAAAATGGAACATTATTTTTATTTATGGCGTAAATATGAAGTTAAAATGAAATTTTTTAAGCAGCGATAACCATTTAAAATCAAAAGCTGCAAATAAATAATACAAAGTTTATTATTATTATTATTATTATTATTATTATTATTATTATTAATCTTTAATCATCCTTCAATTCTCATTCTTATTACTAAAATTCGTATTTTATTTTTATTTCTTTACTTTTTTAGCTGAAGAGTGCGGATATGTGTTGAAGGTTTCACTTGGCAAGACTCAAATTTTACGCTGAGCTTAAAAGGTTGAAGTGCGGGGTTTACAGTGTGAATGGAAGAATTTCTGGGAGCAATTTTCATCTTCTTTGTTTCGTTTTCTGTGAGGTTTAAAAGGACACTCTCATATATAATTTGATCTCCCTGTTAACAGAGCGAATTATTCATTATTCATATCCATCATAACACTGGTTTTCGCTGTCAAAATGAATTCTCCGACGAATAATTAACATTGTGGATATCAATTGGTTATACTGATTTTGGAAATTCCTCGGTGATCATGCACAGTAATCTTGAACACCATCAGCAAATAGAGAAAGAGAAGTTGTTGCAAACTTCCTTAGAGACATCTCCATATTCTGTTTTCCATTGTCACTGATTCTTGTATTCTGTCTCTTCAGAGAATACTGTCTTCACGGCAAATATGAGTGGAGCCAAAAACCCTATGTAATAACATTGAATAGCAATATTCAATGTTATTACAGCAGATTTATTCTGCTTCAAGCTGAATAAATCATCACTTCATCTCTCTTTCTCATCCAAAGCCAAATGATTCTGAATGTAATCGCATAAAAACGTTTAGCATCTCGGATTTCCTTTCATAATAAAAAAAAAAATAGGAAAGAAAAAAAATTCCTCTCCCTTGAATTGCAATTCAAGTGTTGACAGGTCAAGTTGAAGTATTTTCTTACTTGAATGGAAGTCCTTGACACTTTATCCTTTCATCTGGTTGAAGAAAATGTGTAGATGGGGTGTTATATAGCTATAAGCTCTGGTCATGGTAGGGTAACGGCAATAGCCGAGCCTCAGTTAAAACTCTATTGGCTACAGCAGGGGTGGCCAACCTTTTATAGTTCATGCGTCATTTTATTTTTCATTTTTAGTTAAGATGCGCCATACAAACTTATACCACTTTTCAGCCTTTGTAAAATATGGTAATATGGATATATTTAACAGTTATCCATAAAATGATTTATTATATATATGGTAATATAGACTTTTAGCAGTTTTAAATAAAAGGATTTCATATAAAGACAAGACAAACATTAATTATTTTATTGAGACGTTTGAAATTGCTTTGCTTTTGCTAAGCTTGTAATGTTTGGAGTTAAATCAGTTACAGAAAGCATCAAACAGTTTTTCAAATTTGAATCAGTCAGTCGCGACCGTACTTTGTTCTTAATCATTTTCATTTATGAAAATGCTTGTTCGCATCTGTATGTAGTTCCAAAACGACAACTATAACTCTGAGCAAATTTTTTCAGTTCTGGAAAATGTTCACAGGACAACGATCGCCAGAAATTAATTATATCAGAAGCATCTGGGAGTGATGGACGTTCATTAAATTTCATTTTCAATAAAGAATTGGTTTTGAGATCAATAATTTTCCATTTGTATGTTACTAGGCATCGTCAAGATTTTTTGTTCATGAAAAGGGGTTTATAAATGAGTGTATGCAGTCTTCTTCTTCGGCAAAATCGCTAAAACAACTGTTAAAGGGCTCTTGCAATAATCTGAGTTTCTCAGTATATTCTGTAAAGTTGCCATTATTTCTTTTAAATGTGGAAATTGACTTAAATCCCCATTTTCTAACTGGGAGATGAACAGTTTTAATTTCATTTTGAATGCACTGATGTTATTTATCAAGCTAGGAAACAATTTGTTCTTGCCCTGCAGTTTCAAATTTAGATCAAATTTATTTCAATAAAAATGCTAAATCAAATAGCCATTTCTCATCACACAACAGGGCTTTTTCTTCATGCAGCTCATCCTTCTCTTCCAGAAAATTACAAACACTTTCTTTCAGCTTCCAAAATCGACTGAGAACTTGCCTTTAGAAAGCCAGAGCATCTCACAATGAAGGATGAGATCACCATATTCCGCATCTAGCACTTCACAATATTCTCTGAATTCTCTTATGTTTAATCTTCTTGCTCTAATTTTATTCACACTCTTTACAACTGTTACCATAACATGCTTCACGTTTAGAGTTTTTACACACAGATATTCTTCGATACAGTGACACTTTAGTAGAGAACGACCTATAAATCTTTCAAGTAAAGTTACAGTCCCAGAAACTCTACCTACCATTGACGGTGCTCCATCAGTGCAAATACTGATGAGCTTACTAGAATCTACTTGTTGATTTTTCTAGACATGACTTTTCTTTGTCAAATATGTCTGACCCTCTGGTTTTTCCATGAAGTGACTCAAGACCGATAAGTTCTTCAAAGATGTTAAAATTACCATCAATTGCTCTTATAAAAATGCTTAATTGGGCTACATCGCATATATCAGCGGATTCCTCCATGGCTAAAGAAAAGAAAGAACAAGCTTGAACATGGACTTTCAATTGCTCATTAACATCATGGGAAAGTTCTTCGATGCGACTTGTAATTATTTGGTTGGACAGAGCAGTTTGGTTTACTTTTCTTTCAACATACCTATCACGAAGACATTTTGCAAAATTTTCGAGACAGGGCTTAACAACTTCCTCTCCATCAGAGAAAGGCTCGTGTTTTTTAGCCAACACAAAGACAATTTCATAATCCGTCTCAAGCATTGACACACTTTCACAACTTCGTTTCACAAATATATTTTGTCTCTTTTTCATTTCTTCCTTTTTCTTAACCACATATGATTTCCGCAACTCAGACTCAGGAATTAACTTCAGTTTTTCTTCTAATTCAGCTTGATGTTTTCTATAGTGTCTGTTAAGATCGTGTCTTCTATTATCTGAGAGAATGCTTTCACAAACAATGTACAATGGCTTTCCTGAGGGACCCGCAATAAATAAGAACTTATTTTCCCAGAGTTCATTAAACTGGCGCTTGCTATCACCTTCTGCTTTTCTTCTGCTCATTTTCATTTGCAAAGTAATGGGTAACTGACTGTAAAAAATACTTCAAAAAGAAAAGCTTATTATTAAATAATTTATTTAAATTATTTTATCGTTTTAAACATTACGAACATTCAAAAACAGTTCTACAAGTTTAAGATAAGATTCCTGTTTTCATGAAAGCCTAATACAGTTCTATAAGTTTAAAAATCACATATATATTTCTTTCATAGAGAGTTTTCGTCTCTCTCTCTCTCGTAGTATATTATGTCCAATGAAATACGAGGTCGCTTCCTGCCATACAACAGTCGATCAGTTGACAATTATCACACACAACCCAAACATCCTCATTACGAACGCTTTGCTGATGATCAGTTAAATTTTAGGAATAAACCTACTATAAGTAAACAAAAAGGAAAGATATTGTATAAAAAAACATAAAAACACACACATACAAATACACCGAATAATTGCAGGTTTCAGTAATCAGCAAATTAGGGGAGCGGGCATGAACTTGACATACGCGTTCAAAATTAAAAAATTTATTTTTAAATTTACAGAACTATATTAAGCCTTCATGAAAACAGAAATCTTATTTTAAACTTAAAGAACTGTTAATAAAAACATAAGTTCGAAAACACAGAATTGTTCACTCACATCGAATCAGAAGTTCATCGAACGTAATGACACGAGAGCCAGCTGTAAACTGATTGAGTAACTGGTGACGCTTGTCAGCATTTGCCGGTGCCTGTTGCTTCAAGATCAAACAACTATAATAAGTGCGCACTCTAGAATTCAGTGGTAGATTAATTGTGTGTTTATATATATATATATATATATATATAAATCGTATACAAAAGTTTTTTAAAATTTTCTCTGGGGTTCAGTTCGCCACTTTTAATCATGCAATGCGCCACTTTTGGCGCATGCGCCATAGGTTGGCCACCCCTGGGCTACAGCATTGCCATCCAATACCCTGGAATTTCCCAGTGTTTCTTTACCCCGAGATTCTGATTCGCAGAACACGCAGAACATTGCTGATTTAATGGGTGAAGCACTAATGCGTTTCATATTCTCCTTTATCTGTGAGGGAGGTTCTTTGAGTGGAGTGTTATTGAGCTCCAGGCTAACCCTGTGGGGGGCATTGAGATTAGCTGCGTTCAGCCGAGCATGAGATTGATTTGGATCTTTTATATTTGTAGTATTCCGCTTCATTGTAGTCCGAAGCTTGTTGAACAGCAGGTTTGGATGATTAAGAACTTTTCCTTGCCTTGATGAAGAACTTTTTTGTTAGATCATGGAGAAGGGAGGAGATATAAGGAATGTTGACTTCTCTGTGAATCTGGGAGTTTCTTATGAACCATGGAAATTCAGAATCATCCTCAGGCATGTTTTCTGTATCCTCTGCAGTTTTTTGAATATTTGTATTCAAGGTATGGCTCTAAGCCATACCTTGAATTATTATTATTACTTACATCTTCTATATATCTTCTATATATCTTCTATATATGAATTATTACTTACATCTTCTTTTGTTACGTACATCCAACATGCTTCTGCTGTTGATCATGGGGTAGAGTTGCGCGATTGCTTTAGATCTCTTCGAGTCAATGTGTTTTATGTGATTGCTGAATTAAAGTTTTCTTGTCAAGTGTCACGCCTAGGTATTTAACTTCAGTCCGCCACGGATTCTTGATTCTTAATAGGTGTATATGCTTCTTCCTCTGGACCTTCTTTTTGGTAAATATTATAGCTGAACTTTTTTTGAGGGTTTACTTGTATCCTCCAGTCCATCAACTACTTTTCAAATATATGAATACTGTTTTGAAGTCTACTGATTACCAATCGGGGGACTGAGTGATCTTGCTAGTAGAGGGGTGTCATCTGCATATAATGCAGTGATGGTTGTACTAGAGTTTTAGGGAATGTCAGCTATGTAAATTGACAATAAAAGGGGGGGGAGGAGAGAAAGAGAGAGAGAGAGAGAGAGAGAGAGAAAGAGAGAGAGAGAGCCGTGAGGCACTAGCCAGGATTTTGCTTCTAGTTTATGGCATTTCATTTATTTTGACTTGCATAAATCTGTCTTTGAGGTATGCATCTATTATTTTTATTAGCTTAATTGGTACGTTGAATTCTATGAGTTTATAAAGTGTTTTAGTTTATAAAGCAGGTCCTGATACCACACCTTTTCAAAAGATTTTGTAACATGAAGACTGCAGCTGTATGAAGGTTCCAGTTGTAGCCTTTTGTGATTTCCTCAACCAGTCTACGTATCTGTTGTACAGTATTATGGTCTTTACGGAATGCAATTTGCTCATTTGGAATGATTCCTAACTTGTCCGTTTCAGATTGGCGCCTTGTGAGTATAACTTTTTCAGCCGCCTTAACAAGACGGGGTAGAAGGCTGATAGGTCTGTAGCTTTCTGGGAATTAGGGTTCCTTCCAATCTTTCTGAGAGGGATGATGCAATCTTCCAGGTTATAGGAAAGTGCTGAAATCTGAGAGTAGCCTTGATTATATTGAGTGAATGAATTATGGCTTTTCTGGGTAGTAATTTGATTATTCTGTTGGGGATGCCTTCTGGCCCCGGAGCCTTTTTGTTGTTCAGTTGGGGTATAATACTTGTTATTTCTCCTGGAGAAGTAGGTGTGATAGATTCTGAATTATCCTTTTGTTTCCTTAAGGCTTTCTTGATATGGCGGTGAATTTGTAGATAAGGTTGATGTTTAAATTTTCACAGGAGGGATTACATTGCATTTCCAAGTTGTCTATTAGAGCTTCAGCTTTTTCTTGGTCTGTGTGAGCTATTCCCTTCTTGGTTTGTATTGGCGGCATAAGTTGCCTTTTATTGCGAAGAGATCTCAAGAATTTACAGATTGACTTGTTCTCTGGGATTAAAATAATCAATTTGGTTTCATAATCATGGTGTCGGTGCTTTTGAAGAGCTTTACGAACTTGCCGATTTAATCTGTTAAGTATTATTTTATCTTGTGGGGCTCTTGTGTTGAGGTATCGTCTTGGAGCTTTGTTTTTTGCTCTTATTAGGTCCATAATTTCCTCGGGATTTCACCCGATCCGAATGATCGGGTTAAAGACTGTAGTTTGGGTAACAATTTATTGCTTTTTTGATTTGACTGGTTAGGTTATTTAGAGCAAAGTCTATCTCCTCTTTAACAAGGGCTGGGCCGATGTGCTCTAGAAGAATTCCAGGGAGTGTGTCCCAAGGTATAAAGAAGTGTGGTGGAGTGAGTTGCTCGAGCGTACCGAGTTTACGCAGGATGGGGTTGTGGTCAGAAGACAGATCATTTAGTGTTTCCAGCTGCTACTGGA
The DNA here is from genome assembly GCF_054136105.1 of Typopeltis vanoorti. NCBI lineage: Eukaryota > Metazoa > Arthropoda > Arachnida > Uropygi > Thelyphonidae > Typopeltis > Typopeltis vanoorti. The sequence continues at coordinate 104,569,341 of NC_143557.1, forward strand.
ATTCTGAGGATGATTATGTCAAGTACAGCTGAGCTTCCAACTGGGCTGTGATGGGTGGGCTCTGTAGGTCCGGTTATAACGATTGAGTTTTATGTTGAATAATGGTTTAGTGTACGGCCTTTATTGTTGATTGTAGAGCTGAACAAAGCTGTGGCGTTCAAGTCTCCAGCCATAATAATGGAATCAGTAGAGCCGAGAATGGAATCGAAATCAGATGCCAACACTGGGATGATAGGTGGATTGTATGCGGCGTAGATTTTGAGGCTTTCGGTATTGGTAGTATGAATTTTAATAGCCGTTATATCAAGATTCTTGGTTTGTGGCCTTGTCAGGACATTATGGCTGAAATAATTTTTGATATATACAACTGTGCTTCCGACACCGGCGGTACGTCTGTCTGTTTTATACATCACGAAGCCACGTAATTTAGGGCTATTGGCTGGCCTGCGATGTGTTTCGTTTACTAAGACTATATCAGGGTTGTATCTGTGAGTGAACTCTTGCAGTTCCAGAATTTTGTTACTAAGACCATTTGCGTTCCACGCAGTGATGATGAGCGAGTTAGGCTTATATTTCCTTTTATTCATGATTGAGGGCTGTCAGAATTGAATGGGTACCTTGCAGGAATCTTTTCGTGTAGGATGGCGAAGGATTTGTCATGCTGAATTCCTGTAACACGGTAGCTAGTGAGAGAGTTAGTACTGATGTTAGATTAGAGGTTATTTGTTCAGGGGATGGAATAGCTTTATCTCGTGCGGCCTCGACATACGTTTTAGCCACTGCTGCAGTTTGTTTTCCTTCCTGAGTTGTAGAATTGGAGATTATTTGAACCTGTGCGCGACCTACGCAGCTGCCTTAAGTGTCGCTGCGGTCTGGGGGAAAAGCAGCTTTTTTTGCTCACCCCGCGGTTCTTAGGGTGTGCAATGCACCCGTTTTTGTTGGCAGGGTGAGGTTCTCCACACTTGGTGCATTTGGCTGGCGTGAAGTTTGTGCATGTGATAGTTTGGTGGCCCTCGCAGCATTTTTGGACACCTGATGTTGACCTTGCATAGTTTTTGGGAAGACCAAACCTTTGGCACCTATGGCACTGCCCTGCCGACGACGTTTTCCTTAATGGTTCAGTAGAAATTCTGAGACCACAGGTAGCAGTCAGTTCGTATATCTTTTTCTGCATCTTGTCAATCCCTACCAGCACCAATGGCATAGGGCGTTTATTTATCTGGCCTGAGCATCCTGCTCACTTTGACTGGGGTCAGACCCTGACTCATAAGATCAGCAGTGATTTCTTCAGGTGTAACACCTTCGGTGACGCCATGAAGTACCACTTCAGATTTCTTTCACTGGGTAAAGCAAATGGATGGTAAGGAAGAGTTTTGTTGTCCATCAGCTTTGCATTTGCCTATCGTCAGTTTCTGACGCTGGCAGGATTTTAATTCCTTCCTCTAAGTTTTTAGCCTAAGAATATGAGATGCTATGTTCCCTAAAGGCTGCTGAGACAATGGTCCATTTATCATTGTCCCTTAATATAACTGAGGGAACTTTTCTCTGTTCCTCGGGACATCCAGTGTTGGTGAGTCTTCATCCACTGGTCATCAGTAGTTCTGCGTCTTTTGTTTGAATGCTCCCCCTGTGAGTTGTTTTGCCGGGTGTATTTTGATGGCAGAACAGTAATGAATTCTCCTTGTGTTACCTCCTCCTCCTCCTCCTCCTCCTTCTCCCCATCCTGATCATTATTTTGAGTGTACTGCTTTATAAAACCCGGAGAGTCGGATTCAGGCTTATCCATTACGAACTTCAGTACCTCTAGAGACTGCTCCTTATTAAAGATCCGGATCTTCTCATTGATGTTTTCCATATCGAGATGGTGTCTCCTGCTGGCTGGAACTGTTTGAGAGCAGTAAAGATTGTGGGATTCTTTACAGTGAAGTAAGCCTGTTGGCCCACAAATATAATCCCGCAGGCGTAGGGCCTACCAGCAAAAAATCCTGTAGACTACGGTGGTCTACTGGCAATGTTTAAATTTGTAATGTCCTACTGAAAGGGTAAAGGAGTGTCAAGAACTCACTTGGCCAGAGAGAGAGAATACCTCGCTCCCTAAAATACAATCAGGCACAGTCTAAGATAGCACGTCCGATCTCCAAAACAATTCAACTTATAGACACAACAGATATTTGGACCAATGTTTTAATTCATATGTGTACAAATTTGTCTACAAGTTTGTACATATATGATTTAAAAAGTATTTAAAAACGCTATGATGAAGTTGAAAGAAAAATGTTCGAATGACCACAGAAGTTGCACTACATCCTGTTCACCTTAATGTCAACCTCAGCCACAACCTTTCTGATTATCAGTTCCCTGCTATTCAGTTAGGGCGATCTCGAAAAATCCAAGTCCTTGTGCACGACCACAACAACGCAAATTGATCACGAATTCATTCTTATTTGGGCGAACTGTTAAAAATTTAGAACTTTAGCGATGTACTAAAGTAATGTTGTTTGTGTGTATCTCCATTTTCCTTCTATGTAATATGTACCCGATGAAGTCTTCTAGAAAGACGAAACTAGTTGTGCTTTTCAAAAATAAATTAGTTATTTTCTAATTTAACATTCGGCTATATAGGCATGAAAGTGTTTTTCTTTAAAACATGTATCTTATATATCTCATATATCTTATCCGGTGGCTTTAACAGGCTTTTAAGCGTCCACAACCTTCCAAGCATGCTTGGATTTCGTAACCGAAATACGAGGATAAAATGGTCAACACTATGCCTGTAAGTATTCATGAGTTTAATCCATGTGCGTTCACGGGGACGGTTTGTCTGCTTGCGGGATGAAACACTCCCAGAAAAACTGTTAAAAAAAAAAAATCTGCTGTCCATGCTCAAGACCGGCTAACCTGGCTATGGCTGAGGAAGATCCTTCAGCTCCTCACCTCACCGACGGAAATCGAACCTAGTATCCTTCCCAGGCATATGGTGGTGAAGCGCAAAAGTACTAGACTAACCACTAGGCTATATAAGGTGAAACATGCTATGTAACGAGTCACGTATTTGTAGCCGGTATAAATTTCAAGAGTATGATGCTCCCAATCTAGTGCAACAGAGTCCCGTTGAAATGACATCAATAAGTGAAGTGACTGAGTATGAAAGAAGTGTTCGGATAGGATCTCATGTTGCAAGCTTATCGCTTCATCGAATTGTGGAAAAATTGGGCCATCTGTGTCAACAATCGGTGGTACCATACTGATGGTATCACTGATTCTTGAAGATGCAAGACAACACCAAAGTGCATCCCGCAGTAGACGATTCATCACACACGCCGAACGTGACCTTACGGTGCTACGAAGCATACACACGTTGAACTCAAACTTCCGAGTATCCATCGGAACACAAGTCTGCACAAAACACATTCAGAACAGAGGCTCACAACATGAGTCTCCATGGTGGGATCGCAATATGCAAGCTTCACATTACCCGAATCAACATACAGAGTCCTTTTCAGTGGTGAATAGAGCGTGTAGTGGGACGTAGAAGCTTGGAAAAGCTGTGTTTTGGATCGACTAATCACGTAACACCCTCTACCGAGCAGATCAAAGGTTATGGGTGTTGCGGATACCCGGTGAACGTCTCTTTCCAAAGTGCGTAACCCCAACTATGAAATACGGAGTGGCGGTGAGATGGTATGGTTCTGTGTCTTCTGATTTGACCTCCGACCTTGGTTTGGGGGGGGGTTTCCATGAACATTGAAATTCTAGAGGTATCTGAACTTTCAGGACAATTCAATACTTCCTACATTGTAATGTTTCGACGGAACTGACCATTGTCACTTTCAGCAAGATAATTTTGGTGATTCAAAGGGTGCGTGGGTGTGTAAATATTCCAAATAACGAAAATCAACCTCAATCAGCGATATCAGTTAGCTGCACTGTAAGATAATAGTCTATTTCATTATTATAAATAATGGTTTATTATCAAATATTTAGTTGTGGATTCAACTTGACTTGAAAATAGAACACAAATTCACAGTTTAAAGGCCAGCGCTTCATAGTAGTTGAACAATTAATTTTAGAACCTTCAAGTGCGTAATCTGCTATTTCAATAACAATAATCATATAAGATTGCAAATTATGCACCTGGTGTATTAGTTATTTCACCCAACATCTCGGAATTATTTATTAGTTTATTCTGCTCCTGAAGATGTTGACATTTGGAATTTCTGGTTTTATCACATTAATTGTTATATTCCTGAATTTCATATGGCGATTCAAAGATTTTATTACCAAATGTGTGAAAGAGACGTCGCAACCCACTGGCAGGATTTTTTCCCTACATACTGCATAGTTATAAAAGTATTCAAACGAAATTTCCTGTGAAATTCCAGGATCAGAATGACGGAAACACAGTTAGAACTATGAGACCCAACTCTGTTTTCAAAAAAAAAAAAAAGTTTTTAATTTCATTTAATTTCTTTCAAATAACTGCAAGTGATACTTGTGAGAAACAAGAATACATAATGTACCATAGAAAAATATCACAGTATATATATTAAAAAACAAACACAGAAATAAATTATCAAATATTAATTACATATTTTCTGTCTATATCGAAAAAAATGTTTTGAACGAAAAGGAACACAAATATATTTAATTTGTATTGTTATTTCTTTCATTTATTTTATGGTATTGTTGCTCGTAATGAACAACTATATCAGCTTCTTTCATCATTTTAAACAACTCAATTCGTTTAGTGAATTACTCAAGTATGGGGCCAAAATATATTAATTTAGAATTTCTAATAAAATTTAGAGCAGAACATTATGGATCCAGCCATATTTTATAGCTAAATATAAAAATAAACGTACACTGTTTCTAAAAATATCCGAGAGCTTATATAATTTCGAATCGGAAATGCCTGGATTGCACTATTTGAAAGGTCACAAGTTGAAGAACCAGTACGTTGGACTTTTATTAGTGTAACTTAAGCACTAATAAAAGTCCAACACAGTTTAATTTTTTTAACAGTTTAAATAGAAATAATTACAACAAACGTGAATAAATACGAAACTAGTAATACACTTACGAATCTTTGAATCTTTCATCATGTGCCATGGTCAGTAGTGAAGTCTGGGCATACGGATAAATAAAGACGACAACTTGAAACGGTGAAGTCTGGATCTTTTACGGAGTGGTTCACACCGGAACCACTCCGTAAAAGATCATCTTCTGGGCAGTGCCACAGGTGCCAAAAGTTTGGCCATGCCCAGAATCTATGCAGAGCGGAATATAGTTGTTTAAAATGTGGAGACAGCCACCCAACCAATACCTGCACTAAGCCAAGGACCACCTCGGCCAAATGTGCCAACTGCAGTGGCCCTCATCCGGCGAACTACAAAGGATGTACTCAACACCCAAAGAACACTTTCCTCTATAAAAATCCTCAGAAAATGAAGAACACTTTCCTCTCTCTCTCTCTCTCTCTCTATATATATATATAGAGGATATATAGAGGAAAGTGTTCTTCATTTTCTGAGGATTTTTAAGGTGAAATATTTGCTACCGATGCTGGTAGATCGATTTGATCTACGGGATATTTATATATAGAGTAACATTTATTGCTGGTAGACACCTAAGAGTGTCTACGGGATTTGCTAGTGCACCCTCAAAAGTCCACAGGATTATCTTTGCCTGCTTGGGGCACCTGAGGGATCTCTACTCTTTCTCCATCTGTGTCTCAACACATTTTAAATTCTTGAGATGGCTAAGCTTCTGAATGAGACCAAATTCGAAGAAGTTTACATGGAATTCCTCAGACTGGGAAAGCTACTGAGTGATAATTGGCCGGGAAAAGTTAAACTGTATGACACGTTTCCTCCCGAATGTGTCTCAGACGCTGTCGCTGAAGTTCATTTAGAGTCGATGCCTTCTACTCCTTCAGACTTTGTAGAAGTGCGTGCTCGCAAAGTTGTCGCTGAAGATCATTTCGAGTCGATGCCTTCTACTCCTTCAGACTTTGTAGAAGTGCGTGCTCGCAAAAAGCGAAGAACAACAGAAGAACCGCACAATGACAATACTGTAATGGAACAAGATTCTCTGGGTTCGGACGCCGCTACTTCTCCCAAAGAAAAGGTGCCTCCGGTCATCCTTAGAGAAAAACAAAAGTGGGCAGCTTTACGATCCACAATGTCCAATCTGCATATTGGCTTAATTAAGGCCAAAAACATGGATGAAGGCATAAAGATCCAGCCAGCAACAGTGATAGAATATAGAAGGTTGACCAAGGAACTGGACAACAGAGGCATCCAGTATCATACCTTTGCGCTCAGTTCAGAAAAAAATTTAAAAGTAGTCCTTCGTGGTGTCTGTGAAGACATTGACACAGCAGAAATCGCTGCTGACCAAAATTTTCAGGATCTGCCACCAGTCAAGGTCAGCAGAATGTACAAAACTGACAAAACTCCCATGCCATTAGTCCTTGTTGAGGTTAAAAAATTATATAAGGATATCTACAACTTAAAAACAGTCTATGGTCTCATCGTCACACCGGAACCACTCCGTAAAAGATCATCTTATGGGCAGTGCCACAGGTGCCAAAAGTTTGGCCATGCCCAGAATCTATGCAGAGCGGAATATAGTTGTTTAAAATGTGGAGACAGCCACCCAACCAATACCTGCACTAAGCCAAGGACCACCTCGGCCAAATGTGCCAACTGCAGTGGCCCTCATCCGGCGAACTACAAAGGATGTACTCAACACCCAAAGAACAGACGGATGGAGGCAATCAGTCAGACCTCCTCCTACAGTACAAGAAAACCAGAGGCCCAGACATCAAAACCAGAGACTCAGCGGCCATAGTCGGAGACCTCCAACCAAAAGCAAACAAGAAGTTATGCCGATGTGATCCGTACAATTAGGCCAATTCCAGAACAAAATCAACCAAGAGCACCTAAAAACCTAACAGCTATTATCACGGCCTCACTAGCAAACATGCTACAAAATTTTAGCCTATCAAACCCTACTGAAACCTCCACTAAAAGATTTCTTCGTGAAACACAGGTCATCCTCACAGCTCTCATAAATGAATAGTAACAAACTCATTCCAGCATCTCTTCAAATAGTTGCTTGGAACGCAAATGGCTTCAAAAACAGAATCCTGGAACTCCGTGCCTTCACATCTAGGTATCAGCCAGATGTTATTCTAAACAGTGAAACTCATCTACGACCCTCAGACAATCCTACAATAAGGGGCTATCACCTATACAGAAATGACAGATTACTCTACAGAGGCGGTGGCACTGCCATCTTCATTAAAAACTACATTAAGCACCACTCTGGCAGGTTTTTAAAGTTTCTTTCTATATTTGGCTATAAAATATGACTATATCCATAATATCCTTCTGTATAATAAATTAATATTATGATATTTTGTTTTTTTTTCTTTTAAAACGTCGAATTTCTAGAGTCACAAAGTATCAAATCTTCCCCAGACAACGTCTACCATTATATGAAAATTACGAAGCGGTTCCATTCTTTCACCATTTCAAATTGTCGTCTTTATTTATCCGTATGCCCAGACTTCACTACTGACCATGGCACACGATGAAAGATTCAAAGATTCGTAATTGTATTACTAGTTTCGTATTTATTCACATTTGTTGTAATTATTTCTATTTATATTTAGATAAGTACCTTACTTATATAAAACCATCTGAAATCTGAATAGTTTCGAAGAAATTATATAATTACTTTATAAAGGATTTGAAAATTTTACAAATATTTTAAATAAATTAAATACACCAATAAAAAATGTACATTTTCTGCTTACATAAATATTAAAAGAATAATTTTTATAGTCCTTATAAGAATCGTCCCCATAAGGATAACGACAGATATATGTATTCGTGTTTCTTCTTTCTTTCCGTGTGGTGGCCTGGTTAAGAATAGTCCTAACGTCAATGTGTTCTTCTGGTTTCTTCCGGAATTTCGTTCTCGGTGAGGGAGACTTCGATTTCGGGAGGCTTGCCTGGAAGTGAATATTGATTCTACGACACGGCCCTGTGAGGGTTTTTTTCCCGTAATATGAGTGGTTCTGCTCGTTGGTGGGGGAGCCCGTCACTGAGTGGAACCAACGCTCAGTTGGACGGTCTTCGGCCACTGGTAGAGAGTGATCCGGGAATCGTCTTAATTTTTAGAGTTGGCTTTACTTAAGTATTCCTCACGTAAATTGAGTCTCTGGGGAGGGTGTTCTCTGGCACAGCGCGCTGAGTGGCTTTGTCGGTGGATGCTTTTTCCTGTAATATGAGCGGGTCTGCTCGGTGGTGGTGGTGGGGGGGGGGGGTCAGTGAGTGGAGCCAACGCTGAGTTGGACGATCTTTCGGCCACTATTGAGTGGTCTGGGGATCGTTCTAATTCTAATTTTTATACAGGGCTTTACTTACGTATCATACCCAATGTAGATAATGCATGTCGTACGGTGCGACTAAAATGGGTATCATCGGAGGGTAATAGATGGCAATGCCGTAGCCAAATGAAGTTCTAACTGAGGCTCGGGTATTGCTATTACCCTCCTGCCATGATCAGAGCTTTATATATAGCTCAATAACATCCTATCCTTCACTGTCCTCTTCAGATAACGGGGAATATGAAAAGCATTCTTGATTTGTATTTCCTTCACCCTGCTAACTATAGAGGGTGTATCTGCAACTCCAAAATAGACGTACTGAGCCAAAAATCCAATCTACTTCGTTATCTTAAACTATACTTCCTGAAACTCAAGCTCACTAGTCCGAATAGGGCGAAAAATGCTCAACCATCATTAACCGATCTCCCCAAAAAGATGAAACTTCAACATCAAACAAGGACATATGCCGACGTGACCCTCTCCAAAAAGACAGTCCAAGACCAGAATCTCTGTCTAATCCACATTCAAATATAACAGCCATCGTCACCTCTTCTCTTGCAAATATGCTGCAGGATTTCAGCAACTCAAATCCAGTACTAAGTACTACGGAAAGATTTTTACAGCAAACCCAGTCCATTTCATCTGCATTCTGTGATGTATAGAAAAAAGTCACCCCAGATTCTCTAAAGATTATTGCTTCGAAAGCAAACGGCCTCAAGAACAAAATAGTAGAAATTATATAATAGACATAACCCAGATATATTATTAATTAACTAAACGCACCTGAGGCCTGCTGACAACCCCAAAATCAGAGGATACCAGCTTTACAGGAATAACAGATTGGATATAGAGGTGGAGGTGGTGGTACAGCCATCCTTATCAGAAATCAGAAATTACATTAACCACCACTCTGTAGCCAACCACTAACCTTGAAATCACAGGTATTAATGTCATCACAAACTCAGCTGGAAAAGTAAAAATCTACGCAGCCTAAAATCCACAATATAAAGCATTGCTGACCTTAGATCTGGACGCCATCCTCGGAGTTAAAGGCCGTTCATTATCGCTGGTGATTTAAATGCAAAAGCATTCTGACTGGAGTAGTAAATCTATCAACAAGAATGGCCGAATCCTGTGTAACTACTCAAGTTCCAACTGCGCAGCTGTGGCTGGCCTCTCAGTACCAACTCATTACAGTCCGATTGGCTCCTCCGAAGTCCCGGATATAGTTTCCCTCCAGAATGTTAAATTACAGTACAACCTGAAATCACTAAATGAATTAATCTCTGACCACAACTCTATTCTGTTCCAACTGAGTAATCAGAAGGGACTTCCTCCTCCGCCTCACACCATCATACCATGGGAAAATTTATCCAAAATGCTCCCAAACTGCAATGGCCCTGTTCCTCATATCAACTCCAAGGAAGAAGTCAAATATGCAGTCAACAAACTTACTCAACAAATCAACGTAACCTTATCATCTATTACTTCTAATAGAACTGCCTAGAAGCCTAAACGACTACCAGAAGATATGAACTTAATCAGGGAAAAAAATAAGGCAAGAAAACGATATCATAACACAAGGGCATACCAAGACAAACAGGTTCTAAATAAATTAAATAGTGCAGTTAGAGATGCAGTTCAAGCCCACAGAAACAAATTATGGGAAGACAAATTAGCCTCCATATCTCCCAGTGATCAAGCATCTGGAAACTGCTGAGAAATATCAAACACAAAAATAAATCTTTTCCTCCTCTCAAATCTGACCTAGGCATTGTTCAATCAGATGCTGATAAAGCTAAAAGTATAGTAAAAATTTAGAAAAGCAATGCAGTCCTTCATATGCTAACCTAAACTTCAATCATATTTATAAAATTCACCACCACATCAGATACGTGCTAGAAACGGTCTGGTACCTCTACCTTCCAACTCACACCTACTTCTCCAGCTGACATTTATGACATTATACAGAATTTAAAAGAGTAAAAAAGCTCCAGGGCATGACAGCATTCAGAATAAAGTTATTAAACTGCTGCCTCAAAAGGCCATCGTTCATCTTACCATAATAATAAATGACATGTTCAGATTCAAATACTTTCCTTCCACATGGAAATTAGCTGATGTAGTCCCTATTTATAAGTCTTGGGAAGGATCCACAACTCTCTGAAAGTTATGGTCTCATCAGTCTGATTTCTAATTTGAGCAAAATTGCAGAAGAAGGTATCCTATCCAGAATTCAAGTCTCTGTAAACAAGTCTAATACCCTTCCAAAAGAATAGTTTGGCTTTCGTCAGTTTCACAGCACTACTCAACAAATCCATAGACTGATTGAGTTTATTACGACCATCTATAATTGCCATCAATACACCGGAGCAGTTTTTCTTGACTTAAAAAAGGCATTCGACAAGCTATGGCACTTTGGACTACTATAGAATGATTTCAGCCGGAATTCCACTGGATCTGGTCCACATTTTAAAGTTATTTCTTTGTGGCAGACGAATACAAGTCAAATTAAATGGCGCATTATCTACCCAGCGATGGCTCTTGGCAGGAGTACCTCAAGGGTCTCTCCTGGCACCGATACTTTTCTCGATTTCCATGGCGGACAATCCAATGTCATCCAGGATAACCCTCTACGGTGACGACACAGTGCAATTCTAGCCAGATCTCTTAAACCGCATCTTGTCACCAAGAAACTGCAAGAAAACCTGCTGAAACTACACCACTTGTAATCTCCAATTGGATACTGCAAGTAAACACTCAAAAGAACATCGCCATGCTTTTCAATAAAAATTCAATATCTCCCAAAGAACATATCTTCTTATTTAATATTAAAATTCCCTGGAAAGCAGAAGTCAAATATCTCTGTGTGCTGCTGGACAGAAAACTAACCTTCAGTCCACACACAAAAGCCTCATGTGCAAAGGCATCAAACGTCATCGCGCAGCTCTATCCTCTTATCAGTAGCAATCAATAGTAAACTAGATACCAAAATCAAATTGCTTCTCTATCAGTTGATAATTCGTCCCATTATAACTTTTGCGTCCCCTTCTGGAGCCACACTTCAAACATAAACAACCTTATACTACACAGAGTGCAAAACAAATTCTTACTCATGATTCTAAATGCATCATGTTATATCAGAGATGTTCAACTTCATCGGGACACAAATATCCAATATATCTACTCTTACCTATAACGTTCTTCTCAAAATCGTACTCAAGCCGAAATGAATTAGTTCAACAAGCTGCTAACTACGATGAATCGAATTTCTTCAAATATAGGAGTCCTAGTTCCTAACAATGATTTATAACTGGCACTCACTCGGGCAGAGCACTCAGCTCATAAACTTTCCCCTACACAGTTACCTTATCAGATAGCAGGGATTATAAAAGCATTATGCTTCACTGTTGTAGACCGTAATGCTCTGCGTGGATTTGTATTTATCATGTGCCATGGTCAGTAGTGAAGTCTTTATATATTGTCATATGTGCATCATGTTGTGTGAAAGATATTTACTCTTTAAAGAGATTTCAAATAAATTGTAATAATTATCTCTTCATAAATGACGTTCGATGAGTGTGGTAGCGGTCCATTAGGAGATGCACTTACAATTGCTTCGATGCGCTTCCATCTCAGTATGGTATCACTGATTGTTGACCAGGGATGGTCCAATTTGCCGAACAGATAGGCCTGCAAGACTGTTATCCTGTCACAACCATTCTTTCAAAATTCGTGAGTTCCCGTGACTGGTTACATGGCACGGTTCACGTTTCCCTTGAGTGGATGTCCTTGACTTTTTTCCAGGCAGTGTATGTATATATTGCATAACGACGTGAAAAGGCTAGGGGTAATTGTTAGTTCGAGAAGCAAGATTTGGTCGACACTGAACATTAACTGAGCAGCTGAACCGAGTAACAAACTAAAGCAGAAGGATGTAAAAACTACGTTAAATCAGAAGTGTTAGGACAGTTAGAGATGTCATGTACATGACTTCTTCCAAGGAGTTCTTCCTATCTCCAGAAATGGAAGTCAACCATAATAAAATATGGTCCCAGAAACTCTCTCTACCATTGACGGTGCTCCATCAGTGCAAATACTGATAAGCTTACTAGAATCTAGTAGTTGATTTTCTAGACTTGACTTTACTTTGTCAGATATGTCTGACCCTCTGGTTTTTCCATGAAGTGACTCAAGACCGATAAGTTCTTCAAAGATGTTAAAATTACCATCAATTGCTCTTATAAAAATGCTTAATTGGGCTACATCGCATATGTCAGCGGATTCCTCCAAGGCTAAAGAAAAGAAAGAACAAGCTTGAACATGGACTTTCAATTGCTCATTAACATCATGGGAAAGTTCTTCGATGCGGCTTGTAATTATTTGGTTGGACAGAGCAGTTTGGTTTACTTTTCTTTCAACATACCTATCACGAAGACATTTTGCAAAATTTTCGAGACAGGGCTTAACAACTTCCTCTCCATCAGAGAAAGGCTCGTGATTTTTAGCCAACACAAATGCAATTTCATAATCCGTCTCCAGCATTGCCACACTTTCACAACTTCGTTTCACAAATATATTTTGTATCTTTTTTATTTCTTCCTTTTTTTTAACCACATATGATTTCCGCAACTCAGACTCAGGAACTAACTTCAGTTTTTCTTCTAATTCAGCTTGATGTTTTCTATAGTGTCTGTTAAGATCGTGTCTTCTGTTATCTGAGAGAATGCTTTCACAATCAATGTACAACGGTTTTCCTGAGGGACCCGCAATAAATAAGAACTCATTTTCCCAGAGTTCATTAAACTGGCGCTTGCTATCACCTTCTGCTTTTCTTCTGCTCATTTTCTTTTGCAAAGTAATGGGTAACTGACTGTAAAAAATAATTCAAAAAGAAAAGCTTATTATTAAATAATTTATTTAAATTATTTTTATCGTTTTAAACATTATGAACATTCAAAAACAGTTTTACAAGTTAAAGATAAGATTCCTATTTTCCTGAAAGCCTATTCAGTTATATAAGTTTAAAAATCACATATATATTTTTTTCATAGAGAGTTTTCGTCTCTTTCTCTCGTAATATATTATGTCCAATGAAATACGAGATCGCTTCCTGCCATAAAACAGTCGATTAGTTGACAATCACACACACAAACCAAACATCCTCATTACGAAAGCTTTGCTGATGATCAGTTAAATTTTAGGAATAAACCTACTATAAGTAAACAAAAAGGAAAGATATTGTATAAAAAAACATAAAAACACACACATACAAATACACTGAATAATTGCAGGTTTCAGTAATCAGCAAATTAGGGGAGCGGGCATGAATACGCGTTCAAAATGAAAAAATTTATTTTTAAATTTACAGAACTATATTAAGCCTTCATGAAAACAGAAATTTTATTTTAAACTTACAGAACTGCTAATAAAAACATAAGATCGAAAACACAGAATTGTTCACTCACATCGAATCAGAAGTTCATTGAACGTTAGGACACGAGAGCCAACTGTAAACTGATTGAGTAACTGGTGACGCATGTCAGCATTTGCCGGTGCCTATTGCTTCAAGATCAAACAAGTATAACAAGGCCGCACTCTAGAATTCAGTGGTAGGTTAATTGTGTTTATATATATATATCTAAATCTTATACAAAATTAAAAAAAAATTTTCTCTGGAGTTCAGTTCACCATTTCTAATCATGCAATGCGCCACTTTTGGCGCATACGCCATAGATTGCCCACCCCTGGGCTACAACATTGCCATCCGTTACCCTAGAATTTCTCAATGTTTCTTTACCCCGAGATTCTGATTCGCAGAACACGCAGAACATTGCTGGTTTAATGGGTGAAGCACTAATGCGTTTCATATTCTCCTTTATCTGTGAGGGAGGTTCTTTCAGTGGTGTGTTAATGAGTTCTAGGCTCACCCTGTGGGGAGCGTTGAGATTAGCTGCGTTCAGCTGAGCATAAGATTGATTTGGATCTTTTATATTTGTAGTATTCCGCTTCATCGTAGTCCGAAGCTTGTTTGATCAGCAGGTTTGGATGATTACTTGCCTTGATGAACTTTTCTCTTAGATCATGGAGAAGGGAGGAGATGTAAGGAATGTTGACTTCTCTGTGCATCTGGGAGTTTCGTATGAACCATGGGCATCCAGAATTATCCTCAGGCATTTGTTCTGTATCCTTTGCAGTTTTTTGGATATTTGTATTCAAGGTATGGCTCCAAGCAGGAGATGCGTATGTGATGACTGGGCGTATTACCATCCTTCTATATAAGTACTTTGTTACGTACATCCAGCATGCTTCTGCTGTTGATCATGTGGTAAGAGTCGCGCGATTACTTTAGATCTCTTCGAGTCAATGTGTTTTATGTGATTGCTGAATTAAAGTTTTTTTGTCAAGTATCACGCCTAGGTATTTAACTTCAGTCCGCCATGGATTCTTGATTCCTAATAGGTGTATGTCCTTCTTGCTCTGGACCTTCTTTTTAGTAAAACATTATAGCTGAACTTTTTTGAGGGTTTACTTGTATCCTCCAGTCCATCAGCCACTTTTCTAGTATATGAATACTGCTTTGGAGTCTACTGATTGCCAATCGTGTGGGAGGGGGGGTCTAACTGATCTTGCTAGTACATTTGGGGAATGTCAGCTATGTAAATTGACAATAAAAGGGAGGCAAGAGAGAAAGAGAGAGAGAGAGAAAGAAAGAGAGAGAGAGAGAGAGAGCCGTGAGGCACAAGCCAGGATTTTGCTTCTAGTTGATGCAATTTCATTTATTTTGACTTGCATAAATCTGTCTTTGAGGTATGCATCTATTATTTTTATTAGCTTAATTGGTACATTGAATTCAATGAGTTTATAAAGTAGGTCCTGATGCCACACTTTGTCAAAAGCCTTTGTAACATCCATGAAGACTGCAGCTGTATGGAGTTTCCAATTGTAGCTTTTGTGATTTCCTCAACCAGTCAATGTATCTATTGTACAGTATTATGGTCTTCACGGAATGCAAATTGCTCATTTGGAATGATTCCTAACGTGTCCGTTTCAGATTGGAGCCTTGTGAGTATAACTTTTTCAGCCGCCTTTCCAACACAGGGTAGAAGGCTGATAGGCCTGTAGCTTTCTGGGAGTTAGGGGTTCCTTCCAATCTTTCTGATAGGGATGATCCAATCTTCCAGGTTATGGGAAGTGCTGAAATCTGAGAGTAGCCTTGATTATATTGAGTGAATGAATTATGGCTTTTCTGGGTAGTAATTTGATTATTCTGTTGGGGATTCCTTCTGGCCCTGGAGCCTTTTTGTTGTTCAGATGGATTATAATACTTGTTACTTCTCCTGGTGAAGTAGGTGTGATAGATTCTGAATTATCCTTTTGTTGCCTTAAAGCTTGCTTGACATGGCGGTGAATTTGTAGATAAGGTTGATGTTTAAATTTTCATAAGAGGGATTACATTGCCTTTCCAAGTTGTCTATTAGAGCTTCAGCTTTTTCTTTGTCTGTGTGGGCTATTCCCTTCTTGGTTTGTATTGGCGGCATAAGTTGCCTTTTAGTGCGAAGAGATCTCAATAATTTACAGATGGACTTGTTCTCTGGGTTTAAATTAGTCAATTTGGTTTCCCAATCATGGTTTCGGTGCTTTTGAAGAGATTTACGAACTTGCCGATTTAATCTGTTCAGTACTGTTTTATGTTCTGGAGCTCTTGTGTTGAGGTATCGTTTTCTAGCTTTGTTTTTTGCTCTTATTAGGTCCATAATTTCCTCTGGGATCCGACTGAACAGGTGAAAGGCTGTAGTTTGGGTTATTGAATTTAGTGCATTTTTACTTTTTTATTTGACTGGTTAGGTTATTTAGAACAAAGTCTATCTTCTCTTTATTGTGGATAACAGGGGCTGGGCCGATGTGCTCTAGAAGAATTCTAGGGAGTGTGTCCCAAGGTATAAAGAAGTGTGGAGGAGTGAGTTGCTCGACCGTACCGAGTTTAAGCAGGATGCGGTTGTGGTCCGAAGACAGTTCATTTAGTGTTTCCAGCTGATACTGGCATTCTGAGGATGACTATGTCAGGTACATCTGAGCTTCCAACTGGGCTGTGATGGGTGGGCGCTGTAGGTCCGGTTATAACGATTGAGTTTTATGTTGAATAATTGTTTAGTGTACGGGCTTTATTGTTGATTGTGGAGCTGAATCAAGCTGTGGCGTTGAAGTCTCCAGCCATAATGATGGAATCAGTAGAGCCGAGAATGGAATCGAAATCAGATGCCAATACTGGGATGATAGGTGGGTTGTATGCGGCGTAGATTTTGATGCTTCAGTTATTGGAAGTATGAATTTTAATACCTGTTATCTCAAGAATTTCTCAGGACATTATGGCTTAAATAAGTTTTGATATATACGGCTGTGCCTCCGACACCGGCGGTAAGTATGTCTGTTTTATACATCACGAAGCCCCGTAATTAAGGGCTATTGGCTGGCCTGAGATGTGTTTCATTTACTAAGACTATATGAGGGTTGTATCTTTGAGTGAACTCTTGCAGTTCCAGGATTTTTGTACTAAGACCATTTGCGTTCCACGCAGTGATGATGAGCGAGTTAGGTTTATATTTCCTTTTATTCATGATTGACGGCTGTCAGAATTGAATTTGGTCCTTTCAGGAATCGTTTTGTGGAGGATGGCGAAGGGTTTGTAATGATGAATTCCTGTAACATGATGAATTCCTGTAGCTAGTGAGACAGTTAGTACGGACGATAGATTAAAGATCCTCGGCATAAGTTTTAGTCACTGCTGCAGTTTGTTTTCCTTCCTCTGAGACCACAGATAGCAGTTAGTTCGTATATCTTTTTCTGCGTCTTGTCAATCTCTACTAGCACACCAATGGCATAGGGCGTTTATTTATCTGACCTGAGTATCCTGCTCACTTTGACTGGGGTCAGACCCTGACTCATAAGTTCAGCAGTGATTTCTTCACGGGTGTCGCCACGAAGTACCACTTCGGATTTCTTTCGCAGGGTAAAGCAAATGTATGGTAAGGAAGACGTTTGTTGTCCATCAGCTTTGCATTTGCCTATAGTCAGTTACTGACGCTGGCTGGATTTTGATTCCTTCCTCTACGTTTTTAGCCCAGGAATATGAGATGCTATGTTCCCTAAAGGCTGACGAGACAATAGTCCATTTATAATTGTCCCTTAATATAACTGAGGGAACCTTTTTGATGCTCCTCGGGACATCCTTTGTTGGTGAGTCTTCATCCACTGGTCATCAGTAGTTCTGCATCTTTTGTTTGAATGCTCTCCAATGTGAGTTGTTTAGCCGGGGATATTTTGATAGCAAAACTGTAATGAATTCTCCTTGTGTTACCTCCACCGTCTCCTCCACCTCTCCATCCTGATCATTAGTTTGAGTGTACTGCTTTATAAAACAAAAGCTTGTCCTTTACGAACTTCAGTACCTCTAGAGACTGCTCCTTATTAAAGATCCGGATCTTCACCTTGATGTTTTCCATATCGAGGTGGCGTCTCCTGCTGGCTAGAACTGTTTGATAGCAGTAAAGATTGTGGGAGTCTTTACAGTGAAGTAAGCCTCTTGGCCCACAAATATAATCCCGCAGCGGTAGGGGCCTGCCAGCAAAAAATCCTACTGGCAATGTTTAAATTTGTAATGCTCTACTAAAAGGGGAAAGGAGTGTCAAGAACTCACTTGGGCACACAGTGAAAACCTCGCTCCCTAAAATACAATCAGGCACAGTTTAAGATAGCACGTCCGATCTCCAAAACAATTCAACTTATAGACACAACAGATATTTGGATTATAAGACTATAGGTTTAATTCATATATGTACAAATTGTCTATTAGTTTGTACATATATGTATTAAACTTATGGTCTTATAATCCAAATATCTGTTGTGTCAGTTATAGTTAATAAAGACCAAATATAACTATTAAACATGAACAATTCAACTTAATTTTCATCCCTCCCATCTGAGATTCTGATTTTTTTTTGGGGGGGGGGGGAGATGGACCGAGTCTTTGACTCTGTATGCCTTCATCTTATTGAAGAAATCTGTGTGGATGAGGTGTTAGTGAGCTAAAAGGAGACATTGGAGCTATTCTTATCCCGAAATCAAGTTATTAGTTCAGTTGTTATTTATATAATTATTATCTTACACGTCAAAGAGGTATTTATTGAATATTACCTTCTTTCACAAAAATATATCAAAAATTAATCATTTTAATTTTTATAATATTATATAAATAAATAAATATTAAATTTATTTATTTATTTAAATGAATGGTAAATTATCTAACCTGTGAAAACTAATTGCAATAGACATATCATCCGCATGCAACTATCGAACTTGCTCAGATCACATGACATTTAATCAATGAAATGAATTATTGTAATAAGATACGTAAAAAATAAAAAATAGAAATAAATAAATAAAGCTTCTATATATATACGTTTGTACATTTTTGTTTACCAGTTGGGTTTCATTGTTTGTTGAATTTGGCTTCATTCTTCTTTCCTTGTGATTCTGATGTTCAAAGAACTTGCTTGCTTGTGTTCTACGTAAGGAATGAGAAATAGGTTTCATCTCTAGGAAGCTTCTGTATGGATTTCCAGTGCGTATATATTCATATTAAGAATACTAAAGAGTCCTTAGTTGTTGTTTTTTTTAATTTTTTTATTCCTTTCACAAATTATGCAGTGCTCAAACATTCCGTGTTCAAGTTTTCTCGTTACAAATGTTTTAAATGTTGCCAATCTCTCTCTTGACATTTTCTACTCAACCTCGATAACTTCAAAGCAACCAGAAAAGTTGTCTTATTTGTCGCAATTCCCAGATCGGCAAGACTCTCTATCAGATTTCTCTTTACTTCGATTGAATAATATCAATCTCTATCGCCTTTTCACGCGAACACATCGTATTCATAGCCTCCTTAGCATCCAATAAACAAATTTTTACCTGATAAATTCTTAATATGACAAAAGTCCTCCCCCCCCCAATCCTAGAACATTATTCTCCCATTTGACTAAAAATTTCCGAAATAAAAATACTTAAATATTTTCAAAAATACAACTGTCGGTTAATAAGTGTAAATTTCAGCTAACGTAAGTCCGTAATTTCTTTATTATTTCTTATTATAATGTAATACAATAAGTTAACCATCTAAATTGGTGTTTAAAATTAAATCATAAAATAAGTTAATATAATTCATAACCAAAATTAAATGTAATATAATAAATTTAATATAATACAATTACTAGACTAACCACTAAAACGAAAATGAAAAACTCAAGTTTGTCATCCTGGAAAACGCAAAGGGCCAGAATGCACAGTTAACAGCCATCGCAGATAATTATATAATTAAGGGTGTGAAAGATGGTGAAGTAATTAATGCATGTTATCCAGAGTCAAAGATTAGAAATATAATTGAGGCTTAGAAGTTTGAGGGATAGAGTGAGTAGCGAAAGATTTTCTATGAGAAGATTTGAATCAATTAATGATAGCAATGAATGCAGAGAGAGAGAGAGAGTGGAAACATCATGAGTGTTCTACCATTTGGTAGATTTAATAGAGATGGTTGATCATCTGAATTAAAATACGGGCGATTATAGGAATAGGAATGATGTGAAGATTGTGTAAAAGCTTCAGTAAATAAATGAAACTGAATATTCATTTCATGAATATCTTGGGATGAGTTTGATAAAAGGAAGGAATTTTTTAAGAGTGATGGTTTGCATTTAAACGGATTGGACGCATGCCATTTAAAATTTTTATTGATAAAGGATAGATTAAATGATATCAGAAACAGGGAAATGTGATTTACTAGGGAGCCAGGTGATAAATTGTATATCGACGGGGAAAATTCACACGCAGGGAGGAAGCGAGCATTGCAATTTATGTGTACTAATGCCAGAAGTCTTCGGAATATGTGTGAAGAATTTTTTGGCATTACTTTGTACAACATGGCCAAAAATTATAAGAATTAGTGAGACTTGGTTAACTAAGAATGATATAATTATAGGGATAGAATGTAATGGATACAGTATTTTCATGGAGGACAGAGGGTACAGAATGGGGGAGAGGGTTTTGCTAATGATAGACGAAGAGTTGAAGCCAAAAAGAGTAAAAGTGCCTCAAAATGAGTGGTACGCAGATGGCAGTTCACTAAAAGCGGTTTTGCGTGAGATAGAGATTAACAGGACGAAATATGTAATCAATTGCTGCTCTAATCGACAGCCTATAAGGGAGAATGTAGATGGTATGCACTGGCAAATTCACATGATGCGTGAAGGTCGAGTAATTAATAGATGGGGAATTTTAACTATGGAGAATTTTAACATTGGGAGAAGCTACGGCCGAAAGGAAAGAAGGAGATGGAGTTCATAGAGTTGTTAAGATTATCAAAGAGTGTTTAAGGACAGCAGTATTAGAATGTATTCCCAGAGTCAGGAGGAGAAATCAAACAGTAGTAAGATGGATGGATAGTATTATTCATCAGAAGTTGTAGATAAAGTAAAGGTTGTGGAGGAAGTATAAAAAAGGTGATCAGCGTACCCATGAGCAGTACAAGGTATAGGTAAGGAGGGTGTAAACCCGAAAGAGATGAATTCATTTTGTGTTTAGGGATAAGGAGGAAGTTCCCACGAGGAAAAAGGGAACTTTAAAATTATCTTCATATTTCAAGCAAATAGGAAACGAACTGATACTGGGCAGAATATATGTAAGAAGAAATATGTTTCGATTAAGAAAGGTTTGCGCAAATCAAATTGTTTTCTTGTTTTAGAAGGAAAACAGGTCTTAGCCAAGTGATTATATTTATGGCGTTACTGAGAGCAGAAGAAACTACTTTATACGTTTTGAAGTTAGCAGTTTTAGTTCTCTTATGAAATCACGTGATCTTGAAGAGACGACAAGGACTTTTGCATGACGTTTATGTTCTTTAACTTGGTTGTTAATTATTTACGTTAGTGAATTTGTCTAAGACAAAGACTAGAAGAACAGAAGCAGTGTAAAAATCGAAAGCATCTTTGAAATTCAGTACCGACGTACTAAATTACGTGTGTGAAAGCTAATATTCCACAAATATTTTATTTTATTTTATTATTTTTTCGTTGTTCTTTAAATGCAACTAGTTATATGTTGACTATTTGTGCTGCCATCTAGTGTCATATAAGAGACATAAACGTTTTCACAATATTAATATCAGTTTCGTAATCTTCCATCATTTACTCTCTAACGAAACGATTAATGTTTCATAAGGTTTCATTCGCTAAAAATTAGAACTATGCGTACATCGTACAGGGATTTATATAACTGACAGTTTATTATTAAAGGCGAACCCAAAAGTCTTTAAACCTTTTACTAAAGTAATGAGCCAAAAAGCTTCATTTCGGCGATGAACAATTATATAAATCAAGTGGATATTAAATCCAACATTATTTTAATGCTGAGTACAGAAACTATAAACGTTTCGTACGAAATTTGACCAGAGACCGTACAGGAATACACTCACCGGCATTTACGAGTTGCCCTAGCCAGATTTTATAGGCGAGATGATCGCTATGCCCTTTTTGTCCTTTTCTTGAGGAACCTCTAAAAATTAACACAGTTGTTTGGACTTTATCTACTCTTTCATGTCTTGAAGTCTCTTTGGTCTTATCCACTCCGATATTTTCTTCACACTGAAGAGTAATCTGATTGGGCTTCGAAGGAACTATTCCTTTCTATGGTTTCGAGTGAGGATCATGTCGGCTATTTTCCAGCCAGATGTGAAGTAACGGATCTTCAACACGACACCGTGTGCATAAGTACTTTGTGTGCAGCAGGCACATTGATAATCTTGGAGATCCAATCCTGGTCCTATCCTTTCTTTTATAGTTTTCTAATGACAGCTGTCTGCAATTGTATAGTTGGATTAGACTTTTTTTTTTTTCACCTTGTATTGGTGGTAGGTATCTTCCATTCGCACGAAGAGCTTCGAACATTTTCAGAGGGCCATTTACTCAGTGCACAGGGGACTGCAGTTTCATTTCCCATCTCTAGCTTCGACAGTTTTTAACGCAAATCGGACAAGAGTTGAATCCTTGCTGAAGACTTGGCAGTCCGGAGTGGGGGAGGGGAAGTCATTCTTTGGCATCGGGGCTTGACTTTGTTTTTCTTCTTTATCGATGACGTGACTGATTTCATCCGATAGCCTGTCAGAATTTATTCTTGTCTTAGCAGAGATGGTAATCTATCGTGCTCTTCTGATATTCTTTTTCCAAGCTGGCTGGTTTTCTTGTTTTTCGATATTGATTGGTATTCGACCTACGAACTGAAGAAAAGAGGAAGGTAGATTTACCCAGTTGATGATGGGTAGGCATTCTGGGATAGTGACGTGTTCAGACCGACATAACTAAGATTAGGATTTGGTCCGAGCTGCCATCTGTCCCATTTAATCTCTCGTAAATGTTTTAAGCTTCAAATTCACTCCCTTTTAATATTTTAATTTAATTTATTTTATGATCAAGATTCTAATATTTAATTTGATTATTTTACTGGAATTTCCTTCGCTTGTGTCTAATAATTCAAGTTATTCCATTTGGAAGATCTTAGGGGAATATTTTAGACTTGTTTCATATTCATTTGGCTTCCACATGATCACCAAATGAAAGAAAAAAAGTCACTATTGTAAACGCCGAACGTTACTGGTTTGATGGGTGAAGCATAGATGCTTTTCATATTCCCCTTTTTATCTGAGAGGGAAGTTCTTTGAGTGGAGAGTTATTGAGCTTTAAGCTCGCCCTGGAAGGGCAGTGAGATTAGCTGTGTTCAGCTGAGCATAGAATTCACTTGAGTCTTTTGTATTTGTAGAATGCTACTTCATTTTAGTCTGAAGCTTGCGTGATCAGCGGGTTTGAATGATTGCTTGTCTTGGTGAAGAACCTCACCAAGACTGTGTGTTTTCTTTTTTTTTATGCGTAATCGTAATAGTTAACTATTTAGAAGGCCTCGATCCCAAACTCTAGAACAGAGCTTTTAATCGCGTCAAGATTTTGATTGCCGTCAAGAGCGACGGCATGAGTTTCTCCGAACCTTTCATAGCACGTGCCGAGTGGGGGGGGGGGGGTCATGTGAGCGGAGGTCATCTGGAGATGTTGAATGAATGGCGGAATCCATACTGGTGATCGGGTTTTGATTGGTGGTACTCTAAATACTGACAAATTGGCTATTGATGAATTTTTCCGTTATTTTTGAGAAGATGGTGATTGGTCGGAGGTTTGACTCTACAGTCAATCCTCCGACTATATATATCTCTCCCTCTCCCTCTCTCTTTCGGAATAGGCTGGAACTGTGATTCTTTCCACGCATTAAGATAAACATCAGCTACGTATAACATTGTAGAAACGATACAGGAGAGGAATAAGTTCTGAAGCCAAAGTTTGACAACAATTTGCGCGATGCCATCAGGACAAGAAGCGGTTTTAGTATGCAGGTTATTTAGCAACGATACTCAGATTTCTGTACTGTAATTAGGCATTTGTTCCGTGGTCATAACATCGTGTTTATAAGCTCTGATGAAATTAAAGTAATTCTATTTTTCAGTAATTATCGCACCTTCTTTGCAGTGATATCGAAAAATAAAATGCAAATTCTGTAATTCACTGAAATTTTATGCCTTGAAAATATGTCGCAATCATGTTAAAACAGAATATTTAATTGATGAACTAATCTATCCATAGTTTTGTTTACTAGTCACAGAACAAAGTCACCAGTCACAAACACAACTTTTTAATGCCCGTTTTCGCTTTCCTATCCAAGTAAACTTCACAAAAAGAACAAATAAAGGATGTTAGTACATTTTCGATGCTCATTTGATAAGTATAGAATACTTCATGATAGTAAAAATGTAAACTTCCGTGTTATACACGTACAAAATAAATAAATAAAAACTTTATAAGGATTTTCTAATGTTTGTGCGCACAAAATTCTGATGAGGCGCGAGCAATTTATGTTTAAAAGAGTGCTGAGGGTCAGCAGATAGCAAAAGGGTCGAAATAAAGGTAGAGCAAGATAGTAATAGTTAACAGAGGCCTCAGTCGACCTGATTAACTATATAATCCAAAGGTTGAGGCTAAAAAGGTCCGCAGACATCATCTCCACACATCCGTTCTCACAGCAACCTCCAAACATCCTTTAAGATGTTTGACAGACGAAAGAGCAAAAAACAAAAACAAAAAAATGACAGATAAATTCCGGCATAAATCATAAAGAGAACTGGTAGAAATTATCTTCCGATAATTTCTACCAGTTCTAACATAGCAGCAAGTAGACTGCAAAATTGGGACTAGAAAAATGGGGGAAGAACCTGGCTCGAGTGAATCAGCCTACAAGGGACTGCACCGCCTCGACGTAAGCCTTCGCAGCTCGGGTTCTCAGGTCTACCCCTTCTTATAAGAATTATCCATGAATTGAGACAAAAGTTACAAACTATTTTTTTTTCAAAAGAATCAACGAGGCGTTATTGTGACTTTCAGTAAGTCGGACAAGGTTTAAGTCTCCCTACTTCCGGTGATGTGCTGTCAACACCTCTTTTGCAAACCTACTTTCCCGAGCCATATCTAACATGTATCTAATCTAACAAATAAAGAGTTTCAAAAAACGCCACTGCCACCTCTCTATGTCAAGAACTTCCCTTACCTGCTCGGGAGTGATTTCACAAATGTCGTCTATGAAATAAATAATTTATGAGTTCAACAAATCTTCATCATCGGCCTACAGAGTAAGATAGGCTGAGAGTCAGCAGATAGTAGGAGAGAAAATAAAGATAGAACATAGCAGTAGAGTAGGTTAAAGAGGCCTCAGTTGACCTGTTTTAGCTGTTTGCCCCCCCAGGGGCGTTTCTAAAACGGTCGTTGATTTTTCACTTTAGAAAAAAAGGAAAAATCCTAAAAAGGAACATGTAAAAAAAAATCAAAAACATGAAGTACATAGAAAATAAAAAAATATAAAGGATTGGAAACCAAAGTAGAAAGTTGGAGGGAAGTGTCTGGCCTGAGTGATGCAGCTCACAAGTAGCTGCACCGTCTCGCTGTAAGCCTTCACCGCTCAGGTTCTCAGGCCCTCCACCACCTGTGGGATCTAGAGAACAGTATAGCTGTGGATGGGAAACCATGGGGTGGTTATTGTGGCTGTCGCTTGTTATGGGAGTCATTATTCTTTTAGCCACCTTACTTCCCTTGGCCATGTCTAATTTGGAGAGCGCAATGAAGTACGCTGATGCCGCCTCCTCGTCTATGTCCATGGCTACCTGTACTTGCTCAGGGGTGATTTGGCTGATGTCCTCAACAAATAAATCACCCTATTCTGCACTAACTACATTGGGACCATATTTCCCAGTGAGGAGGAGCTCAGGTTCCCCTATTCTCACTATTGCTTCTTGAAATGTTTCTGCCATCCCAGGGATACCTTTAACTAGATATTTTAGAGTCTCCCTGGTTTTGCATGTGGAGTCTCTAATTCTTCTGTTTCTGCTGTTTTTTTTCATCTTCTTTTCCTCTGGACTGAGGGGTCTTTTGAAGGGGGCGCTGTTTGCCTCCATATTTTCTGTTTCTTTTTCTTCTTCTCCTGCGATTTCAACATGTGTGGCAGCTTGCTTTTTGGCTGGTTCTTCATGGATTTTTCCCTTCTTATTTTTCTTGGGTTTGGATTCTATGGCAGCATTTTTTTTCTCACTGCTCTCCTTAGGTGGAGGGATGGTATGGCTTTCTGCTGCAGCCTTCAAGTTTGGAGAGTCTTTCTTTTCTATACTGCTAGTATTGCCTGACGGAATTGTTGTGATGGCACCTCCCATCCTTTCTGCCAGGGTTCTTGATGGGCAGGTGTCCACTTTGTGGTCTGTGGCACCACATTTTAGGCAGGCTACCTCCCACTTATCCAGGTTGTGGCCTGCCTTGAGGCAGTTTTTACACTTCGTTTTCGGGCAGTCGGCCCCAAGGTAGGTGAAGGCTCCACATCGGAAACATTGTTTCTTCACCCCAGAGTAATTAATCATTACTCTGGCAGATCCAATGACAATAAATTTGGGAACTGGCGTTTTCATGTCTAGGGAGATGGTTACTTCACCTGATTTCCATGTGGGATTTTCAGCATCATTTAACACTTCTGGTCAGCACCGACTGTTTCGATGAGGGCTTTGGCTAAACATCGAGGATGCAGGTCGGCATCCACTTCTATTCCGAGTGTCCGCGTACGCGGCAAAGCCATAGCTGGTTAGGGGACCTAAGCTATTCCCACCACTACCAAGTGTTTAACATTTCCCCAGTCCGGGCTTTGGGAAGATCTGTAAATTTCCGGTTAAATATCGTGAACCCCGATGGGACTCGTACCGATATTAACGGTAAGAACAGATACTACGAAATGCTAGTAGCCTGTTAAGCTGATGCGCACAGATACTACACTTTGATCTTAGCCAAAAGGCCGAGAAGCGATCAGAAATGTACTACCGAAGCAATTACTACATATATATTTTGTGAGTTCAACGTATCTCATCATTGGCCTGTGGAGTAAGATAGGCTGAGGTTCAGCAGATAGTAGGAGAGGAAATAAAGATAGAGTGCATAGTAGTACAATAGATGAAAGAGGCCTCAGCTGACCTGTTTTAGCTGTTGACCCCCCTCCCCCAATGGTGCTTCTAAAACGGTCGTTGATTTTTCACTTTTGAAAAGGAAAAAAAAGGAGAGACTAAGCAAATTTAACAAGTGTAAATATATCTACATTTATGTAGAATATTTATAAATGTAGACAATTTATTTAGAATTGTCTATGTGGAAGACAATTCTATAGAGGGGTGAGTTTTCCGAGCAAACCCAGAACAGTATAACCAGGAAAAGAAGGGAGATGACCTGGCCAGGAAGACCCCGCCCTGAAAAGGGCTTGGGACCACCTCGATGTTGGCCTTCGCAGTCCGGATTTGTTCAGGTCAACCCCAACATGGGGACAGAAAAACTTTCAACTGCGAAAGGACTAGAGATACCTGTGGGTTAAACGCTGATCAGGAAGGAAGATCGAGATAGCGTCAACACCTACAACTTGAAGGTGTTATAGGTGCAGACACAACCGGATTCCCCCCTGTATGATCTGGCAGATGGTTGGTGGGTCGCACCATCTCCTCAGGAACCGCTCTTCTTCCCGTAAGTACCTTTCCAGCTCCAGGAAGCGGCGGAGGAAGGCTGAGAGACAGTTCCTAACACGGAGATAGATGCGATCCCCCTCGTTAAGAAGGTATTTTTTCCTGCTTTTCCAAATGTGATGTTTAATCACATTTATTAGGAAAATCAGGTGTTTCTTGTTTTTGGTTACTGGGGGAGGAAACTGTAGCAAGACTACTTCGGCGAATGTAAGCGGTGGGATCGCAAGCACCTCAGCCAGTCTGTGCCAAACACGCTGTACTGGCGGGCTGTGAAAGAAGAAGTGCCCTACGATTTCTACGGCGCCGCAAAAGGAGTTGCACGGTCGCGAGCTGTAGGCTGATTTTACCACTTTCACCGGGAGTCTGCCGTAGGCGATTCTCCAGAGTAACTCCCGGAGAAAGGGCTGTCCCCTTCTATTTTTTTATGTTGGTGAACAGCACCTCTTCGTTTGTGCCTAGATCGGGCTTTTCCAAGTCAAATTTTTGTCAAAAATTTTCCAGTACTGTTTATTTGGGCTGAGCTGAAGTACCACTTTGGCACCGTTTAACTTTTAAATTGTTGGAACAGCCGGTTAACTGAACAACTAAATCGCAATTCTAACTTCTTGTAGCCAGTGAATTATTTCAATATAATTCTGTAAGATTTAAAATAGTGTTGCTTAAATTATTTCAATTTATCGAGCAAAATTCAATTATTTAAATGAAATCTGAATTTATTTACTTTTATAAAATACTTCCGATAATATCTCAGAAAAACTGAAAAAATTATATTAATTTTTTTATTTGTGATAACGTATGGGTATCTAATTTCAATTGCTACGCATTCGTTAGCGAAACGATACTTGTTTATGTTGGTTTGGTAGTATTAGCATTCTTTCAGTAAAGAAATCGCTGATTGTCAACTCCAATTAAATGCTGCACTTAATTGGCTGCCATGCTATTATTATACCGAACTAAAATTTCTAAGGTCTTAAGATGTTAATTAATTGGGGATGTCATATGTTTTGGGAAAAGACCTGTCCAGCTTTTTAAGTGGTATGATTGCTGTTTTTTATTTTGTTTAATTTATTCGCCTATTCGTCTTTTAACCTGATTATATTTAATCTTCAAATTATACCTTTATTGTTATTAAATGAATTTCTTCATCTATTTATTTATTTATTTATTTATTTATTTATGTTAAACACGGCATTCTAAGAGAGCGCATTGACCTACCTAAGAATATCTCCAAGTGGATTTAGATATTCACACTCTTTTTGTTCAGGGACTGTTACTTAAACGCTTACCTTCCAAATATGCAGGTTAATTTCTTATTTAGTCAACTCATTTTTTAGTTTAATTTTTTTAAAAAAAAATCTGTGTATAAATAGCTAAGGTACGAAAAGAAAGAAAATCTCTTACATTCTGATGATTCCTGTTGTCTTAGTCCACAGCTTAAACAATTGAGAATTCGGTCTCTACGAAGATAAGATTACTTCTCCAGAAATATAGATATTTAAGACATGCTTGCTTATTCCTTAGAAGCACAAGAACCTGTGTTAATACTATTACACTTCGAAATGCTTCCCTTTTCCACGTTCCGTAAGTTGAAGTTCGAGGACATCACCAGTTGTTTTCAAAAACGTTTTTTTACTCTGTGAAAAATCGCAGGGTTAAGACGATTCCGTAAAAACTGGGCGGCTCACGATGGTGAAACGCTATTTCTGTATTAGCGAATAAATATATCTAGAAGCTTTCGAAGTAAAGCAATAAACTCCTTTCCATTAAAACCAAGATTATGGAAAAGATATATAGACGACGTTTTCTTTATTTGGAGTCATGGTCCAGATTCACACCAAGAGTTATTTGAATCATCTTAACAGTTAACTTCCTAGGATAAAATTTACAGCAGAACTAAAATTTAACGGTTGACTTCCTTTTCTTGATGTAAAACTTATTTGTTCGTTTGAAAAACTAAAAATCTCCATCTACAGAAGGCCTACGCATTCCAGGAGATATCTTCTCTCACAGTCCCATCATTATCCACCTCAAAAGTACGGGATCATTTCTAGTTTAGGATCTTGTGCGCGTAGTCTTATTAGCGATGAACACGAGATCGCCAAGGAATTAAAGCTGACTCGATAAATTTTTCAGACGAATGATTATCCTAAGCAGATAATTTCAAAACTCTTGTTTAATCCTCCTACACACCTTGCAGATGAGAGTAATGATGTGAAAGCTTTTAACACGATTCCGTATATCAGTTCTATTTCTAACAAATTCGCAAAAATTCTCAAGAAATATAAAATTAGGATCTTATTCATCCCCTTAAGACAACTTCGATCCTACCGTCTACCAGTTAAACGTAAACATAACAATATGAAGTATCCAAGTGTGTACCCTCTTTCGTGTGGATGTAATTCTCCATATCATGGACAAATAGAAAAATCAATCAACTTTGTATCGAAGATCATCTCACCGATATCACCACTGCCCTATCCAGTCATGTGCTTATTCTTCTGATCCCAATCGCCATGAGCCCGCTATACACTCAGTTAACTGGGATAGATCGGAAAGTATTTAAAAACGCTATGATGAAGTTGAAAGAATGAACTATTCGAATGAACAGCAGTTGCACTGCATCCTGTTCACCTTAATGTCAACCTCTGCCACAACCTTTCTGATTATCAGTTCCCTGCTATTCAGTTAGGGCGATCTCGAAAAAACCACGTCCTTGTGCACGACCACAACAACGCAACTTGTTCACGAATTCATTCTTATTTGGCCAAACCGATAATAATTTAGAACTTTAACGATGTGCCAAAGTAATGTTGTTTGTGTGTATCTCTTTTTTTCCTTCTATGTAATATGTACCCGATGAAGTCTTCTAGAAAGACGAAACTAGTTGTGCCCTTCAAAAATAAATTAGTTATTTTCTAATTTAACATTCGTCTATATAGTTATGTAAGTGTTTTTCCTTAAGACATGTATCTTATCCAGTGACTTTAACAGGCTTTTAAGCGTCAACAACCTTCCAAGCATGCTTGGATTTCGTAACCGAAATACGAGGATAAAATGGTCAACACTATGCCTGTAAGTATTCATGAGTGTAATCTATGTGCGTTCACGGGGACGGTTTGCCTCTTGGGGGATGAAAAACTCCCAGAAAAACTGTTAGAAAAAAAAATCTGCTGCCCACGCTCAAGACCGGCTAACTTGGCTATGGCTGAGGAAGATCCTTCAGCTCCTCACGTCACCGACGGAAATTGAACCTAGTATCCTTCCCAGGCATATGGATGCCTTAAATATAGCCTAACCACTAGGCTATATATAAGGTGAAATATGCTATGTAACGAGTCACCTATTTGTAGCCGGTATAAATTTCAAGAGTATGATGCTCCCAACCCAGTGCAACTGAGTCCAGTTGAAATGACATCAACAAGTGAAGTGACTGAGTATGAAAGAGGTGTTGGGATAGGATCTCATGTTGGAAGCTTATGGCATCATCGAATTGTGGAAAAATTGGGCCATCTGTGTCAACAATCGGTGGTACCATACTGATGGTATCACTGATTCTTGAAGATGCAAGACAACACCAAAGTGCATCCCGCAGTAGACGATCCATTACACTCACCGAACGTTACTTTACGGTGCTTCGAAGCATACACACGGTGAACTCAAAGTTCCGAGTATCCATCGGAACACGAGTCTGCACAAAAAACATTCAGAACAGAGGCTCACAACAGGAGTCTCCATGGTAGGACCGCAATATGCAAGCTTCTCATTACCCAAACATACAGAGTCCTTTTTAGAGCGTGTAGTGGGACGTGGTAGCTTGGAAAAACTGTGTTTTATATCGACTAATCACTTAACACCCTCTACCGAGCAGATCAAAGGTTGTGGGTGTTGCGGATACCCGGTGAACGTTTCTTTCCAAAGTGCGTAACCCCAGCTATGAAGTACGGATTGGCGGTGAGGTGGTATGGTCCTGTGTCTTCTGATTTGACCTCCGACCTTTCTTTGAGGGGGGGGGGGGTCCATGAACATTGAAATTCTAGAGGTATCTGAACTTTCAGGACAATTCAATACTTCCTACATTGTAATGTTTCGACGGAACTGACCATTGTCACTTTCAGCAAGATAATTTTGGTGATTCAAAGGGTGCGTGGGTGTGTAAATATTCCAAATAACGAAAATCAACCTCAATCAGCGATATCAGTTAGCTGCACTGTAAGATAATAGTCTATTTCATTATTATAAATAATGGTTTATTATCAAATATTTAGTTGTGGATTCACCTTGACTTGAAAATAGAACACAAATTCACAGTTTAAAGGCCAGCGTTTCATTGTAGTTGAACAATTAATTTTAGAACCTTCAAGTGCGTAATCTGCTATTTCAATAACAATAATCATATAAGATTGCAAATAATGCACCTGGTGTATTAGCTATTTTACCCAACATCTCGGAATTATTTATTAGTTTATTCTGCTCCTGAAGATGTTGACATTTGGAATTTCTGGTTTTATCAATTAATTGTTATATTTCTGAATTTCATTTGGTGAATCAAAGGTTTTATTACCAAATGTGTGAAAGAAGTCTCAACCCACTGGCAGGATTTTTGCCCTACATACTGCATAGTTATAAACGTGTTGTATTCAAACGAAATTTCTTGTGAAATTCCAGGATCAGAATGACGGAAACACAGTTGGAACTATGAGTCCCAACTTTGTTTTCAAAAATAAAAATAAAAATAAAAAAGAAGTTTTTAATTTCATTTAATTTCTTTCAAATAACTGCAAGTGATACTTGTAAGAAAGCAGAATACATAATGTACCATAGAAAAATATCATAGTATATATATTAAAAAACAAACACAGAAATAAATTATCAATTATTAATTACATATTTTCTGACTATATCGAGAAAAAAGGTTTTGAACGAAAAGGAACACAAATATATTTAATTTGTATTGTTATTTCTTTCATTTGTTTTATGGTATTGTCGCTCGTAAATGAACAACTACATCAGCTTCTTTCATCATTTTAATCTTTGATCAACTCAATTCGTTTAGTGAATTACTCAAGTATAGGGCCAAAATATATTAATTTAAAATATCTAATATAATTTATAGCAGAACATTATGGATCCAGCCATATTTTATAGCTGAATATTAAAATAAACGTACACTGTTTCTAAAAATATCCGACAGCTTATATAATTTCGATTCGGAATTGCCTGGTTTGCACTATTTGAAGGGTCACAGGTTGAAGAACCCGTATGTTGGACTTTTATTAGTGCAATTTAAGCACTGATAAAAGTCAAACATACTTTAATTTAATGCATAAAACTAATTTAAGCACTAAGGCAAACATAAGGGCTCTTAGGCAGGTTTTTAAAGTTTCTTTCTATATTTGGCTATAAAATATGGCTATATCCATAATATCCTTCTGTATAATAAATTACTATTATGATATTTTGTTTTTTTGTTCTTTTTAAACCTCGAATTTCTAGAGTCACAAAGTATCAAATCTTCCCCAGACAACGTCTACCATTATATGAAAATTACGAAGCGGTTCCATTCTTTCACCGTTTCAAGTTGTCGTCTTTATTTTTCCGTATGCCCAGACTTCACTACTGACCATGGTACATGTTGAAAGATTCAAAGATTCGTAAGGTGTATTACTTGTTTCGAATTTATTCATATTTGTTGTAATTATTTCTATTTATATATTGAGATAATTATCTTATTTATATAAAATCATCTGAAATCTGAATAATTTCGAAGAAATTATATAATTTTTTTACAAAATGTTTGAAAATTATATAAATATTTTAAATAAATTAAATACACCAATAAAATATATACATTTTTGCCTACATAAACATTTAAAACAAGAAACAATTTGGTGAAGAATTTAAAGACGTTGAATCCAATACCCTTGGAGGGTAATGGATTGCAATGCTGTAGCCAAAGAAGTTCTAGCTGAGGCTCGGCTATTGCTGTTACCCTCCTGCCATGATCAGAGCTTTAATTTAATAGCTCAATAACACCTTATCCCTACACTGTCCTCTACAGATAACGGGGAAGATGAAAAGCATTCTTGCTTCGCCCCTTTAAGCCAGTCCTTATAAGGACTATAAGGACAATTTGGTGAGTCCAGTACAACATGGACTTACTAAATGAATTAACCTCTGACCACAACTCAATTCTGCTCCAACTAAGTATTCAGAAGGGACTCCTCCTTCTGCATCATACCATTGGAAAAATTATCCAAAATGCTCCCAGACTGCACTGGCCCTTTTCCTCATATCAGCTCCAAGGAAGAAGTCAAATTATCCAAAATGCTCCCAGACTGCACTGGCCCTGTTCCTCATATCAACTCCAAGGAAGTAGTCAAATATGCAGTCAACAAACTTACTCAACAAATCGACGTATATCAACTCCAAGGAAGCAGTCAAATATGCAGTCAACAAACTTACTCAACAAATCAACGTAACCTTGTCATCTATTACCTCTAATACAACTGCCTATAAGCCTAAACGACTACCAGAAGATATGAACTTAATCAGGGAAAAAAATAAGGCAAGAAAACGATATCATAACACAAGGGCATACAAAGACAAAAAGGTTCAAAACAAATTAAATAGTGCAGTTAGAGATGCAGTTAAAGCCTACAGAAACAAATTATGGGAAGACAAATTAGCCTCCATATCTCCCAGTGATCAAGCCATCTGGAAACTGCTGAGAAATATCAAACACAAAAATAAATCTTTTCCTCCTCTCAAATCTAATCTAGGCATTGTTCAATCAGATGCTGGTAAAGCTGAAAACACAGTAAAAATTTAGAAAAGCAATGCAGTCCTTCATATGCTAACCTAAACTTCAATCATATTTATAAAATTCACCACCACATCAGATACATGCTAAAACGGTCTGGTACCTCTACCATCCAACTCACATCTACTTCTCCAGCTGACATTTATGACATTATACAGAATTTAAAAGAATAAAAAAGCTCCAGGGCCTGATAGCATTCCTAATAAAGTTATTAAACTGCTTCCTCGAGAGGCCATCGTTCATCTTACCAGAATAATAAATGACATATTCAGATTCAAGTACATTCCTTCCACATGGAAATTGGCTGATGTGGTCCCTGTTTATAAGTCTTGGTAAGAATTTACAGCTGTCTCAAAGTTATCGTCTCATCAGTCTGATTTCTAATTTGAGTAAAATTGCAGAAAAAGTTATCCTATCCAGAATTCAAGTCTCTGTAAACAAGTCCAATACCCTTCCAAAAGAGCAGTTTGGATTTGGTCAGTTTCACAGCACTACTCAACAAATCCATCGACTGATTGAGTTTATTACCACCATCTACAAATGGCATCAATACACCGGAGCAGTTTTTCTTGACTTAGAAAAGGCATTCGACAAGCTTTGGCATTTTGGACTACTATACAACGATTTCAACCGGAATTCCACTGGTTCTTGTCCACCTTTTAAAGTTATTTCTTTGTGGCAGACGAATGCAAGTCAAATTAAATAGCGCATTATCTACCCAGCGATGGACCTTGGTAGGAGTACCTCAAGGGTCTGTCCTGGTACCGATACTTTTCTCGATTTCCATGGCGGACAATCAAATGTCATCCATGATAGCCCTCTACGGTGACGACACAGCAATACTAGCCAGATCTCTTAAAACGCATCTTGTCACTAGTCATCTAGTTTCAGAAAACCTGCTGAAACTAGAGCACTTGCAATCTCCAATTGGAGACTGCACGTAAACCCTCAAAAGAACATCGATATGCTTTTGACTAAAAATTCAATATCTCCCAAAGAAGACATCTTCTTATTTAATATCAAAATTCCCTGGAAAGCAGAAATCAAATATCTCGGTGTGCTGCTGGACAGAAATCTAACCTTCAGTCCCCACACAAAAGCCTCATGTGCAAAGGCATCAAAAGTCATCGCGCATCTCTATCCTCTTATCAATAGGAATCAATAGTAAACTAGCTACCAAAATCAACTTGCTTCTCTATCAGTTGATAATTCGTCCCATTATACCTTATGCGTCTCCTCCTGGAGCCACACTTCAAACACAAACATCCTTAAACTACACAGAGTGCAAAACAAATGCTTAGGCATGATTCTAAATGCATCATGTTATATCAGAGATGTTCAACTTCATCGGGACACAAATATCCCATATATCTACTCTTTCCTGTAAAGTTCTTCTCAAATTCGTCCTCACGCCCAAATGAATTAGTTCAACAAGCTGCTAACTACGATGAATCGAATTTCTTCAAATATAGGAGTCCTAGTTCCTAGCAATGATTTATAACTGGCAATCACTCGGGCAGAGCACTCAGCTCATAAACTTTCCCCTACACAGTAACCTTATCAGATAGCAGGGATTATAAAATCATTATGCTTCACTCTTACAGACCGTAATGCTCTGCATTGATTTGTATTTATCATGTGCCACGGTCAGTAGTGAAGTCTTTATATATTGTCATATGTGAATCCCATTGTGTGAAAGATATTTACCCTTTTTAAAGAGATTTCAAATAAATGGTAATAATTTTCTCTTCATAAATGCCGTTCGATGGGTGTGGTAGCCGTCCATTAGGAGATGCACTTACAATTGGTTCGATGCCCTTCCATCTCAGTATGGTATCACTGATTGTTGACCAGGGATGGTCCAATTTGCCGAACAGATAGGCCTGGAACACTGCTATCCTATCACAACAATTCTTTCAAATTTCGTGAGTTCCCGTGACTGGTTACATGGCACGGTTCAAGTTTCCCATGAGGGGATGCGTTTGACTTTTTTCCATGCAGTGTATGTATATATCGCATAACGACGAGAAAAGACTAGGGGTAATTGTTAGTTCGAGAAGCAAGATTTGGTCGACACTGAACATTAACTGAGCAGCTGAACCGAGTAACAAACTAAAGCAGAAGGATGTAAAAACTACGTTAAATCAGAAGTGTTAGGACAGTTAGAGATGTCATGTACATGACTTCTTCCAGGAGTTCTTCCTTTCTCCAGAAATGGAAGTCAACCGTAATAAAATATGGTCCCAGAAACTCTACCTACCATTGACGGTGCTCCATCAGTGCAAATACTGATGAGCTTACTAGAATCTAGTTGTTGATTTTCTAGACTTGACTTTACTTTATCAAATATGTCTGTCCCTCTGGTTTTTCCATGAAGTGACTCAAGACCGATAAGTTCTTCAAAGATGTTAAAATTACCATCAATTGCTCTTATAAAAATGCTTAATTGGGCTACATCGCATATGTCAGCGGATTCCTCCAAGGCTAAAGAAAAGAAAGAACAAGCATGAACATGGACTTTCAATTGCTCATTAACATCATGGGAAAGTTTTTGATGCGTCTTGTAATTGTTTGCTTGGACAGAGCAGTTTGGTTTACTTTTCTTTCAACATTCTTATCACGAAGACATTTTGCAAAATTTTCGAGACAGGGCTTAACAACTTCCTCTCCATCAGAGAAAGGCTCGTGTTTTTTAGCCAACACAAAGGCAATTTCATAAGACGTCTCCAGCATTGCCACACTTTTACAACTTCGTTTCACAAATATATTTTGTCTCTTTTTCATTTCTTCCTTTTTCTTAACCACATATGATTTTCGCAACTCAGACTCAGGAACTAACTTCAGTTTTCTTCTAATTCAGCTGGATGTTTTCTATAGTGACTGTTAAGATCATGTCTACTATTATGTGAGAGAGTGCTTTTACGAACAATGCACACAGATTTCCTGAAGGACCCGCAATAAATAAGAACTCATTTTCCCAGCGTTCATTAAACTGGCGCTTGCTATCACCTTCTGCTTTTCTTCTGCTCATTTTCTTTTGCAAAGTAATGGGTAACTGACTGTAAAAAATACTTTAAAAAGAAAAGCTTATTATTAAATAATTTACTTAAACTATTTTATCGTTTTAAACATTATGAACATTCAAAAACAGTTCTACATGTTTAAGATAAGATTCCTTTTTTCATGAAAGCCTAATACAGTTCTATAAGTTTAAAAATCACATATATATTTCCTTCATAGAGAGTTTTCGTCTCTCTCTCTCTCGTAGTATATTATGTCCAATGAAATACGAGGTCATTTCCTGCCATAAAACAGTCGATCATAAAACAGTCGATCATAAAACAGTTGGCAATTATCACACACAACCCAAACATCCTCATTACGAAAGCTTTGCTGATGATCAGTTAAATTTTAGGAATAAACCTACTATAAGTAAATAAAAAGGAAAGATATTGTATAAAAAAAACATAAAAACACACATACAAATACACCGAATAATTGCAGGTTTCAGTAATCAGCAAATTAGGGGAGCGGGCATGAACTTGACATATGCGTTCAAAATGAAAAAATTTATTTTTAAATTTACAGAACTATATTAAGTCTTCACGAAAACAGAAATCTTATCTTAAACTTAAAGAACTGTTAATAAAAACATAAGGTCGAAAACACAGAATTGTTCACTGACATCGAATCAGAAGTTCATTGAACGTTAGGACACGAGAGCCAGCTGTAAACTGATTGAGTAACTGGTGACGCATGTCAGCATTTGCCGGTGCCTATTGCTTCAAGATCAAAAAAGTATAATAAGTGCGCTCTCTGGAATTTAGTGGTAGGTTAATTGTGTTTATATATATATATATATATATATATATATAAATCGTATACAAAATGTTTTAAAATGTTTCTCTGGGGTTCAGTGCGCCACTTCTAATCATGCAATGCGCCACTTTTGGCGCATGCGCCATAGGTTGGCCACCCCTGGGCTACAGCATTGCAATCCGTTACCCTGCAATTTCTCAGTGTTTCTTTACCCCGAGATTTCTGATTCGCAGAACACGCAGAACATTGCTGGTTTAACATGTTCATTGCAGATCACGCGATATCGCGCAATGCGAGCTCTCACCAAACGGCCGATCACGCGTTATCGCGTGGACGTCGCTAAATAATAAAAAATTTTTAAAAATTTGGCTACCACACGAAATTCCAATTTTCAGCTTGGCAATGAAAGTGCTAATGGGTGAAGCATTAATGCGTTTCATATTCTCCTTTGTCTGTGAGGGAGGCATTGAGATTAGCTGCGTTCAGCTGAGCATAAGATTGATTTGGGTCTTTTATATATGTAGTATTCCGCTTCGTTGTAGTCCGAAGTTTGTTTGATCAGAAAGTTTGGATGATTACTTGCCTTGATGAAGAACTTTTCTGTTAGATCATGGAGAAGGGAGCAGATGTAAGGAATGTTGACTTCTCTCTGAATCTGGGAGTTTCTTATGAACCATGGGCATCCAGAATCATCCTCAGGCATTTGTTCTGTATCCTCTGCAGTTTTTTGAATATTTGTATTCAAGGTATGGCTCCAAGCAGGAGATGCGTAGGTGATGACTGGGCGTATTACCGTCTTATATATAAGTACCTTGTTACGCACATCCAGCTTGCTTCTGTTGTTGATCATGGGGTAGAGTTGCGCGATTGTTTTAGATCTCTTCGAGCCAATGTGTTTTATGTGATTGCTGAATTAAAGATTTTTTGTCAAATATCACGCCTGGTTATTTAACTTCAGTCCGCCATGTATTCTTGATTCCTAATAGGTGTATGTCCTTCTTGCTCTGGACCTTCTTTTTATTAAAACATTATAGCTGAACTTTTTTGAGGGTTTACTTGTATCCTTCAGTCCATCAGCCATCCACTTTTCTAGTATATGAATACTGCTTTGGAGTCTACTAATTGCCAATCGGGGGGGGGGGAGTGAGTGATCTTGCTAGAACATTTGGGGAATGTCAGCTTTGTAAATTGACAATAAATCGGAGGCAAGAGAGAGAGCGAGAGAGACAGAGAGCCCTGAGGCACTAGACAGGATTTTGCTTCTAGTTAATGCAATTTCATTTATTTTGACTTGCATAAATCTGTCTTTGAGGTATGCATCTATTATTTTATTAACTTAATGGGTACATTGAATTCTATGATTTTATAAAGTTTATTAATTTATAAAGCAGGTCCTGATGCCACACCTTGTCAAAAGCCTTTGTAACATCCATGAAGACTGCAGCTGTATGGAGTTTCCATTTGTAGCTTTTGTGATTTCCTCAACCAGTCAATGTATCTATTGTACAGTATTATCGTCCTTACGGAATGCAAATTGCATATTTGGAATGATTCCTAACTTGTCCGTTTCAGATTGGAGCCTTGTGAGTATAACTTTTTCAGCCGCCTTACCAAGACAGGCCAGAAGGCTGATATGTCTGTAGCTTTATGGGAATAGGGGGTTCCTTCCAATCTTTCTGATAGTGATGATGCAATCTTCCAGGTTATGGAAAAGTGCTGAAATCTGAGAGTAGCCTTGATTATGTTGACTAAATGAATTATGGCTTTTCTGGGTAGTAATTTGGTTATTCTGTTGGGGTTGTCTTCTGGCTCTGGAGCCTTTTTGTTCTTTAGGTGGGTTACAAGACTTGTTATTTCTGCTGGAGAAGTAGGTGTGATAGATTCTGAATTATTTTTTTGTTGTCTTGCTTGACATGGCTGTGAATTTGTAGATACGGTTGATGTTGAAATTTTCATAAGGAGGATTACATTGCCTTTCCAAGTTGTCTATTAGAACTTCAACTTTTTCTTTGTCTGTGTGGGCTATTCCCTTCTTGGTTTGTATTGGCAGTATAAATTGCCTTTTAGTGCAAAGAGATCTCAAGAATTTAAAGATGGACTTGTTCTCTGGGTTTAAATTAGTCAATTTGGTTACCCAAACATGGTTACCCAAACATGGTTTCGGTGCTTTTGAAGAGTTTTACGAACTTGCCGATTTAATCTGTTCAGTATTGTTTTATCTTGTGGGGCTCTTGTGTTGAGGTATCATTTTCGAGCTTTGTTTTTTGCTTTTATTAGGTCCATGATTTCCTGTGGGATCCGACTGATCGGGTGAAAGGCTGTAGTTTGGGTAACTGAATATAGTGCTTTCTTATTTGACTGGTTAGGTTATTTAGAGCAAAGCCTATCTCCTCTTTATTGTGAATAACAGGGGCTGGGCCAATGTGCTCTAGAAGAAATCTAGGGAGTGTCTCCCAAGGTATAAAAAAGTTCCAAGGAGTGAGTTGCTCGAGCGTACCGAGTTTAAGCAGGATGGGGTTGTTGTCCGAAGACAGGTCATTTAGTGTTTTCAGCTGATACTGGTATTCTGAGTATGATTATATCAAGTACATCTGAGCTTCGAACTGGGATGTGATGGAGGGGCTCTGTAGGTCCGGTTATAACTATTAAGTTTTATATTGAATAATGGTTTAGTGTACGGCCTTTATTGTTGATTGTGGAGCTGAACCAAGCTGTGTGTGTTTGTCGTTGAAGTCTCCAGCCATAATAAAGGAATCAGTAGATCCGAAATTGGAATCGACATCAGATGCCAACCCTGGGATGCTAGCTGGGTTGTATGCGGCATAGATTTTGATGCTTCCGGTATTGTTAGTATGAATTTTAATACCTGTTATCTCAAGATTCTTGCACCCCTTTTTCTTTGCATGATGAGGTCCTCCGTACTTGGCGCATTTGGCTGGCGTGGATTTTGGTTATGTGATAGTTTGGTGGCCCTCGCACCATTTTAGACACCTGAAGTTGCCCTTGCATAGTTTTTGGGCAAGACCAAACCTTTGTGGCACCTATGGCACTGCCCAGCTGACGACGTTTTCCTTACTGGCTCAGTAGAAATTCTGAGACCACAGGTAGCAGTCAGTTCGTATATCATTTTCTGCAACTTGTCAATCCCCACCAGCACCAATGGCATAGGGCGTTTATTTATCTGACCTGAGCATCCTGCTCACTTTGACTGGGGTCAGACCCTGACTCATAAGATCAGCAGTGATTACTTCAGGGGTAACACCTTCGGTGACGCCACGAAATACCCCTTCAGATTCCTTTCACTGAGTAAAGCAAAGGTATGGTAAGGAAGACTTTTTTGTCCATCAGCATTGCATTTGCCAATAGTCATTTACTGACGCTCGCTGGATTTTGATTTCTTCCTCTAAGTTTTTAGCCCAGGAATATGAGATGCTATGTTCCCTAAAAGCTGCTGAGACAATGGTCCATTTATAGTTGTCCCTTAATATAACTGGGGGAACCTTTTCGGTGTTCCTCGGGACATCTAGTGTTGGTGAGTCTTCATCCACTGGTCATCAGAGTTCTGCATCTTTTGTTTGAATGCTCCCCCTGTGAGTTGTTTTGCCGTGGGTATTTTGATGTGATGGCAGAACAGTAATGAATTCTCCTTGTGTTATCTTCTCCTCCTCTATATCCTGATCATTAGTTTGACTGTACTGCTTTATAAAACCCGGAGAGTCGGATTCAAGCTTGTCCCTTACGAACTTCAGTAAATCTAGAGACTGCTCCTTATTAAAGATCCGGATCTGCTCCTTGATGTTTTCCATATCGAGGTGGCCTCTCCTGCTGGCTGGATCTGTTTGAGAGCATTAAAGATTGTGGGAGTCTTTACAGTGAAGTAAGCCTGTTGGCCCACAAATATAATCCCCCAGGGGTAGGGGCCTGTCAGCAAAAAATCCTGTAGACTCTGGTGGTCTACTGGCAATGTTTAAATTTGTAATGCCCTACTAAAAGGGAAAAGGAATGTAAAGAACTCACTTGGGCACACAGTGAAAATCTCCCTCCCTAAAATACAATCAGGCACAGTCTAAGATAGCACGTCCGATCTCCACAACAATTCAACTTATAGATAAATATGTACAAACTAGTAGACAAATTTGTCTATTACAACATATATGTACATATATGTACAAATGATAACAACATATATGTTGTAGTATAACAACATATATCTACTACTACATATACGTACAAACTAGTAGACAAATGTGTCTACTAGTTTGTACATATATGTATTAAACTTATGGTTTTATAATCCAAATATCTCTTGTGTCAATTATAGTTAATAAAGACCAAATATGACTTTTCAAAATGAACCATTCAACTTAATTTTCATCCCTCCCATCTGAGATTCCGATTTTTTTTGGGTGCGGGAGAGATGGACCAAGTCCTTGACTCTTTATCCCTTCATCTGACTGAAGTAATCTGTGTGGATGAGGTGTTATTGAGCTAAAAACTCTAGTCATGGCAGGGTAACGGCAATAGCAGAGCCTCAGTTACAACTTCATTGGCTACAGCATTGTCGCCGAGATTCTGATTGTCCTTAAAAGGACTGGCAAGAATGCTTTTCATATTCCCCGTTATCTGTAGAGGACAATGTAAGGATAGGGTGTTATTCAGCTATATAAAGCTTTGATCATGGCAAGAGGGGGGGGGGGGTAACAGCAATAACTGAGCCTCAGTTAGAACCTCATTGGCTACAGCATTGCCATCCATTACCCTCCATGGGTACCCATTTTAGTTGCCTCGTATGACATGCATGGGCGGCATTGGAGCTATTCTTACCCTGAAATCAAGTTATTAATTAAGTTATTATTTATATATAAATATTATCTTACACGTCAAAGAGGTATTTATTGAATATTACCTTCTTTCACATAAATATATCAAAAATGAATTATTTTAATTTTTATAATATTATGTAAATAAATAAATATTAAATTTATTTATTTATTTAAATGAATCATAAATTATCTAACCTGTAAAAACTAATTACTGCAATGGACATATCGTCCGCATGCAACTATCGAACTTGCTCAGATCACATGACATTTAGTCTACGAAATGAATTATTGTAATAAGATACGTAAAAAATTAAAAAATAAAAATAAATAAATAAAGCATATATATATATATATATATATATATATATATATATATATATATATATATATATATATATATATATATATATATATGCTTTATTTATTTATTCTTAGCATCCAATAAACTAATTTTTACCTGATAAATTCTTAACATCACAAAAATCCTCCCCCCATAATCCTAGAGCATTATTTTCGCATATAACAATACTTAACTGGATGAACATCCTATGTTATTTTCTATATTAAGGTGCCAGAAAACTAGCAATTTGGCTTTTTATCTTAACTAAAATACTTAAGTATTTTCAAAAATACTGTCGGTTAGTAAGTGTAAATTTCAGCTAACGTAAGCCCGTAATTTCTTTATTTCTTCTTATAATGTAATACAATAAGTTAACCATCTAAAATGGTGTCTAAAATTAAATCATAAAATAAGTTAATATAATTCATAACCAAAATTAAATGTAATATAATAAATTTAATATAATACAATTACTAGACTAACCACTAAAACGAAAATGAAAAACTCAAGTTTGTCTTCCTAGAAAACGCAAAGGGCCAGAATACACAGTTTACAGCCATCGCAGAT
Organism: Typopeltis vanoorti; assembly: GCF_054136105.1. Lineage (NCBI taxonomy): Eukaryota > Metazoa > Arthropoda > Arachnida > Uropygi > Thelyphonidae > Typopeltis > Typopeltis vanoorti. Next base: position 104,613,285 of record NC_143557.1, read on the forward strand.
AATTCTATAATTAAGGGTGTGAAAGATGGTGAAGTAATTAATGCATGTTATCCAGGGTCAAAGATTAGGGATATAATTGAGGCTGAGAAGTTTCAGAGGGATGGAGTGAGTTGAGATTGTTGCAGTTGTGGGGGACGAATGATCTAAGTAGCGAAAGATTTTCTGTGGGAAGATTTGAATGAATTAATGACAGCAATGAATTCAAAGAGAGAGAGAGAGAGAGAGAGAGAGAGAGAGAGAGTGGAAAAATCATGAGTGTGCTACCAAGATTCGATAGAGATGATCGTTCATCTGAATTAAAATACGAGCGATTATAGTAAATGCAATGATGTCAAGATTGTGTAAAAGCTTCGGTAAAGAAATGAAACCGAATCTTCATTTTATGAATATCTTGGGATGAGTTTGATAAAAGGAAGGAATTATTTAAGAGTGATGGTTTGCATTTAAACGGATTGCACGCATGCCATTTAGAACTTTTTTTGATAAAGGGTAGATTAAATGGTGTCAGAAACAGGTAAATGGGATTTACTAGGGAGCCAGGTGATAAACTGTATATCTACGTGGCTAATTCACACGCAGGGAGGTTGTGGGAGGAAGCAAGCATTGCAATTTATGTGTTCTAATGCCAGACGTCTTCGGAATAAGTGTGAAGAATTTTTTGGCATTACTTTGTACAACATTGCCAAAAATTATAAGAATTAGTTAGACTTGGTTAACTAAGAATGATATAGTTATAGGGATAGAATGCAATGGATACAGTATTTTCATGGAGGACAGAGGGTACAGAATGGGGGAGAGGGTTTTGCTAATGATAGACGAAGAGTTGAAGCCAAAAAGAGTAAAAGTGCCTCAAAATGAGTGGTACGCAGATGGCAGTTCGTTTGAAGCGGTTTTGCGTGAGATAGAGATTAACAGGACGAAATATGTAACCAATTGCTGCTCTAATCGACAGGCTATAAGGGAGAATGTAGATGGTATGCACTGGCAAATTTAGATGATGAGTGAAGGTCGAGTAATTAATAGATGGGGGATTTTAACAATGGAGACATACATTGGAAGAAGCGACGGCCGAAAGGAAAGAAGGAGATGGAGTTTATAAAGTTGTTAAGATTATCAAAGAGTGTTTAAGGACAGCAGTATCAGACTGTATTCCCAGAGTCAGGGGGTGAAATCAAATAGGAGTAAGATGAATGAATAGTATTATTCATCAGGAGTTGTAGATAAAGTAAAGGTTGTGGAGGAAGTATAAAAAAGGTGATCAGCGTACCCGTGAGCAGTACAAGGTTATTGGTAAGGAGGGTGTAAACCCGAAAGAGATGAATTCATTTTGTGTTTAGGGATAAGGAAGAAGTTCCCACAAGGAAAACGGGAACTTTAAAATTGTCTTCATATTTCAAGCAAATAGGAAACGAACTGATACTGGGCAGAATATATGTAAGAAGAAATATGTTTCGATTAAGAAAAGTTTGCGCAAATTAAATTGTTTTCTTGTTTTAGAAGGGAAACAGGTCTTAGCGAAATGATTATATTTATGGGGTTACTGAGAGCAGAAGAAACTGTACTTTATAAGTTTTGAAGTTAACAGTTTTAGTATTCTTATGAAATCACGTGAATCTTGAAGAGACGACAAGGACTTTTGCATGACGTTTATGTTCTTTAACTTGGTTGTTAATTATTTACGTTAGTGAATTTGTCTAAGACAAAGACTAGAAGAACAGAACCAATGTAAAAATCGAAAGCATCTTTAAAATTCAGTACCGACGTACTCAATTACGTGCGTAAAAACTTATATTCTACAAATATTTTATTTTATTTTATTTTTATTTTTTGTTTTTTTTTAAATGAAACTAGTTATATGTTGACTATTTGTGCTGCCATCTAGTGTCATATAAGAGACATAAACGTTTTCACAATATTAATATCAGTTTCGTAATCTTCCATCATTTATTCTCTAACGAAACGATTAATGTTTCATAAGCAGGTTTCATCCGCTAAAAATTAGAACTATGCGTAGATCGTACAGGGATTTATATAACTCACAGTTTATTATTAAAGGCGAACCCAAAAGTCTTTAAACCTTTTACTAAAGTAATGAGCCAAAAGGCTTCATTTCCACTCCGATATTTTCTTCACACTGGAGAGTAAGCTGATTGGTCTCGGAAGGAACTGCTCCTTTCCGTGGTTTCGAGTTAGGATCATATCGGCTATTTTCCAGCCAGATGTGAAGTAACGGATCCTCAACACAAATGACAACACCGTGTGCATAAGTGCTATGTGTGTAGCAGTCACTTTGATAATCTTGTTGGATATCCAATCCTGGTCATATCCTGTCTTTTATAGTTTTCTAATGACAGTTGTCTGCAATTGTATAGTTGGATTAGACTTTTTTTTTCTTTTTTCACCTTGTATTGGTGATAGGTATCTTCCATTCGCACGAAGAGCTTCGAACATTTTCAGAGGGACATTTGTTCAGTGCACAGGGGACTGCAGTTTCATTTTCCACCTCCACTTCGACAGTTTTTAACCAAATCGGACAAGAGTTGAATCCTTGCTGAAGACTTGGCAGTCCGGAGTGGGGGAGGGGAAGTCATTCTTTGGCATCGGGGCTTGACTTTGTTTTCCTTCGTTATCGATGACGTGACTGATTTCATCCGATAGCCTGTCAGAAGTTATTCTTGTCTTAGCAGAGATGGTAATCTATCGTGCTCTTCTAATATTCTTTTTCCAAGTTGGCTGGTTTTCTTGTTTTTCGATATTTATTGGTATTCCACCTACGAACTGAAGAAAAGAGGAAGGTAGATTTACCCAGTTGATGATGGGTAGGCATTCTGGGATAGTGACGTGTTCAGACAGAAATAAGTAAGACTAGGATTTGGTCCGAGCCGCCATCTATCCCCTTTAATCTCTCGTAAATGTTTTAAGCTTCAAATTCACTCGCTTTTAATATTTTAATTTAATTTATTTTATGAACAAGAGTCTAATATTTAATTTGATTATTTTACTGAAATTTCCTTCGCTTGTGTCTAATAATTCAACAGTTATTCCATTTGGAAGATCTTAGAGGAATATTTTAGACTTGTTTCCTATTCATTTGGCTTCCACATGATCACCAAATGAAAGAAAAAAAGTCACTATTGTAAACGCCGAACGCAGAACGTTACTGGTTTGATGGGTGAAGCATAAATGCTTTTCATATTCCCCTTTTTTGTCTGAGAGGGAAGTTCTTTGAGTGGAGAGTTATTGAGCTTTAAGCTCGCCCTGGAAGGGCAGTGAGATTAGTTGTGTTCAGCTGAGTATAGAATTCACTTGGGTCATTTGTATTTGTAGAATTCTGCTTCATTTTAATCTGAAGCTTGCTTGATCAGCGGGTTTGAATGATTGCTTGTCTTGGTGAAGAACCTCATCAAGACTGTGTGTTTTCTTTTTTTTTTATGCGTAATCGTAATAGTTAACTATTTAGAAGGCCTCGATCCTAAACTCTGGAACAGAGCTTTTAATCGCGTCAAGATTTTGATTGCCGTTAAGAACGACGGCATAAGTTTCTCCGAACCTTTCATAGCACGTGCCGAGTAGAGGGTGATGTGAGCCGAGGTCGTCTGGAGATGTTGAATGAATGGCGGAATCCATACTAGTGATCGGAGGTTAATTGGTGGTGGTTCATCTAAATACTGACACATTGGCTATTGATGAATTTTTCCGTTAATTTTGAGAAGAGTGACAAGATGGCGATTGGTCGGAGGTGGTTTGACTGTAGAGTTCAACCTCCGACTTTCTCTCTCGCTTTCTGAATAAGCTGGAAATGTGATTCTTTCCACGCATTAAGTTAAACATCAGCTACGTATAACATTGTAGAAACGATACAGGAGAGGAATAAGTTCTGAAGCCAAAGTTTGACAACAATTTGCGCAATGCAATCAGGACAAGAAGCGGTTTTAGTATGCAGGTTATTTAGCAACGGTACACAGATTTCTGTGCTGTAATTAGGCGGTTTTCCGTGGTCATAACATCGTGTTTATAACCTTTGATGAAATTAAAGTAATTCTATTTTTTAGTAATTATCGCACCTTCTTTGCAGTGATATCTAAAAATAAAATGCAAATTCTGTAATTCACTGAAATTTTATGCCTTGAAAATATGTCGCAATCATGTTAAAACAGAATATTTAATTGATGAACTAATCTATCCATAGTTTTGTTTACTAGTCACTGAAAAGTCACCAATCACAAACACAACTTTTTATTGTCCGTTTTCGCTTCCTAACCAAGAAAACTTAACAAAAAGAACAAATAAAGGAAGGAAGTTAGTACATTTTTGATGCTCACTTGATACGTATAGAACACTCATAATAGTAAAAATGTAAACTTCTGTGTTATACACGTACAAAATAAATAAATTAAAACTCTATTAATAAATAAATAAATAAAAATAAAAAAAAGGATTTTCTAATGTTTGTGTGCACAAAATTCTGATGACGCGCGAGCAGTTTATGTTACTTTACATTTTGAAGGAGATATTGTGAGAGTTCATATCTTTCATCATCGGCCTATGGAGTAAAAAGAGTGCTGAGGGTCAGCAGATAGCAAACGGGGTGAAATAAAGGTAGAGCAAGATAGTAGTAGGTAACAGAGGCCTCAGTCGACCTGATTAACTATATAATCCAAAGGTTGAGGCTAAAAAGGTCCGCAGACATCATCTCCACACATCCGTTCTCACAGCTTTCGTACGCCAAACAACCTTTAAGATATTTGACAGACGAAAGAACAAAAAACAAAAAACAAGACAAATAAATTCCGGCCTAAATCATAAAGAGAACTGGTAGAAATTTTCGGAAGAATGAAACAAGTAGACTGCAAAATTGGGACTAGAAAAATGGGGGAAGAACCTGGCCCGAGTGATGCAGCCCACAAGGGACTGCACCGCCTCGACGTAAGCCTTCGCAGCTCGGGTTCTCAGGTCTACCCCCTCCTATAAGGATTAGCCATGAACCTGTTGAGACAAAAATTACAAACTATTTTTTTTTTAAAAAAATCAACGAGGTGTTAGTGTGCCTTGCAGTAAGTAGGTCAAGGTTTAAGTCTCCCTACTTCCGTTTGTGATGAGCTGTCAACACCTCTTCTGTAAATCTACTTCCTCGTACCATATCTAACATCTAACGTGTATCTAATCTATCTAATTTAACATGTAAAGATTTTCAAAAAACGCCACCATTTCTCCATGTGAAGAACTCCCCTTACCAGCTCGGGAGTGATTTCACTTATATTGTCTATGAAACAAACGGCTAACTGAATAACTAAATTGTAATTCCAACTTCTTATAGCCAGTAAAATATTTCAATATAATTCTGTAAGATTTAAAATGGTGTAGCTTAAATTATTTCAATTTATCAAAGAAAGTTAAATTATTTAAATAAAATCTGATTTCAGTTACTTTTATGAAATACTTCCAATGATCTTTCAGAAAAACTGAAAAAATTGTATTAATTTTTATATTTCTGATAACGTATGGGTATCTAATTTCGATTGCTACGCATTCATTAGCGAAACGATACTTGTTTATGTTGGTTTGGTAGCATTTGATTGTCAACTCCAATTAAATGCTGCACTTAATTGGCTACCATGCTATTATTATACCGAACTAAAATTTCTAAGGTCTTAAGATGTTAATTAATTTGGGATGGCCTATGTTTTGGGTAAAAGACCTGTCCGGCTTTTTAAGTGGTATGATTACTGTTTTTTATTGTTTAATTTATTCGCCTATTCGTCTTTCAACCTGATTTATATTTAATCTTACACACCTACACACCTTGCAGATGAGAGTAATGATGTGAAAGGTTAAAACACGATTCCGTATATCAGTTTTATTTCTAACAAATTGGCAAAAATTCTCAAAAAATATAAAAGTAATATCGTATCCATCCCCTTAAGACAACTTCAATACTGGCTTCAACCAGTTCAACTTAAACATAACAATATGAAGTATCCAGGTGTGTACCCTCTTTCGTGTGGATGTAATTCTCCATATCATGGACAAATAGAAAAATCAATCAACTTCGTATCGAAGATCATCTCACAGATATCACCACTACCCTATCCAGTCATCTGCTTATTCTTCTGATCCAAATCACCATGAGCCCGCTATGCACTCGGTAAACTGGGATAGATCGGAAAGTATTTAAAACCGCTATAATGAAGTTGAAAGAATGAACTGTTCGAATGAACAGCAGTTGCACTACATCCTGTTCACCTTAATGTCAACCTCAGCCACAACCTTTCTGATTATCAGTTCCCTGCTATTCAGTTATGGCGATCTCGAAAAAACCACGTCCTTGTGCACGACTACAACAACGCAACTTGATCACGAATTCATTCTTATTTGGGCAAACCGTTAATAATTTAGAACTTTAGCGATGTGCCAAAGTAATTTCGTTTTTGTGTATCTCTTTTTTCCTTCTATGAATTATGTACCCGACGAAGTCTTCTAGAAAGACGAAACTAGTTGTGCCTTTCAAAAATAAATTAGTTATTTTCTAATTTAACATTCGGCTATATAGGCATGAAAGTGTTTTTCTTTAAAACATGTATCTTATCGAGTGGCTTTAACAGACTTTTAAGCGTCCACAACCTTCCAAGCATGCTTAGATTTCGTAACCGAAATACGAGTGTAAAATGGTCAACACTATGCCTGTAAGTATTCATGAGTGTAATTCTTGTGCGTTCACGGGGACGGTTTATCTGCTTGCGGGATGAAAAACTCCCAGAAAAACAGTCAGAAAAAAAAATCTGCTGCCCACGCTCAAGACCGGCTAACCTGGATATGGCTGAGGAAGATCCTTCAGCTCCTCACGTCACCGACGGAAATCGAACCTAGTATCCTTCCCAGGCATATGGTTATGAAGCCCAAAAGTACTAGACTAACCACTAGACTATATAAGGTGAAATATGCTATGTAACGAGTCACGTATTTGTAGCCGGTATAAATTTCAAGAGTATGATGCTCCCAACCCAGTGAAACTGAGTCCAGTTGAAATGACATCAATAAGTGATACTGATGGTATCACTGATTCTTGAAGATGCAAGACAACACCAAAGTGCATCCCGCAGTAGACGATTCATCACACTCACCGAACGTGACCTTCCGGTGCTACGAAGCATACACACGTTGAACTCAAACTTCCGAGTATCCATCGGAACACGAGTCTACACAAAAAGCATTCAGAACAGAGGCTCACAACATGAGTCTCCATGGTAGGATCGCAATATGCAAGCTTCACATTATCCGAATCAACATACAGAGTCCTTTTCAGTTGTGAAAAGAGCGTGTAGTGGGACGTGGAAGCTTGGAAAAACTGTGTTTTGAATCGACTAATCACGTAACACCCTCTACCGAGCAGATCAAAGGTTATGGGCGTTGTGGATATCCGGTGAACGTCTCTTTCCAAAGTGCGTAACCCCAACAATGAAATACGGAGTGGCGGTGAGGTGGTATGTTCCTGTGTCTTCTGATTTGACCTCCGACCTTTCTTTGAGGGGGGGGGGGTCCATGAACATTGAAATTCTAGAGGTATCTGAACTTTCAGGACAATTCAATCCTTCCTACATTGTAATGTTTCGACGGAACTGACCATTGTCACTTTCAGCAAGATAATGGGTGTGTGGGTGTGTAAAGATTCCGAATAACAAAAAATCAACCTCAATCAGCGATATCAGTTAGCTGCACTATTATCTTACAGTGCAGATTATAAATAATGGTTTATTATCAAATATTTAGTCTTGGATTCACCTTGACTTGAAAATAGAACACAAATTCACAGTTTAAAGGCCAGCGCTTCATAGTAGTTGAACAATTAATTTTAGAACCTTCAAGTGCGTAATCTGCTATTTCAATAACAATAATCATATAAGATTGCAAATTATGCACCTGGTGTATTAGTTATTTCACCCAACATCTCGGAATTATTTATTAGTTTATTCTGCTCCTGAAGATGTTGACATTTGGAATTTCTGGTTTTATCGCATTAATTTTCTGAATTTCATATGGTGATTCAAAGGTTTTATTACCAAATGTGTGAAGAAGTCGCAACCGACTAGCAGGATTTTTGCCCTACATACTGCATAGTTATAAAAGTATTCAAACGAAATTTCCTCTGAAATTCCAGGATCAGAATGACGGAAACACAGTTGGAACTATGAGACCCAACTGTGTTTTCAAAAAAAAAAAAAAAAGAAAGAAATTTTTAATTTCATTTAATTTCTTTCAGATAACTGCAAGTGATACTTGTGAGAAAGCAGAATACATAATGTACCATAGAAAAATATCATAGTATATATATTAAAAAACAAACACAGAAATAAATTATGAATTATTAATTACTTATTTTCTGTCTATATCGAGAAAAATGTTTTGAACGAAAAGGAACACAAATATATTTAATTTGTATTGTTATTTCTTTCATTTATTTTATGGTATTGTCGCTTGTAATGAACAACTATATCAGCTTCTTTCATCATTTTAAACAACTCAATTCGTTTAGTGAATTACTCAAGTATGGGGCCAAAATATATTAATTTTGAATATCTAATATAACTTGGAGCAGAACATTATAGACCGCGCCATATTTTATAGCTAAATATAAAAATAAACGCACACTGTTTCTAAAAATATACGAGAGCTTATATAATTTCGATTCGGAAATGCCTGGTTTGCACTATTTGAAAGGACACAAGTTGAAGAACCCGTACGTTGGACTTTTATTAGTGCAATTAAGCACTAATAAAAGTCCATAATAAAGTCCATCATAAAAAATAATAAAGTCCAACACACTTTAATTTAAATTAACAACACTAATTTAAGCACTAAGGCAAACATAAGGGCTCTTAGGCAGGTTTTTAAAGTTTCTTTCTATATTTGGCTATAAAATATGAATATATCCATAATATCCTTCTGTATAATACATTAGTATTATGATTTCTTTTTTCTTTTAAAACCTCGAATTTCCAGAGTCACAAAGTATCAAATCTTCCCCAGACAACGTCTACCATTATATGAAAATTACGAAGCGGTTCCATTCTTTCACCGTTTCAAGTTGTCGTCTTTATTTATCCGTATGCCCAGACTTCACTACTGACCATAGCACATGATGAAAGATTCAAAGATTCATAAGTGTATTACTAGTTTCGTATTTATTCACATTTGTTGTAATTATTTCTATTTATATTTAGATAAGTATCTTATTTATATAAAACCATCTGAAATCTGAATAGTTTCGAAGAAATTATATAGTGTCTTTACAAAGAATTTGAAAATTTTCAAATATTTTAAATAAATTAAATACACCAATAAAAAATGTACATTTTCTGCTTACATAAATGTTTAAAAGAATAATTTTATAGTCCGGTATTTGACTGATAAGTTTTCAGAGATTTATGCTTATATTCATTAGTAATATCAGTTATTTGCTTGCCGCAATAAACAGGCATTTTACATTTTATTTCCCATACAAGGTAAGTCAACTGACTTCGCAAAGGCGATACGCTAGGCCTACTGCCATTAGTGTCGTTGTTGTATTTTAACATCTTGTTGCTAGTTGACGCGCCTATGCTTGATATTGCTGGTAGTCCTTTGCGGCTGCGGGATATTTTACAAAAACTTCTGCTGGCAGGTCTTTAGACCTGCGGGATATTTTATTAACGCACATACGCAACTAAATCGATATGAGCGTGCCTGACCTGGACGTATTTGCTGATCTGCTCGAAAGAGAGCCAGCTCTTGAACTCATTGATAAACTACAAAAGAAGTTCAAGTTGACATGGCCTACTAGCATGATTGACCCCGACACTATTATTGAGTCACTCGATAAAAAGCTAGCACTCAGTTTTATTAAAAAGCTCCTCAAAAAGTTTGAACGGGATTGGCCCGGCTACTTAAATTTGTATTCCTCACCTGAAGTTGAAGTTGAGGAAAATGAAGACTCCCCACAAGTGGAGGAAAAACTCAATCTAGTTGTCTCTACCTCTAATCCTTCTGATCAAGAAGAAACTCACGCACGTAAGAAGAGAAAAATTCTTGCTGCTGAATCAACAAATGTTGTTGGTATGGAAGAGGATGTTCCCATTTCAGATCCCTCTGTTTCCCACAATGAAAAGGTGCCACCGATTATCCTAAGGGAAAAGCAGAGATGGACAACACTCAGAACCATCATGGCAAATTCACAAATTCATTACACGTCTGCTAAAAATGCAGACGAGGGAATACGAATTCAGCCCACCACGGTGGCTGACTATAGAAACCTTACAAAGGAACTGGATACTAGAGGAACCCAATATCACACATTTTCACTTGCCTCTGAAAAAAATCTGAAAGTAGTCTTACGAGGAGTCTCTGAGGATATTGACACAGATGAAATAGTTACTGACCTTAACCTACAGGAACTACCCCCCATAAAGGTCACTAGAATGTTTAGATCAAATAAGACACCTATGCCTTTAGTCTTAGTAGAAATTCATAACATCTACAAAGACATTTATAATTTAAAATCAATCTGTGGACTCAAAATCACCACAGAACCATTGAGAAAGAAATCATCTTCTGGGCAGTGCCACCGGTGCCAAAAATTTGGCCATGCCCAGAAGCTATGCAAAGCTCAGTTCAGATGCGTAAAATGTGGCGAGAATCACCCCACAAACACCTGCGCCAAGCCAAAAACCACCCCGGCTAAGTGCGCTAATTGTGGGGGTCCCCACCCTGCTAATTATAGAGGGTGTATGCATCATCCCAAAAACAGATGGAATGATCCCAGTCATCAATCTACCTCGTCATCTAATGCGAGAGTTCCTGAAGCTCAGGCTACTCAGTTCTCCAAGAGTGAGAACATGACAACTGGTGCTCGCCCATCATTAACTGAGCCCCTTAAGAAAACGAATCTTCAACATCAAGTAAGAACATATGCTGATGTGGCCCGCTCCAAACAGATAGTACAAACCCAGAACCGGAATACTCCACACTCAAATCTATCAGCTGTTATCACCTCTTCTCTTGCAAACATGCTCCAGGATTTCAGCAACTCAAATCCATCCTTAAGTGTCACAAAAAGATTCCTACAGCAAACCCAATCCATATTATCTGCACTCTCTGATGCATAGGAAAAAAATCGTCCCAAACTCTCTTAGGATTATCGGTTGGAATGCCAACGGTATAAAAAACAAACTATTAGAAATCCAGGAATTTAATAATAGATACAACCCAGATATACTGCTAATTAATGAAACTCACCTGAGGCCTGCTGACACCCTGAAAATCAGAGGGTATCAGATTTACAGAAACGACAGGCTTGGGTATAGAGGTGGAGGTACAGCCACTCTTATCAAAAGCTATATCAATCATCACTCAATAACCAACCCTACTACCACCAACCTCGAAATCACAGGAATCAATGTTCTCACAAACTCAATTGGGAACCTCAAAATTTTTTCTGCTTACAACCCTCCATTAAAGACATTATTGACCTCAGATCTGGATGCCATCCTTGGAGTAAAAGGACCGATCATCATCGCTGGAGACCTCAATGCAAAGCATCCTGCTTGGAACAGTAAATCCACTAACAAAAATGGTCGTATCCTTTCTAGCTACACAGGATTAAACCATGCTGTTGTGGCTGGACCTACCGAACCAACTCATCTCAGTACATCTGGCACTGCTGACATCTTGGATATAGCCATCCTGCAAGACATTAAACTACAGTACAGCCTTACATCACTAAACGAGCTGTCGTCGGATCACAACCCAATTCTACTGCAATTGGGAGAACAAGAATGCCTGTCTCCTCCTCATTCAGGCATATCGTGGGAGAGATTGTCTAAAGCACTTCGGGATCAAATAGGACCCGTCCCACACATATGCACACCAGAAGATGTGGATTCTGCAGTGACTAGCCTCACCCAACAGATTAAGTCCGCTATAATGGTTGCAACCTTCCAGAAACCTGTTCCCAAGCCTGATCGTTTGCCTGAGGACATTATGGACCTGATCAGAGAGAAGAACAGAGCTAGGAAGAGATTTCGTAACACTCGCGCTCCTCAGGATAAGACAGTGCTTAATAGATTGAATGGAGCAGTAAGAGATGCACTTAAAACGCATAGAAACGAAGTTTGGGATAAAAAGTTAGCCTCTATCTCACCTATTGATCACTCTATCTGGGGCCTACTGAGAAACATCAAAAACAAAAACAGATCCCTCCCCCCTATAATCTCAAACCAGGGCCTAATCCACACAGATGCAGATAAGGCAGAAGCCATACTTAAAAATCTTGAGGATCAGTGCAAACCATCTTATAACAACATTGATTTCAATCATCTGTATAAAATCCACAGACAGGTTAGACATGCACTAAACCTCCCGGATACCAGTGCTGATCATATTGCACCCGCATCACCTGTTGAATTATATGATATTATTAAAAAACTTAAGAACAATAAAGCTCCTGGACCAGACAGCATCTCAAACAGGGTGATCAAGCTGCTACCTCGAAAAGCTATAGTGCATCTGACCAGTATAATAAATGCAATCTTAAGACTTCACTATTTTCCTTCCACCTGGAAACTGGCTGATGTGATTCCTATACATAAGCCAGGCAAAGACCCACACTTACCGCAGAATTATCGTCCAATCAGTCTCATCTCCAACCTGGGTAAGATTGCAGAGAAGGTCATCCTCTCACGACTCCAAACCTCAATAAATGACCTAAACATCCTCCCTAAAGAACAGTTTGGTTTTCGGCAACACCATAGTACTACCCAGCAAATCCATAGAATTGTGGAATATATCATCACCAGCTACAACTGGCGCCAGTACACAGGAGCTGTTTTCCTAGACCTATCTAAAGCATTTGATAAAATCTGGCATTTTGGACTCCTGCACAAACTTATCTCAGCCGGCATCTCACTAAAAATGGTTCATCTAATCCGTTCATATCTTCAGAATAGAACAATGCAAGTTAAAATTAACGGTTCTATATCGTCCCAGCGCCATATCTTTGCTGGAGTGCCACAGGGATCTCTACTGGCTCCATTGCTGTTTTCTGTATACATGTCAGACATCCCTCACAATCCGATGACTTCCATTTTAGCGCTGTATGCGGACGATACGGCAATACTAACCAGATCCCTCAGACCCCACTTCGTTACTAGAAAGCTTCAAGAAAACATTCTAAAGCTGGAGGGTTGGTTCTCTAGGTGGAGATTGGAAGTCAACCCCCTGAAAAGCTCAGCGGTTCTTTTCTCAAAAAGGCCAATGTCTCCTGCAGGAGATGTGTTACTATTCAATACTAAAATTCCCTGGCAGACAGAAACAAATTACCTGGGTGTAATTCTCGACAAAAAGCTATCTTTCAACCAACATATCAAGTCTGCATGTGCAAAAGCATCTAAAGCCATAGCTCAGATTTACCCGCTAATTAATAGAAATAGCAAGCTCAGCAACAGAATCAAATTGCAACTTTACCAGATGACGATTCGTCCCATAATCACCTATGCCTCTCCAGCCTGGAGCCACACCTCTAACGCTAACATTATCAAGATTCAGCGTGTGCAGAACAAGTGCTTGAGAATGATTCTGAACGCCCCGTGGTATGTTAGAAACAGCCAGCTCCATAGAGACACAAATATTCCATATATTCTCTCTTATCTACAATCCTTAGCTTCCAAGTTTTTTCTAAAGACGTCCACACACCCCAATGATTTGATTCAACAAGCTGCAGCATATGAGCCAACGGACATATTCAAATATAGAAGACCAAAAACTATATTAGCCTCCTATAACGATGCATAATCTCCATGCCCATTCAGGGCGAGCAAACTGCTCGTAAATTTTACCCTCACTGTAACCACGACAGATAGCGGGGAATATGAAAAGCATCTTGCTTCACCCTTAAAGACATAAATGTCAATTGTCAATTGTCAATTTTATAGTCCTTATAAGAATCGTCCCCATAAGGATAATGACTTTTATGTGTATTCGTGTTTCTTCTTTCTTTCTGTCTGGTGGCCTGGTTAAGAATAGTCCGAACGTCAATGTGCGTGTCAGGTTTCCTCTGGAATTTCATTTTCGGTGAGGGAGACTTCGATTTCGGGAGGCTTGCCTGTAAGTGAATATTGATTCTACGGCACGGCCCTGTGGGGGTTGTTTCCCCGGAATATGAGTGGCTTTGTCGGTGGATGCTTTTTCCTGAAATATGAGCGGTTCTGCTCGGTGGTGGTGGGAAGGGGGGGATGAGTGGAGCCAACGCTGAGTTGAACGATCTTACGGCCATTATTGAGTGGTCTAGGGATCGTTCTAATTCTAATTTTTATACAGGACTTTACTTACGTATCATCCCCAATGTAGATAATGCATGTCGTACGGTGCGACTAAAATGGGTATCATCGGAGGGTAATAGATGGCAATGCCGTAGCCAATGAAGTTCTAACTGAGGCTCAGCTATTACTGTTACCCTCCTGCCATGATCAGAGCTTTATATATAGCTCAATAACACCCTATCCTTCACCGTCCTCTTCAGATAGCGGGAAATATGAAAAGCATTCTTGATTTGTATTTCCTTCACCCTGCTAACTATAGAGGGTGTATCTGCAACTCCAAAATAGAAGTACTGAGAAAAAAATCCAATCTACTTCGTTATCTTAAACTATACTTCCTGAAACTCAAGCTCACTAGTCCGAAGATGGCGACAAATGCTCAACCATCATTAACCGATCCCCCCAAAAAGATGAAACTTCAACATCAAACAAGGACATATGCCGACGTGACCCTCTCCAAAAAGACAGTCCAGGACCAGAATCTCTGTCTAATCCACATTCAAATATAACAGCCATCGTCACCTCTTCTCTTGCAAATATGCTGCAGGATTTCAGCAACTTAAATCCAGTACTAAGTACTACGGAAAGATTTTTACAGCAAACCCAGTCCATTTCATCTGCATTCTGTGATGTATAGAAAAAACTCACCCCGGATTCTCTAAATATTATTGCTTCGAACGCAAACGGTCTCAAGAACAAAATACTAGAAATTCAATAATAGACATAACCCAGATATATTATTAATTAGCGAAACGCACCTGAGGCCTGCTGACAACCCCAAAATCAGAGTATACCAGCTTTACAGAAATAACAGATTGGATATAGAGGTGGAGGTGGTGGTACAGCCATCTTTATCAGAAATTACATTAACCACCACCCTGTAGCCAATCACTAACCTTGAAATCACAGGTATTAATGTCATCACAAACTCAGCAGGGAAAGTAAAATCTACGCAGCCTAAAACTCGCAATATAAAGCATTGCTGACCTTAGATCTGAACGCCATCCTCGGAATTAAAGGCCGGTCATTATCGCTGGTGACTTAAATGCAAAAGCATTCTGACTGGAGTAGTAAATCTATCAACAAGAATGGCCGCATCCTGTTTAATTACTCAGGTTCCAACTGCGCAGCTGTGGCTGGCCCCCCAGTACCAACTCATTACAGTCCGATTGGCTCCTCCGAAGTTCAGGATATAGTTTCCCTCCAGAATGTTAAATTACAGTACAATTTGGAATGAATTACAGTACGTGCTAAATGAATTAACCTCTGACCACAACTCTGTTCTGCTCCAAATGAGTAATCAGAAGGGACTTCCCCCTCCGCCTCACACCATCATACCATGGGAAAAATTATCCAAAATGCTCCCAGACTGCACTGGCCCTGTTCCTCATATCAACTCCAAGGAAGCAGTCAAATATGCAGTCAAGAAACTTACTCAACAAATCAAAGTAACCTTTTCATCTATTACCTCTAATACAACTGCCTATAAGCCTAATCGACTACCAGAAGATATGAACTTAATCAGGGAAAAAAATAAGGCAAGAAAACGATATCATAACACAAGGGCATACAAAGACAAAAAGGTTCTCAACAATTAAATAGTGCAGTTAGAGATGCAGTTAAAGCCCACAGAAACAAATTATGGGAAGACAAATTAGCCTCCATATCTCCCAGTGATCAAGCCATCTGGAAACTGCTGAGAAATATCAAACACAAAAAAAAGCTTTTCCACCTCTCAAATCTGACCTAGTCATTGTTCAATCAGATGCTGATAAAGCTGAAACTATAGAAAAAATTTAGAAAAGCAATGCAGTCCTTCATATGGTAACCTAAACTTCAATCATATTTATAAAATTCACCACCACATCAGAAACGTGCTAAAATGGTCTGGTACCTCTACCATCCAACTCACACCTACTTCTCCAGCTGACATTTATGACATTATACAGAATTTAAAAGAGTAAAAAAGCTCCAGAGCCTGATAGCATTACTAATAAAGTTATTAAACTGCTGCCTCGAAAGGCCATCGTTCATCTTACCATAATAATAAATGACATGTTCAGATTCAAATACTTTCCTTCCACATGGAAATTGGCTGATGTGGTCCCTATTTATAAGTCTTGGCAAGGATCCACAGCTGTCTGAAAGTTATCGTCTCATCAGTTTGATTTCTAATTTGAGCAAAATTGCAGAAAAAGTTATCCTATCCAGAATTCAAGTCTCTGTAAACAAGTCTAATACCCTTCCAAAAGAACAGTTTGGCTTTCGTCAGTTTCACAGCACTACTCAACAAATCCATAGACTGACTGAGTTTATTACCACCATCTACAATTGGCATCAATACACCGGAGCAGTTTTTCTTGACTTGAAAGGCATACGACAAGCTATGGCACATTGGACTACTATAGAATGATTTCAGCCGGAATTCCTCTGGATCTGGTCCACCTTTTAAAGTCATTTCTTTGTGGCAGACGAATGCAATTCAAATTAAATGGCGCATTATCTACCCAGCGATGGCTCTTGGCAGGAGTACCTCAAGGGTCTCTCCTGGCACCGATACTTTTCTCGATTTACATGGCAGACAATCCAATGTCATCCATGATAGCCCTCTACGGTGACGACACAGCAATACTAGCCAGATCTCTTAAACCGCATCTTGTCACCAAGAAACTGCAAGAAAACCTGCTGAAATTAGAGCACTTGTAATCTCCAATTGGATACTGCAAGTAAATCCTCAAAAGAACATCGCCATGCTTTTCACTAAAAATTCAATATCTCCCAAAGAAGACATCTTCTTATTTAATATCAAAATTCCCTGGAAAGCAGTAGTCAAATATCTCGGTGTGCTGCTGGGCAGAAAACTAACCTTCAGTCCACATACAAAATCCTCATGTGCAAAGGCATCAAAAGTCATCGCCCAGGTCTATCCTCTTATCAATAGGAATCAATAGTAAACTAGATACCAAAATCGAATTACTTCTCTATCAGTTGATGATTCGTCTCATTATAACTTATGCGTCCCCTCCTGGAGCCACACTTCAAACATAAACATCCTTAAACTACACAGTGCAAAACAAATGCTTACTCATGATTCTAAATGCATCATGTTATATCAGAGATGTTCAACTTCATCGGGACACAAATATCCCATATATCTACTCTTACCTGTAAAGTTCTTCTCAAAATCGTACTCACGCCCAAATGAATTAGTTCAACAAGCTGCTAACTACGATTAATCGAATTTCTTCAAATATAGGAGTCCTAGTTCCTAGCAATGATTTATAACTGGCACTCACTCGGTAAGAGCATTTAGCTCATAAACTTTACCCTACACAGTACCCTTATCAGATAGCAGGGATTATAAAAGCATTGCTTCACTCTAATAGACCATAATGCTCTGCGTTGATTTGTATTTATCATGTGCCATGTCAGTAGTGAAGTCTTTATATATTGTCATATGTGAATCACATTGTGTGAAAGATATTTACTCTTTTTAAAGAGATTTCAAATAAATTGTAATAATTATCTCTTCATAAATGACGTTCGATGAGTGTGGTAGCCGTCCATTACGAGCTGCACTTACAATTCCTTCGATGTGCTTCCATCTCAGTATGGTATCACTGATTGTTGACCAGAGATGGTCCGATTTGCCAAACAGATAGGCCTGCAACACTGTTATCCTATCACAACGATTCTTTCAAATTCTGTGAGTTCCCGTGACTGGTTACATGGCACGGTTCACGTTTCCCATGAGGGGATGTTCCTGTCTTTTTCCCAGGCAGTGTATGTATATATTGCATAACGACGAGAAAAGGCTAAGGGTAATTGTTAGTTCGAGAAGCAAGATTTGGTCGACACTGAACATTAACTGAGCAGCTGAACCGAGTAGCAAACTAAAGCAGAAGGATGTAAAAACTACGGTAAATTAGAAGTGTTAGGGCAGTTAGTGATGTCATGTACATGAATTCTTCCAGCAGTTCTTCCTATCTCCAGAAATGGAAGTCAACCATAATAAAATATGGTCCCAGAAACTCTACCTACCATTGACGGTGCTCCATCAGTGCAAATACTGATGAGCTTACTAGAATCTAGTAGTTGATTTTCTAGACTTGACTTTACTTTGTCAAATATGTCTGACCCTCTGGTTTTTCCATGAAGTGACCCAAGACCGATAAGTTCTTCAAAGATGTTAAAATTACCATCAATTGATCTTATAAAAATGTTTAATTGGGCTACATCACATATGTCAGCGAATTCCTCCAGGGCTAAATAAAAGAAAGAACAAGCAAGAACATGGCCTTTCAATTGCTCATTAACATCATGGGAAAGTTCTTCGATGCGTCTTGTAATTGTTTGCTCGGACAGAGCAATTTGGTTTACTTTTCTTTCAACATTCTTATCAAGAAGACATTTTGCAAAATTTTCGAAACAGGGCTTAACAACTTCCTCACCATCAGAGAAAGGCCTGGGTTTTTTAGCCAACACAAAGGCAATTTCATAAGACGCCTCCAGCATTGCCACACTTTCACAACTTCGTTTCACAAATATATTTTGTCTCTTTTTTATCTTCCTTTTTCTTAACCACATATGATTTCCGCAACTCAGACCTAGTTTTTCAACTTCAGTTTTTCTTCTGATTCAGCTTGATGTTTTCTATAGTGACTGTTAAGATCATGTCTTCTATTATGTGAGAGAGTGCTTTCACGAACAATGCACACGGTTTTCCTGAGGGACCCACAATAAATAAGAACTCATTTTCCCAGCGTTCATTAAACTGGCGCTTGCTATCACCTTCTGCCTTTCTTCTGCTCATTTTCTTTTGCAAAGTAATTAGTAACTGACTGTAAAAAATACTTCAAAAAGAAAAGCTTATTATTAAATAATTTATTTAACTTATTTTATCGTTTTGAACATTACGAACATTCAAAAACAGTTCTACAAGTTTAAGATAAGATTCCTGTTTTCATGAAAGCGTAATACAGTTCTATAAGTTTAAAAATCACATATATATTTCCTTCATAGAGAGTTTTCGTCTCTCTCTCTCGTAGTATATTATGTCCAATGAAATACGAGGTCGCTTCCTGCCATAAAACAGTCGATCAGTTGGCAATTATCACACACAACCCAAACATCCTCATTACGAAAGCTTTGCTGATGATCAGTTAAATTTTAGGAATAAAACCTACTATAAGTAAATAAAAAGGAAAGATATTGTATAAAAAAAACATAAAGACACACACATACAAATACACCGAATAATTGCAGGTTTCAGTAATCAGCAAATTAGGGGAGCGGGCGAGAACTTGACATACGCGTTCAAAATGAAAAAATTTATTTTTAAATTTACAGAACTATATTAAGCCTTCATGAAAACAGAAATTTTATTTTAAACTTAAAGAAGTGTTAATAAAAACATATACGTTCGAAAACACACAATTGTTTGTTCACTCACATCGAATCAGAGGTTCATCGAACGTTATGACACGAGAGTCAGCAGTAAATTGATTGAGTAACTGGTGACGCATGTCAGCATTTGCCAGTGCCTGTTGCTTCAAGATCAAACAAGTATAATAAGTGCGCACTCTAGAATTCTGTGGTAGGTTAATTGTGTGTTTATATATATATATATATATAAATCGTTTTTCTCTGGGTTTCAGTGCGCCACTTCTAATCATGCAATGCGCCACTTTTGGCGCATGCTCCATAGGTTGGCCACCCCTGGGCTACAGCATTGCCATCCGTTAGCCTGGAATTTCTCAGTGTTTCTTTACCCCGAGATTCTGATTTGTAGAACACGCAAAACATTGCTGGTTTAATGGATGAAGCACTAATGCGTTTCATATTCTCCTTTGTCTGTGAGGAAGGTTCTTTGAGTGGAGTGTTACTGAGCTCTAGACCCACCCTGTGGGGGGCATTGAGATTAGCTGCGTTCAGCTGAGCATAAGATTGATTTGGGTCTTTTATATTTGTAGTATTCCGCTTCATCGTAGTCCGCAGCTTGTTTGATCAGCAGGTTTGGATGATTACTTGCCTTCATGAAGAACTTTTCTGTTAGATCATGGAGAACGGAGGAGATATAAGGAATGTTGACTTCTCTCTGAATCTGGGAGTTTCTTATGAACCATGGGCATCCAGAATCATCCTCAGGCATTTGTTCTTTATCATCTGTAGTTTTTTGAATATTGGTATTGAAGGTATGGCTCCAAGAAGGAGATATGTAGGTAATGACTGGGCCTATTACCATCTTATATATAAGTAGTTTGTTACGTACATCCAGCTTCCTTCTGCTGTTGATCATGGGGTAGAGTTGCGCGATTGCTTTAGATGTCTTCGAGCAAATATATTTAACTTCAGTCCGCAATGGATTCTTGATTCCTAATAGGTGTATATCCTTCTTGCTCTGGACCGTCTTTTTGGTAAACATTATAGCTGAACTTTTTTGAGGGTTTACTCGTATCCTCCAGTCCATCAACCACTTTTCCAGTATATGAATACTGCTTTGGATTCTACTGATTGCCAATCGGGGGTGGGGGGCTGAGTGTCTTGCTAGTAGAGCGGTGTCATCTGTATATAATGCAGTGATGGTTGTACTAGGGTTTTGGGGAATGTCAACTATGTAAATTGACAATAAAATGGGGGAAAGGGAGAAAGAGAGAGAGAGAGAGAGAGAGAGCCGTGAGGCACTAGCCAGGATTTTGCTTCTAGTTGATGGTATTTCATTTATTTTGACTTGCATAAATCTGTCTTTGAGGTGTGCATCTATTATTTTTATTAGCTTAATTGGTACGTTGAATTCTATGAGTTTATAAAGCAGGCTCTGATGCAGGACCTTGTCATAAACGTCTGCAACATCTATGAAGACTACAGCTGTGTGGAGTTTCCAATTGTAGCTTTTGTGATTTCCTCAACCAGTCAATGCATCTGTTGTACAATATTATGGTCTTTACGAAGTGCAAATTGCTCAATTGGAATGAATCCCAACTTGTCCGTTTCAGATTGGAGCCTTGTGAGTATAACTTTTTCAGCCGCCTTACTAAGACAGGCTAGAAGGCTAATAGGTCTATAGCTTTCAAGTTGGGGGTTCCTTCCAATCTCTTTGATAGGGATGATGTCGAACACTCTTCCAGGTTGTTGAAAAGTTCTGAAATCTGAGAGTAGCGTTGATTATGTTGACTAAATGAATTATTGCTTTTCTGGGTAGTAATTTGATTATTCTGTTGGTGATGCCTTCTGGCCCTGGAGCCTTTTCGTTGTTCAGGTGGGTTATAATACTTGTTATTTCTGCTAGAGACGTAGGTGTGATAGATTCTGAATTATGCTTTTGTTGTCCTAAGGCTTGCTTGACATGGCGGTGAATTTGTAGATACGGTTGATGTTTAAATTTTCATAGTTGTCTATTAGAGCTTCAGCTTTTTCTTTGTCTGTGTGGGTTATTCCCTTCTTGGTTTGTATTGGAGGCATAGGTTGCCTTTTAGTGCGAAGAGATCTCAAGAATTTACAGATGGACTTGTTCTCTGGGTTTAAATTAGCCAATTTGGTTTCCCAATCATGGTTTCGGTGCTTTTGAAGAGCTTTACGAACTTGCCGATTTAATTTGTTCATTATTCTTTTATCTTGTGGAGCTCTTGTGTTAAAGTATCGTTTTCTAGCTTTGTTTTTTGCTCTTATTAGGTCCATCTGGGATCCGACTGATCGGGTGAAAGGCTGTAGTTTGGGTAATTGAATTTAGTGATTTTTTACTTTTTTATTTGACAGGTTAGGTTATTTAGAACAAAGTCTATCTCCTCTTTATTGTGAATGAAAGGGGCTCTGCCGATGTGCACTAGAAGAATTCTAGGGAGTGTGTCCCAAGGTATAAAGAGGTGCGGAGGAGTGAGTTGCTCGAGCGTACCGAGTTTAAGCAGGATGGGGTTGTGGTCCGAAGACAGTTCATTTAGTGTTTTCAGCTGATACTGGTATTCTGAGGATGACTATGTCAAGTACATCTGAGCTTCCAACTGGGCTGTGATGGGTGGGCGCTGTAGGTCCGGTTATAACTATTGAGTTTTATGTTGAATAATTGTTTAGTGTACGGGCTTTATTGTTGATTGTGGAGCTGAACCAAGCTGTGGCGTTGAAGTCTCCAGCCATAATGATGGAATCAGTAGAGCCGAGAATGGAATCGAAATCAGATGCCAACACTGGGATGCTAGGTGGGTTGTATGCGGCGTAGATTTTGATGCTTCCGGTATTGTTAGTATGAATTTTAATACCTGTTATCTCAAGATTCTTGGTTTGTGGCTTTTTCAGGACATTATGGCTTAAATTATTTTTGATATATACAACAGTGCCTCCGACACCGGCGGTAAGTCTGTCTGTTTTATACATCACGAAACCCGGTAATTTAGGGCTATTGGCTGGCCTGAGATGTGTTTCATTTATTAAGACTATATGATGGTTGTATCTGTGAGTGAACTCTTGCAGTTCCAGGATTTTGTTACTAAGACCATTTGCGTTCCACGCAGTGATGATGAGCGAGTTAGGCTTATATTTCCTTTTTTTCATGATTGAGGCCTGTCAGAATTCAATGGGGTCCTTGCAGGAATCTTTACGTGGAAGATGGCGAAGGATTTGTCATGCTGAATTCCTGTAACATGGTAGCTAGTGAGACAGTTAGTACTGACGATAGATTAAAGATTATTTGTTCATAGGATGGAATACCCTTATCTCGTGCGGCCTCGGCATAAGTTTTAGTCACTGCTGCATTTTGTTTTCCTTTCTGAGTTGTCGAATTGGAGATTATTTGAACCTGGGGGCGACCTACGCGGCTGCCCTGAGTGTCGCTGCGGTGTAGTGGAAGGGCAGCTTTTGCTCACCCGTTGTTCTTTGGGTGTGAGGTCCTCCGCACTTGGCTGGCGTGGATTTTGTGCATGTGATAGTTTGGTGTCCCTCGCAGCATTTTTAGACACCTGAAGTTGGCCTTAAATAGTTTTTGGGCAAGACCAAACCTATGGCATTGCCCAGTTGACGACGTTTTCCTTAGTGGCTCAGTAGAAATTCTGAGACCACAGGTAGCAGTTAGTTCGTATATCTTTTTCTGCATCTTGCCAATCTCTACCAGCACCAATGGTATAGGGCGTGTATTTATCTGACCTGAGCATGCTGCTCACTTTGACTGGGGTCCGACCCTGACTCATAAGATCAGCAGTGATTTCTTCAGGGGTAACACCTTCGGTGACGCCACGAAGTACCACTTCAGATTCCTTTCACTGGGTAAACAAATGTATGGTAAGGAAGAGTTTTGTTGTCCATCAGCTTTGCATTTTCCTATAGTCAGTTACTGACGCTGGCTGGATTTTAATTCCTTCCTCTAAGTTTTTAGCCTAAGAATATGAGATGCTATGTTCCCTAAAGGCTGATGAGACAATGGTCCATTTATAATTGTCCCTTAATATAACTGGCGAAACCTTTTCGGTGTTCCTCGGGACATCCAGTGTTGGTGAGTCTTCATCCACTGGTCATCAGTAGTTCTGCGTCTTTTGTTTGAATGCTCGCCCTGTGAGTTGTTTTGCCGGGGTTATTTCGATGGCAGAACAGTAATGAATTCTCCTTGTGTTACCTCCTCCTCCTCTCCATCCTGATCATTAGTTTGAGTGTACTGCTTTATAAAACCCGGAGAGTCGGATTCAAGCTTGTCCCTTACGAACTTCAGTACCTCTAGCGACTGCTCCTTATTAAAGATCCGGATCTGCTCCTTGATGTTTTCCATATCGAGGTGGCGTCTCCTGCTGGCTGGAGCTGTTTGAGAGCAGTAAAGATTGTGGGAGTCTTTACAGTGAAGTAAGCCTCTTGGCCCACAAATATAATCCCGCAGGGGTAGGAGCCTGCCAGCAAAAAATCCTGTAGACTACGGTGGTCTACTGGCAATGTTTAAATGTGTAATGCCCTACTAAAAGGGGAAAGGAGTGTCAAGAACTCACTTAGCCACAGAGTGAAAATCTCCCTCCCTAAAATACAATCAGGCACAATCTAAGATAGCACGTGCGATCTCCAAAACAATTCAACTTATAGACACAACAGATATTTGGATTATAAGACCACAGGTTTAATACATATATGTACCAATTTGTCTACTAGTTTGTACATATATGTATTAAACTTATGGTCTTATAATCCAAATATCTGTTGTGTCAATTATAGTTAATAAAGACCAAATATAACTTTTCAGCATGAACAATTCAACTTAATTTCCATCCCTCCCCTCTGAGATTCTGATTTCTATGAGGGGGGGGGGAGATGGACCAAGTCCTCACTCTTTATCCCTTCATCTGATTGAAGAAATCTGTGTGCATGGAGTGTTATTGAGCTAAAAGCTCTACTCATGGCTGGGTGACGGCAATAGCAGAGCCTCAGTTACAACTTCATTGGCTACAGCATTGTCGCCGAGATTCTGATTGTCCTTGAAAGGACTGGCAAGAATGCTTTTCATATTCCCTGTTATCTGTAGAGGACAATGTAAGGATAGGGGGTTATTCAGCTATATAAAGCTCTGATCATGGCAGGAGGGGGTAACAGCAATAACTGAGCCTCAGTTAGAACCTCATTGGCTACAGCATTGTCATCCATTACACTCCCTGGGTACCCATTTTATTCGCCTCGTATGACATGTATGGGCTGCATTGGAGCTATTCTTATCCCGAAATCAAGTTATTAATTACGTTATTATTTATATAATTATTATCTTATACGTTAAAGAGGTATTTATTGAATATTACCTTTTTTCACATAAATATATCAAAAGTGAATTATTTTTATTTTTATAATGTTATATAAATAAATAGATATTAAATTTATTTATTTATTTAAATGAATGGTAAATTATTTAACATGTAAAAAGTGATTAATGCAATAGAAATATCGTCCGCATGCAACTATCGAACTTGCTCAGATCACATGACATTTAATCAACGAAATGAAGTGTTGTAATGAGATACGTAAAAAATAAAAAATAAAAATAAATAAATAAATCGTGTATATATATATATATATATATATATATATATATATATATATATATATGCTTTTGTACATTTTTGTTTACCAGTTGGGTTTCATTGTTTGTTGAATATGGCTTCATTCTTCTTTCCTTGTGATTCTGATGTTCAAAGAACTTTCTTGCTTGTGTCCTGCGTAAAGATCGAGAAAAAGGTTTCATCTCTATGAAGCTTCTTATGAATTTCCAGTGCGTATATATTCATATTATATTCATATTAAGTTTACTAAACAGTCGTTAGTTTTTTTTTAATGTTTTTTCTTCATTTCACAAATCTTGCAGTGCTCAAACATTCCGTGTTCAAGTTTTCTCGTTACAAATGTTTTAAACGTTTTCTCTCTCTCTCTCTCTCTCTCTTGTCATTTTCTACTCAACCTCGATAACTTCAAAGCAACCAGAAAAGCTGTCTTATTTGCCGCAATGCCCAGATCGGCAAGACTCTCTATCAGATTTCTCTTTACTTCGATTGAATAACACCAATCTCTATAGTCTTTTCACGCGAACACATCGTATTCATAGCCTCCTTAGAATCCAATAAACTAATTTTTCCCTGATAAAACGTTTTCACATCATAATCCTCCCTCTTAATCCTAGAACATTATTCTCCCATTTGACTAAAAATTTATCAAATAAAAATATTTAAATATTTTTAAAAATACAACTGTCGGTTAGTAAGTGTAAATTTCAACTAACGTAAGCCCGTAATTTCTTTATTTCTTCTTATAATGTAATACAATAAGTTAACCATCTAAAATGGTGTCTAAAATTAAATCATAAAATAAGTCAATACAATTCATAACCAAAGTTAAATGTAATATAATAAATTTAATATAATACAATTACTAGACTAACCACTAAAACGAAAATGAAAAACTCATGTTTGTCATCCTGGAAAACGCAAAGGGCCAGAATGCACAGTTTACAGCCATCGCAGATAATTCTATAATCAAGGGAGTGAAAGATGGTAGAGTAATTAAACCACGTTATCCAGGGTCAAAGATTAGGGATATAATTGAGGCTGAGAAGTTTCAGAGGGACGGAGTGAGTGAGATTGTTGCAGTTGTGGGGGACGAATGATCTAAGTAGCGAAAGATTTTCTGTGGGAAGATTTGAATGAATTAATGACAGCAATGAATGCAAAGAGAGAGAGAGAGAAAGAGAGAGTGGAAAAATCATGAGTGTGCTACCAAGATTCGATAGAGATGATCGTTCGTCTGAATTAAAATACGAGCGATTATAGTAAATGGAATGATGTCAAGATTGTGTAAAAGCTTCGGTAAAGAAATGAAACCGAATATTCATTTTATGAATATCTTGGGATGAGTTTGATAAAAGGAAGGAATTTTTTAAGAGTGATGGTTTCCATTTAAACGGATTGGACGCATGCCATTTAGAACTTTTATTGATAAAGGATAGATTAAATGATATCAGAAACAGGGAAATGGGATTTACTAGGGAGCCAGGTGATAAATTGTATATCAACGGGGAAAATTCACACGCAGGGAGGAAGCGAGCATTGCAATTTATGTGTACTAATGCCAGAAGTCTTCGGAATATGTGTGAAGAATTTTTTGGCATTACTTAGTACAACATTGCCAAAAATTATAAGAATTAGTGAGACTTGGTTAACTAAGAATGATATAATTATAGGGATAGAATGTAATGGATACAGTATTTTCATGGAGGACAGAGGGTACAGAATGGGGGAGAGGGTTTTGCTAATGATAGACGAAGAGTTGGAGCCAAAAAGAGTAAAAGTGCCTCAAAATGAGTGGTACGCAGATGGCAGTTCACTTAAAGCGGTTTTGCGTGAGATAGAGATTAACAGGACGAAATATGTAACCAATTGCTGCTCTAATCGACAGGCTATAAGGGAGAATGTAGATGGTATGCACTGGCAAATTCACATGATGCGTGAAGGTCGAGTAATTAATAGATGGGGATTTTAACTATGGAGATATACATTGGGAGAAGCTACGGCCTAAAGGAAAGAAGGAGATGGAGTTTATAGAGTTGTTAAGATTATCAAAGAGTGTATAAGGACCGCAGTATTAGAATGTATTCCCAGAGTCAGGAGGAGAAATCAAACAGGAGTAAGATGGATGGATAGTATTATTCATCAGAAGTTGTAGATAAAGTAAAGGTTGTGGAGGAAGTATAAAAAAGGTGATCAGCGTACCCATGAGCAGTACAAGGTATAGGTAAGGAGGGTGTAAACCCGAAAGAGATGAATTCATTTTGTGTTTAGGGATAAGGAGGAAGTTCCCACAAGGAAAAAGGGAACTTTAAAATTATCTTCATATTTCAAGCAAATAGGAAACGAACTGATACTGGGCAGAATATATGTAAGAAGAAATATGTTTCGATTAAGAAAAGTTTGCGCAAATCAAATTGTTTTCTTGTTTAAGAAGGAAAACAGGTCTTAGCGAAATGATTATATTTATGGGGTTACTGAGAGCAGAAGAAACTGTACTTTATAAATTTTGAAGTTAGCAGTTTTAGTATTCTTATGAAATCACGTGATCTTGAAGAGACGACAAGGACTTTTGCATGATGTTTATGTTCTTTAACTTGGTTGTTAATTATTTA